>NC_091286.1:621576913-621895350 GCF_032444005.1 Ranitomeya imitator
AAAAAAAAGTTTTAAATTTGCCTATACATATTTCCATATGGATAAGCTGAGAGATCCCCTTTACCTGAATTAGCAGCCTACCAGAGAGCATTCACAAAGCCCCATGGAGGTGGCAAAAAAGTGGTAAATGTTCATAAATACTCAATCTCATGGAGTTCTGTAATGGTTTATCACAATGAAGCTTTATGATTGATGGAGGTCTGAAATCTGGGACCTTACTGATACAGACAATGAATGAGATGCAGGCATTGGAGTAGGAGCCCTTCCAGACACGTGGCAGGAAATGCACCGTGGCCCCATGTGATTAGGGTCGTCTGCAGCTCTCAGCGCGGCCGGGTGACCAATGTGCTGCTGTGCTGGGAAAAGTCATTAGATGGCAGGAGCCACATCATTAGGAGTCACTTCAGTCTCCGTATCAAAGTGATGGTGCCGATTTAGCTTCCAAGTTGCGAGCTGGGCCACTTGTTGAGCTTGATCACTACTTTTCCCTAATGACAGCATGCTCTAATACCATTACAGTAGCAGGTTTAATATGGGAACTGCCAGGCCGATCATCATGGCGCTCACTCGAAAAATTGAAGCTTTATTGGTAAGTATCTGCTTCGAACCATAAGACATAGGAAGAGATCACGGTCTGGGACAGACAAACGTTGGCTGTCCTTTCCATGACTTACCATACTTAATGAGCGTCGTGTCATTTGGCACGATTGCTTAGAGGGACGTCATCTACTACAGATCACCACGGTCTACGAATGTCATCAAGAAATGGGATTGATCATTTGATTTTGGACGGGAAAGGTGCTACAACCTGATTAATTCTCAAGCAACAGCACAAAAGAAAACTGTTCCAGAATCGGTGGTGCTCCAAAATTGGAAGAAGAACTCTTTATAAATAAAAAAACAGTAGGTCCTCTTTAGGTTGTAGCCGGTCTACATCTCATCAACCCTAGGAGAACTCACATGACCGTAGACTGGTTCAGTAGAGCAGTAACATTTCCCAGTTCAGGTTTCCTCTACAGTAGTCCCGAGCACGTCCCGTCGGCAGAGGCTGTGAAGGTTCAGATATAGGGTCCCCAACACACTGGGGGTCTCACACCAGTGAGGCAGACCCTCATTTCCCAAGTCTTGTTGTCTTTTTGCACAGACCTCAGATTAATGCCTGCTGCCTTTATTCCTGGGAGTCTAAGGCCTTCACACTGTGGTTTCTATTATGCAACTGTGTTCTAGCAGCCTCGGATTCTTGGGACTGGGTGACCGGTGACGGCGTTACAGCGACTGTCTGAGGACGACCACAAAACTGGGGTTTTGTAGAACTATGCAGGACAAACTTGTGATATGTATGAGCCGTGTTTACTGAGCTTGGACAAATCTGTAACCACTAAGGTCAATCCTGGTCCATCATGATGTAAGAAAGTCACGTATCTCGTCTGATCCCCATAGACTGAGACCCAGCAAGCCACTGGCATTGCCGGCATGTCACGAGCATTACAACGCATTGTCTTTAAGAAACTGACCCCTTTTACCACTATTTATTAACATCGAACATTTTTCAGATATATTTCATGTTACCCCTTTTGGCATCAGATGCCCACGTTTCTTGTTTGTGTTCTCAGTGTATTTCGCTAATATAACATTATGCCGGCCGTTATAGTCTACTAGATGGCAGCCCGATTCTAAAGAATCGGGAGTCTAGAATCCATATATACTTTATTTATTCAAATGTAAGAATAATACAATTAATAAATAATAGTAAGAAAGAACAAAAAATGGCTGCACTCACCAGCTCTTGACAATTCTTGTTAGCTCTGTGTCATTAGTATCCTTACTATTAGAGCTCATGTTGGCTAAGCTAAACAGCTTTAAGCGTGGTGGTGGCAAACAACAGGTTAATAAGAGGCAGTGTCAGGTAGTAGGAAAATAGCCAGTTAATAATAGGCAATAGTTCTTTGCAGGAATGCAGATATTAATAAATAGGCAGTTTATATTGCAGAGAAATTGCTGGGCAATAATGGACAATGTCCTTATGTGGCAAATAATAGAACAATATACCCAATGTGGCAAAGAAGAGGTTAATAAACGGCAGTCTCTCAGTATAACAGTCAGTGAATAATAGGCAGTATATGGAGAAAACACCAAACAAAAGTTCAAAATTGGTGTGAAAATGTCACTGAACCACTTCACAACTAAATATATATAGTTTTGGTAAATGGTATTATCATTTTTTTGACGAAATTCGGCAGGAGCTTGAAGAGCAATGTCACTGGGCCCGCATCCACGCAGTAGAAACTTGCTGTGAGGTAAAAATTCAAAAATCACACCAAAATGGCGGGCGGAGTGTGTCACAGTACGGCACGTTTCTGATTGGTCGCTCGCAGCAGGCGGCAACCAATCAGACACTGGACACTGTTGACGTCACTTATCTCCGGACATTATCTCCGGACATTAGCTCCGGACATTAGCTCCGGACAAAGCCACGGAAGTTGGCACAAATTGCAGGAAGTAGTATTCTAGGCAATTATATATTAGATGGGGCGGTTCACATGCTCGTGCTTTTCTTACAGACCGATTGTCTGCAAAAATAATTGGAGATAATTTATTTTTTGTTCTGTGGTCTAAGGCGTAGCGTTTCTCCTTGTGATGAGTAACCTGTCTGACATGCCAGTGTAAAGAGACCTGTAGGCCATGCATGCTCCACTGGGAAAAGAAATATGCAAATTGTCTCTTCAGATAGGAAGAGGACTTGAACTCTAGTGTCACCTATAGGAAGTAGCAATCCGAAATGTCAATATTCCCTCTTTAACGAGTCTTACCACATGACCTAGGATAAAAGCCAAACGTCCCCCTTAGATCTACAGTCAGAGGCCTCTCACCTAGCGAAATCAGATCTCCTGCTTTGCACTGAGGAGGGGAAACATCAATCTGCAGATTGAGATTCTGGTTTGGCTTTTTTCGTAAGTAATATGGAAAGGCTCGTTAAAGGGTTGATATTGACTTTTAGGATTTCTGCTTCCGACAGGTGGTGCTAGAGATCTAATCATCTTCATCTCTAGAGACAATTTGCATACATTTGCTTTTTGCAAAAGAGAAAAACTGAAGTGTTTGATATCGGTGTGCACGATCCAATATTTGGAAGAGTTTAGCCGGTGTGTCAGTTTTTACCATCAATGTGGATTTTTTTTTTCTTGTATGCACAAAATAAATACAATTTTCTAACTTTCTCCTACCCACTCAATAGTAAAAAAAAAAAACAACATACACGCACCCATATGACACAGAGGCATCTGACTGCCGGCTGGTTATTTTTATAGTAAAAAATAAAACATCAACAACAAAAAAGAAAACCACAGACTTGAGAACATGCCCATAGACTACAAGGGAACATGTTTTGTCCGTGAGAAACACAGTCGTGCGGAAAAACATGAAAAACATGAAAAACATGAAAAACAGGCGTGCGGATGAGGCCCAACTGGGTTTTTCCTGAT
This sequence comes from Ranitomeya imitator, assembly GCF_032444005.1. Classification (NCBI taxonomy): domain Eukaryota; kingdom Metazoa; phylum Chordata; class Amphibia; order Anura; family Dendrobatidae; genus Ranitomeya; species Ranitomeya imitator. Next base: position 621,580,396 of record NC_091286.1, read on the forward strand.
TGCTCATACTCTAGGTCTGTGGTGGTCATTTTCTTACGCAGCTGCCCCAGCTCTAGGATTGATGTTTATTCAGTGAGGTGGCAGCATTTTTGCTTCTCTAGAACTACACAAGATGAGCCCGGGGTTTTTGTTGGTAGCATCGGCTGCATTAAAAAACCACGGTGGAACCTTTCTTTCACATGACTCCAGCGATCCCGCTTCCTCGACTCCTCCGCCTGTTCACTTGGCTCCAGCCATGGCACGTGACCACAGCGGCCCATAATGGTGACCTTAGTGGTGTCAACATATCAAGGCTGAAGCCTTAAACAGAGAGGGGCCAAGGAAGAGCTGGTGTAAAGGGGCAGAGGATTGTTAATGGGAAACGGTCACCAAATTTGTCATGTGTCAACTAAACCTATCACTTTATTCAGCGTCTGTGCTGCATTGCATAAACGGTTATATTACCTCCAGATTCCCCGTTTCCTCCCCCAAAAAAACCTTTTAAAAATTCTCCCGCACTGTGTTATTCCTGTAGTTCTGGTCCGAGAGACATCCATTCTGGGCTGATGATCGCCGTCTTCCTCCATTGTGATGTGGATTACGTCTTCCAAATAGCCGGGCTTAATCCGACGGCTGCACAGAGAAACCGCCAGCTTGTGCCTACGCAGTGTGCTCGGCCCTACTCCTTGAGGAGCTGAAAACAGCTGATCTGCGGGTGTGCCAGGTGTTGCCACCCATGGATCTGGCATCCTCAGGGTAGGTCGCCAATATAGTACCGAACAACCCTTGTAAACTTTCATCTACATTTTCATAATGAACCAAAATGCGTGAACACGCCAGTACTCCTTCATGGAGGGCTCTGGATAGAGAAAAGCTAAGCAGTCGAATTTCTGGTCAGGGAGCCATTTCTTCCATTTGCATAAGACAATGGAGACTGAAATCGAGAGGTTATTGTTTTGGTCACATTCGTGGAATCGTTTCCCCGAGATGTGGTTGTGACGTTGTAACGAGGACAGAACGGCAGATTGTCGCTGATCGCTGGGAACAGTCACAATTGCACTATTTGGACAGCTCTCCTGTTTCTTTGGTATCAGCCGCAATCTATTATAGAAGTGTCCAAGAAATCGAGCAATTCCACTTTACACCTTACAGGGATGACCGATAAGCACCAAAAAGAAAAGGACAATCCAATTTCAGCGGTAAGAAAATACGGCGTTTGTAATGATAGCGCCGACATTACTAAATGACGAGCCGCGCTGTAATAAGAGCGGACCCCCAGGCACATGGCTTTATCTATACATCCCAGCTCAGAATTATGAGCTGCGAGAGATGTCATCGCATTTATCTGCAATCTATTACTAATTTTCAGAGTGTTTCGCCTGCAGGACAAGGATGCGGAGCGCTCCCCACGCCGGAGCGAAGGGCAGGGAAAGACGATGGCGGCGGCAGCAGGATTTAACTATCCACTTTAAGTGCTGTCATTTCCCATCTGCTCCGGGGCGAGAGGCAGCAGATCTGCACAGACGGAGAGTTTAGACTTATTTATATATTTCACTAATGCTGCTCAGACCCGAAATCCAAAAGAAAATCCCAGCTAAACCTCTTATTCACTCATTTAAGTAACTCGCAGGGATATTGAGATTCCAGGGGGCCCCAGTAACAGTCTGCAAAAAAAAGGGGCCATTGTGAGCCGGCTGTAGGGCAAACGATCCACACGGTATTCCGATCATCCCACGGTCAGGACCCCACTGGAACAGCGACTAAAGACCCTGGAAGAAGCTGCTGTACAAGTCACTGCTCTGGATGTATGGTACCAGATACATGTGTCGTGTGAACGAAGAAGGGGCCAATCATTATACAGATGAAATCGTCATAGCAGCCACAGTATAAAACGTATCCCAATCACAATCCAAATTATTCACTCCACATTGCAAATCGAGTTTATTAGCAACATCTATAACTCTTTCAGCTATTTGCAATAAACCCAACATGCAAAAACAATGTAGAAAGATCAACAACTAAATATCACAAGTGGTTTCTCCAGATTCAGCACAAAATTCCACTTTACTGTCTACTGCAGTCTCTGAATTGTTCATCTCTTCGTGATAAGCGTCTTTAGTACTTACTAGAACCCCTCTGGCTGTTATGACCTGCTGCAAGCTGTGATGCATCACCAGACACCAGCTTCTGGCAGCGTTCCTTAAGAATCTTAGCCCAGTCCTCATGGATAATGGACTCTTGGTCACTAATACTCTTGGGTTTGCATGTTGCAAATCCAACCAAAGATTTTCGATAGCGTTCAGGTCAAGCTACTTGAGAGGGCAACTCAAGAATCTTCCAGGACTTCTGAAACAAAGCCTTGGTGGTCTTTGAGGTATTCTTAGGATCATTGTCCTGTTGAAAGGTCCAATGACACCGAAGCTTCGGTATCCTCACAGAAGACAGAACGTTTTCTCCTAGGAGTTCCTGATACTTTATTAAAATCAACCTACCCTCCACACACTACAGGTTCCCAGTGCCAGAGGAAGCAAAGCAGTCCCAGAGCATCACCAAGTCACCGTCATGTTTCCCTGTAGACGACACAGAGCCACCGCCATGCTGCACTGTACACGTCACCGAGCCACAGCAATGCTTCACTGTAGAAGTCATTGAGCCACCGCCATGCTTCACTGTAGACTTCATTGAGCCACCGCCATGCTTTACTGTAGACGTCACCGAGCCACGGCCATGCTTCACTGTAGACGTCACCGAGCCACTGCCATGCTTCACTGTAGGCGTCATTGAGCCACCGCCATGCTTCACTGTAGACGTCAACGAGCCACTGCCATGCTTCATTGTAGACGTCACCGAACCACGGCCATGCTTCACTGTAGACGTCACCGAGCCACTGCCATGCTTAACTGTAGGCATCATTGAGCCACGGCCATGCTTCACTGTAGACGTCATTGAGCCACGGCCATGCTTCACTGTAGATGTCACCGAGCCACGGCCATGCTTCACTGTAGACGTCATTGAGCCACCGCCATGCTTCACTGTAGACGTCACCGAGCCACTCCCAAGATCACTATAGGCAGGGTGTTTGCTTTGGTGTGTGCTTCATTCTTCCTTCTTCAGATATACAGCTGATCCATAGACCCTATGTTATTTGCTCATCTAGTGAGATGAATTCAGCATGAAAAAAATGGACAAAAGGGTAAATTGCAGATCTGAGCCGGGAAGTAAATGAAGATTGTAGAAAAACAGGCATTTACCATGATGATTGCAGCTTAGAGAACTCCTATTCTCAAGGTAACTTCGTTACGCAAATCTTAATATTCAGACACACAAGAGTCACAGTCAACCTTAAAAGGCCGTGGATGATGTAGTCAATGGAGTTCGCCGGGCAACGTCTAAAACCTGACATGAAACACAGAAAAGGCCTGTGGTTATACGGGACGGGAGCTGTGCCCAGCCCTCTAACCAAAACAAGTGCTGAATAGTGATGATAGAGCGGTGAAACGCTAGAGTGCTCGGCACTCGAATCGAGCATGTTGGATGCTTGGAAGTGCTCGACATGTGTAGAGAAGTGAATGTGAAACTCAAGCACTTTTCTGCAGGCAGGTTGGTTCTCTCTCTCTGTTCCAGGAGTCCTACACCTCACAAAGAGCCTGGATGATAGGAGTGCCTGCGCTCCCAGCATGGGAACACCCCACTTCAGTGGAGCGTGCGGGTCAGATGATTGAAATGAGCTTCTTGCGAGGACCCGAGCACCACGCGATGCTCTTCACTGCTCGATGCTCGATTGAGCAGTACCGAGCACACTCGCCCATCACTAGTGTTTAACACCCAAAAAGTTCCAGTTTCGGTTCATCGACAGAAGACTTCAGACTTCTGTGGCTTATCTATATGGCGCTAAGTATTTTCATTCCAATGCTTCTTGTGCTTTTGGTTCAGAAGAGATGGCGTGGAGTTCGGGCATTGATAACCTCAGCATTTAGTTTGTGTCTTAGGGTTCGTTCACACGAGCGTAAAAAAAAAAAAATGATCCGTTCCATTCTCATCCAGAAAAGTAGAATGATTTTTCTTTTTACTCAGCCGCTATTATTCTTTCACAGGACCAGTAGCAGTTCCCCATGTTACAGAATTGTAATGTATCTGTAAAAATTGGATACCATACTGATGGTCCATGTACTGGTGATCCGTCTGCTTGCGATTTTGTTTCTCGCACTGTCTGATTTCGGAGTGAAATCGTAGCATGCTGCAATTTTTTTTTCTCATGCTGCATACAGCTGAGAAAAAAAAATACCCAGATCTGCACTGAATAACATCGGTTGAAAGCAATCTGATTTTTTATTGAATAGCCCTGATCCGATTTATATGATTGTGTGAGCGATCCATAACAGTGCAGACAAAGTCTTCGGTTTCCTCTCCTGGGGGCACTACAAGTTTCTGTGCCTCGGATCCTCTGCGGGGCGAGCTGACTTTCATCAAATTTGCAATGGGGATTATGTTGATTACAACTGTATAAGTCCCATGCAGGAAAAGCAACCAAAGCCCATCAGGATGTGCAACTATCGTGGCAACAGAGATCACATTATTCCTTATCTGGCATTGAAAGAATAGAAATTGTGTTTCTCACAGAAAAATTAAAATCTTTAAGACATCTCCAGAGAGGCAACATATCCCCCTCAAATTGAACATATGGGATTAAATTATAGCTGGGAAAGAGAAACTAACTATAACTGGGGAACTGAGAAAGAACAAACTTCAACCTCCATTAAAGTAGGGGCCTCCTGCAATGAACAGGCAATTACATCGGAGATTTGCTCTGGAAAAATTACACCAAGGCAGACTAATATACGCAGAGGTGGAGAAGTACACTTCCCAGGCATAGGCTTCCTATGATCAAAGCCCGACTCCCAGACCTTTTGAAGCCCGAGGTCATTGATGGATATTGGGGTTTGCATCAATCCAATATTTATAGCAGTTATATTTTCTGCATCATAGGCTGGCAGTTAATATTGGTCCAATGGATGGTGCTATTTATGCCATGTTTCATTTCTGTAGACAGGTAAAATCGCAATAAGACACATGACGACAATATCTACCATCTGGGACCTCCAGGGGAGAAGATATCCTGCAAGTTGGGGATCTCAGGGCGATTCTAAAGGACCTAGCACATCTCACAACAAACCCCCCCATGAGCTCACCAAAAGGAGGTATTAGGGTATAACCTCAGAGCTAATAAAAAGCAGCATTTGGGTTTGGGTCATTTGTCAGTCCTGGAAAGTACAGATTTCTGTGTGTTCTGTGCGTTTTCCTAAGCATACCTCCTTCCGCTAAGCTCTGAGCCACTTCTGTGACATCAGGTACAGTCATTTTCTTTTGTTATATCTTATTTTATGTAACTGTATATACTGTATTGTATTGTTTCCATCTTGTGTGTGTATATATATATATATATATATATATATATACATACATACAGTGGGGCAAAAAAGTATTTAGTCAGTCAGCAATAGTGCAAGTTCCACCACTTAAAAAGATGAGAGGCGTCTGTAATTTACATCATAGGTAGACCTCAACTATGGGAGACAAACTGAGAAAAAAATCCAGAAAATCACATTGTCTGTTTTTTTATCATTTTATTTGCATATTATGGTGGTAAATAAGTATTTGGTCAGAAACAAACAATCAAGATTTCTGGCTCTCACAGACCTGTAACTTCTTCTTTAAGAGTCTCCTCTTTTCTCCACTCATTACCTGTAGTAATGGCACCTGTTTAAACTTATCAGTATAAAAAGACACCTGTGCACACCCTCAAACAGTCTGACTCCAAACTCCACTATGGTGAAGACCAAAGAGCTGTCAAAGGACACCAGAAACAAAATTGTAGCCCTGCACCAGGCTGGGAAGACTGAATCTGCAATAGCCAACCAGCTTGGAGTGAAGAAATCAACAGTGGGAGCAATAATTAGAAAATGGAAGACATACAAGACCACTGATAATCTCCCTCGATCTGGGGCTCCACGCAAAATCCCACCCCGTGGGGTCAGAATGATCACAAGAACGGTGAGCAAAAATCCCAGAACCACGCGGGGGGACCTAGTGAATGAACTGCAGAGAGCTGGGACCAATGTAACAAGGCCTACCATAAGTAACACACTACGCCACCATGGACTCAGATCCTGCAGTGCCAGACGTGTCCCACTGCTTAAGCCAGTACATGTCCGGGCCCGTCTGAAGTTTGCTAGAGAGCATTTGGATGATCCAGAGGAGTTTTGGGAAAATGTCCTATGGCCTGATGAAACCAAACTGGAACTGTTTGGTAGAAACACAACTTGTCGTGTTTGGAGGAAAAAGAATACTGAGTTGCATCCATCAAACACCATACCTACTGTAAAGTATGGTGGTGGAAACATCATGCTTTGGGGCTGTTTCTCTGCAAAGGGGCCAGGACGACTGATCCGGGTACATGAAAGAATGAATGGGGCCATGTATCGTGAGATTTTGAGTGCAAACCTCCTTCCATCAGTAAGGGCATTGAAGATGAAACGTGGCTGGGTCTTTCAACATGACAATGATCCAAAGCACACCACCAGGGCAACGAAGGAGTGGCTTCATAAGAAGCATTTCAAGGTCCTGGAGTGGCCTAGCCAGTCTCCAGATCTCAACCCTATAGGAAACCTTTGGAGGGAGTTGAAAGTCCGTGTCGCCAAGCGAAAAGCCAAAAACATCACTGCTCTAGAGGAGATCTGCATGGAGGAATGGGCCAACATACCAACAACAGTGTGTGGCAACCTTGTGAAGACTTACAGAAAACGTTTGACCTCTGTCATTGCCAACAAAGGATATATTACAAAGTATTGAGATGAAATTTTGTTTCTGACCAAATACTTATTTTCCACCATAATATGCAAATAAAATGTTAAAAAAAACAGACAATGTGATTTTCTGGATTTTTTTTTCTCAGTTTGTCTCCCATAGTTGAGGTCTACCTATGATGTAAATTACAGACGCCTCTCATCTTTTTAAGTGGTGGAACTTGCACTATTGCTGACTGACTAAATACTTTTTTGCCCCACTGTGTGTGTGTATATGTATATATATATATTATAAGCACTGCCTATTTTTCCAGAATAAATATGTAAAATGTAATAGCTCTGTTCTTCTTGCTCTGTAAGCCGCACCCGAAACCATACGCTACCTTAACAGGTGTCCAATCGGCCTCTATACATGATTGGTGGTGGCAGCTAGTAGTTCCTTTTGTTATTGTGGAGCTGGTAGTGACCATAGGAGGGTGTATATGTATTCCATGCCTTGGAATCGGAGGTGTATATACCATACACTCACTGCGAGTTCCTCAAGAGCCAAACTAGTACTGGAAGCAGCTGCGGCCTCCGTTCATCACTTGTCAGTAAATTGCGGAATAGTCCTGACGATTAGAGGCAGCAGAGTTGCGTCTCTTGACTTTTATTTTAGTCTGCTGGTTTCCGCTCATAGTGCTTCTCACACACTGTGCGCGCACACAAACTACGCACTATGCTGCAGCCCGCTCCACAGGACACAGAGCTAAGGTTTATCACAACTGTACAATGCTGCCATCTGCTGGAAAACTGCAGTCACTGCACTTTGTCAAAGTCAAGAGTCTTTCAGCCCAAACTGACAGTGTAAACGGAGCTCAAAGCCATGTTGGGATAGACAATATTTATATATAAAAAAAAAAAAAAAAAACTTTCGGACTGAAGTATGAAAAATTGCCAAATTAGCATCCAGAAACAACATTTTCACACTTACTGTCATCTGCATGTCCATTTTTTTTTTTTTTTTTTTAACATTTTCATGGCATCCTTTTTCGACATCAACAGATGAGAAACTAGATATGGTCTAGTAATTTTTATGTTAATAATTGCAGTGGATCTGTAAAAACAGATGTGGTGTGAATGATCCGTATGGCATCCATTTATAGCTGAGATTTTTGTGTGCACCTATAGACTTCAATATGCGTGTGTCATCTGAAATAAAGAGCCTAACACATACTGCGATTTATCTCACATGGGCACTCAGCCTCTGCGAAAATAAAAACTGCTCATATGAACAACCCCACTGAACACTGGTCTGTGTGCTATTCTGATTTAACACATGCGTATAAAACACTTGTTTGACCGAGTTCTTTGTGCTGTAATCTGAAGATTAGTCACATGAGCAAATTAAGGCGCTCAGGGCACCCTGGGTGTCACACAGAGGCTCAGCGCACCCTGGGTGTGACACAGAGGCTCAGCGTACCCTGGGTGTGACACAGAGGCTCAGGGCACCCTGGGTGTCACACAGAGGCTCAGGGCACCCTGGGTGTCACACAGAGGCTCAGCGCACCCTGGGTGTCACACAGAGGCTCAGCGCACCCCGGGTGTGACACAGAGGCTCAGCGCACCCCGAGTGTGACACAGAGGCTCAGCGCACCCCGGGTGTGACACAGAGGCTCAGCGCACCCCGGGTGTGACACAGAGGCTCAGCGCACCCCGGGTGTGACACAGAGGCTCAGCGCACCCTGGGTGTGACACAGAGGCTCAGCGCATCCTGGGTGTGACACAGAGGCTCAGGGCACCCTGGGTGTGGCACAGAGGCTCAGCGCACCCTGGGTGTGACACAGAGGCTCAGCGCATCCTGGGTGTGACACAGAGGCTCAGGGCACCCTGGGTGTGACACAGAGGCTCAGCGCACCCTGGGTGTGACACAGAGGCTCAGCGCACCCCAGTTGTGAAACAGAGGCTCAGCGCACCCCGGGTGTGACACAGAGGCTCAGCGCACCCTGGGTGTGACACAGAGGCTCAGCGCATCCTGGGTGTGACGCAGAGGCTCAACGCACCCTGGGTGTGACCCAGAGGCTCAGCGCACCCTGGGTGTGACACAGAGGCTCAGGGCACCCTGGGTGGGGCAACTCCATTCTACCTTCTGGTTTTGCTTATCACTGCCTCTCGTAATGATGATCGATAGTGCTGGTTTGCCTGGAGCAAGCACTCTAAAGGGAAATTCAGGAAAGCCAAAACTCTCACCAGTGTAGGAGGTGTAACCAAGAACAAACCGTGGGCAGGACAGTGTAGAGGCGTAGAGCCTCTTAGCCGCACCTAGGGTGCACAGAACACTAACATTAGCATATCTGATTAATCTTCACTTTCTGCAGAACGGATTCAGTGATTAGATCACTACAGATTTGATTTCTACAGGGGTTACATCCCTGCTGCGGCTCCGGTGCAGGCGTAGTTAATTTTTTCCTGTTGAGGGCAGAGCAAAGTACTGCAGTGCGCAGGTGCCGGGAAAGGTCAGAGAGGCCCGGCGCCTGTGCACTGCAGTACTTTGCTCTGCCCTCAACAGGACAAATAAAGTACGCCTGCGCCAGAGCCACAGCGTAAAGACAAGAAGAGGACGTCATCGTAAGAAGATGGGAGGCCCCGGACCGCGACGCCCATCGGACCGGACCGCAGCGGGACCGCCCCTGGGTGAGTATAATCTAACCTCTTATGCTCCTCTTTCAGGATACATCGGGGGCCTTATCTACAGCATTACAGAATGTTGTAGATAAGCCCCTAATGACGGTGGCCGCAGCTTATAGGCGAATTTTGGGGTGACAGATTCCCTTTAAAAGGATATCCTGATATGTAAAACTGTAGAATATCAAGAGGGTGTACTTAGTTTTTCTCAAGATTGTATCTATTTTTGGGTGGTGAAAGAAGTAAATAAAACAAAATCACCTTTTTTCATCTCTTCCTCCTCCTCTGTGTCCGGTCGTGTACATTATATTACAGTTTTGTGGACTCTCAGACTAACATTCATGCATTTTCCCCATTGAAAATAAAACCAAAAATGCCCACTGGTCAGCCAAACGGGCTGCTCTGCCTACTAGTAATGAGCGAACAGCAATCCCTGCCTGTGTTGTGACTGTCGATCAGCCGAAGAGCCCGAGACATGCAGCTGCTGGGCTTCGAACATGTTATTTGAGCACGCCGAAGACACTCAGCACTCGAGCATGCTCAGATAACACTGTCCAAGCACGCTCGCTCATCACTATGGCCTACAGCTCCTGAAGGTGTCCAGCACGTATATTAGGGACACAGTAAAACTGTGGAGAGCTAAAGGCACTATGGCTCCGATTCATTAAAGCTTTTAAGCCAGAAAACTTTTATAAAAGCTTTAAAAAAAAAAAGTTTCTAAATTTTGCATACATTTTTTGTGACTTTGGAGTTTTCATACCAACATAAGTGGGGCAGGAGAGGAGCCGAGGGCCGCTTTGACGTCATGCACTGCGCCAATCTAGATGAATCGGCCTCTGCGTGTGCCATTGTATTGTGCCATCTGCTAGAAGTAACGTTTCAGTGGGAGACAAACTTGGCGGCTGCAGTAAGATCCGATAGAAAAGACCATATACTACACCGCCAAACAAGAGGGGCGAGCGCACATTCTTCCTGGGCTGCAGAGCTTAGAATGGCAGGAGGTCCGGGGCCGCACGGCAGCGTCTGAGGCCGACATTGGGCCGCGTGCGTTTCATGTAATTCTGTACATCTGTCCAATGATTGCACATAAATAGCTATAAAGCATAAACCCACCGCTCATAAATGGTTTTCAGCGTGGTTTGATCGTGGACAGCCTCCGTCTCCTCCAGGTACAGGATCAGCCAGGACGTCCTGTATGGCCACTGCTCTGTAAGATTGATCCAAGAAGCCAATCTGTCCCAATTAAACGTGATCTGATTGGCTCTTAGTAGCCTTCCTGCAAAAAAAAAAAAAAGAAAAAAAACTCATGTCCCAATATGCCACATATACAATGAGACCAACGTGGGAGCGGGTCCCTTCATTGCTTATGAGGACAGGGTGCCATACTGTGGCTAGGAGTAATTCGGCACCAGGCATGGGCCCCTGTATGGACCACGTACACGAGGCTCTCACAAGAGAAGGTCTGCCGCTTCATTCTGTCGGACCGCTACCTATGTACTGGCCATTCCAGGCAGCTTATTCAGAATCGGCCGTCCTGTGTGTGAGGAATCACTATTTTTGGCCATTACAGGCCTTATATCCTGCAGCTTTCACCAGTTTTCCCCACAAAAGCCTCTAATTTTCTATTGACTCAACTGCTGGGTGGAGAGGAGTGCACAGACATGAGGGACGCCTGCTCTTCCTTATCTATGCAGTACACAGAAACAAGCAGCAGCATGGAGGACCATGTACAGCAGTACTGAGCAGTCTTGCTGCGATTCCTGTTGTGAATTCTGTGGCTGAATTCACTCCTGTGGTCACAAGTGGCACTGCAGCTTCTGAGCTTCCTCCCTCAGGTGTTCTGGTGAGCTCGTTGGCTGCTTTGTTATTTAACTCCACCTGATTCTGTCTTCCTTGCTCCTTGTCAATGTTCCAGTGTTGGATCTGAGCTTCTGGATCTTTCCTGTGGCCTGCTGCTCTGCTTAGATAAGTGCTTCTTTGCTTTTGTTGCTACTTTTTCGGTCCAGCTTGTTAATTCGTTTTGCTGGAAGCTCTGAGACGCAAAGGGTGTACCGCCGTGCCGTTAGTTCGGCACGGTGGGTCTTTTTGCCCCCTTTGCGTGGTTTTTTGCTTTAGGGTTTTTTGTAGACTGCAAAGTTCTCTTTGCTATCCTCGCTCTATCTAGAATATCGGGCCTCACTTTGCTGAATCTATTTCATCCCTACGTTTGTCTTTTCATCTTGCTAACAGTCATTATATGTGGGGGGCTGCCTTTTCCTTTGGGGTATTTCTCTGAGGCAAGTCAGGCTTGTTTTTCTATCTTCAGGCTAGTCAGCTCCTCAGGCTGTGCCGAGTTGCATAGGTAGTGTCAGGCGCAATCCACAGCTGCCTTTAGTTGTGTTTAGGATAGGTTCAGGTATTGCGGTCTACAGAGATTCCACGTCTCAGAGCTCGTTCTATTGTTTTTTGGGTTATTGTCAGATCACTATATGTGCTCTGATTGCTGGCACACTGTGTCACTGGATTTCCTACATAACAGTACAAGGAGCCAACCTAATGATTCTCAATAGAGGGAAAGAAGAAGTTCTGACATCATTTTTTTTTCTCAGCTCTGTGTTCAGTCTTTTTTTTCCCCTAGACATTTGGGTGTATCAGGACACAGGTGTGGACATGGATATTCAGGGTCTGTGCTCTTCAATGGATAATCTCGTTACAAATGTACAAAGGATTCAAGATACTATTGATCAGAAATCTATGTTAGAACCAAGAATTCCTATTCCTGATTTGTTTTTTGGTGATAGAACTAAGTTTCTTAATTTCAAAAATAATTGTAAGCTATTTCTGGCCTTGAAACCTCATTCTTCTGGTAATCCTATTCAACAGGTTTTGATTATTATTTCTTTTTTGCGCGGCGACCCTCAGGACTGGGCATTTTCTCTTGCGCCAGGAGACCCTGCATTGAGTAATGTCAATGCGTTTTTCCTGGCGCTCGGATTACTTTACGATGAGCCTAATTCAGTGGATCAGGCTGAGAAAAATTTGCTGGCTTTGTGCCAGGGTCAGGATGATATTGAGGTATATTGCCAGAAATTTAGGAAGTGGTCAGTACTCACTCTGTGGAATGAATCTGCGCTGGCAGCTATGTTCAGAAAGGGTCTCTCTGAGGCTCTTAAGGATGTCATGGTGGGTTTTCCTATGCCTACTGGTTTGAATGAGTCTATGTCTTTGGCCATTCAGATCGGTCGACGCTTGCACGAGCGTAAATCTGTGCACCATTTGGCGGTATTGTCTAAGATTAAACCTGAGCCTATGCAGTGCGATAGGACTATGACCAGAGTTGAACGGCAAGAACACAGACGTCTGAATGGTCTGTGTTTCTACTGTGGTGATTCCACTCATGCGATTTCTGATTGTCCTAAGCGCACTAAGCGGTTCGATAGGTCTGCCGTCATTGGTACTGTACAATCCAAATTCCTTCTGTCCATTACCTTGATATGCTCTTTGTCATCGTATTCTGTCATGGCGTTTGTGGATTCAGGCGCTGCCCTGAATCTGATGAATTTGGATTATGCTAAACGTTGTGGGTTTTTCTTGGAGCCTTTGCGGTGTCCTATTCCGTTGAGAGGAATTGATGCTACACCTTTGGCCAAGAATAAACCTCAGTACTGGACCCAGCTGACCATGTGCATGGCTCCTGCACATCAGGAAGTTATTCGCTTTCTGGTGCTACATAATCTGCATGATGTGGTCGTGTTGGGGTTGCCATGGCTGCAAACCCATAATCCAGTATTGGATTGGAACTCTATGTCGGTATCCAGCTGGGGTTGTCAGGGGGTACATGGTGATGTTCCATTTTTGTCTATTTCGTCATCCACTCCTTCTGAGGTCCCAGAGTTCTTGTCTGATTATCAGGATGTATTTGAAGAGCCCAAGTCCGATGCCCTACCTCCGCATAGGGATTGTGATTGTGCTATCAATTTGATTCCTGGTAGTAAAATCCCAAAAGGTCGATTATTTAATTTATCCGTGCCTGAACACGCCGCTATGCGCAGTTATGTGAAGGAATCCCTGGAGAAGGGACATATTCGCCCATCGTCATCACCACTGGGAGCAGGGTTCTTCTTTGTAGCCAAGAAGGATGGTTCGCTGAGACCGTGTATTGATTACCGCCTTCTTAATAAAATCACTGTTAAATTTCAGTATCCCTTGCCATTGTTATCTGACTTGTTTGCTCGGATTAAGGGGGCTAGTTGGTTCACTAAGATAGATCTTCGTGGTGCGTATAATCTGGTGAGAATCAGGCAAGGAGATGAATGGAAAACTGCATTTAATACGCCCGAGGGTCATTTTGAGTATCTAGTGATGCCGTTCGGACTTGCCAATGCTCCATCTGTGTTTCAGTCTTTTATGCATGACATCTTCCGTGAGTATCTGGATAAATTCCTGATTGTTTACTTGGATGACATTTTGATCTTCTCAGATGATTGGGAGTCTCATGTGAAGCAGGTCAGAATGGTTTTCCAGGTCCTGCGTGCTAATTCTTTGTTTGTGAAGGGATCAAAGTGTCTCTTCGGTGTGCAGAAAGTTTCATTTTTGGGGTTCATCTTTTCCCCTTCTACTATCGAGATGGATCCGGTTAAGGTCCAAGCCATCCAGGATTGGACTCAGCCGACATCTCTGAAAAGTCTGCAAAAGTTCCTGGGCTTTGCTAATTTTTATCGTCGCTTCATCTGTAATTTTTCTAGCATTGCCAAACCATTGACCGATTTGACCAAGAAGGGTGCTGATTTGGTTAATTGGTCTTCTGCTGCTGTGGAAGCTTTTCAGGAGTTGAAGCGTCGTTTTTGTTCTGCCCCTGTGTTGTGTCAACCAGATGTTTCTCTTCCGTTCCAGGTCGAGGTTGATGCTTCTGAGATTGGAGCAGGGGCGGTTTTGTCACAGAGAGGTTCTGGTTGCTCAGTGTTGAAACCATGTGCTTTCTTTTCCAGGAAGTTTTCGGCTGCTGAGTGTAATTATGATGTGGGCAACCGAGAGTTGCTGGCCATGAAGTGGGCATTCGAGGAATGGCGTCATTGGCTTGAAGGAGCTAAGCATCGCGTGGTGGTATTGACTGATCATAAGAACCTTACTTATCTCGAGTCTGCCAAGCGCTTGAATCCTAGACAGGCCCGTTGGTCGTTATTTTTTGCCCGCTTCGATTTTGTGATTTCGTACCTTCCGGGCTCTAAAAATGTGAAGGCGGATGCTCTGTCTAGGAGTTTTGTGCCCGACTCTCCGGGTTCATCTGAGCCGGCGAGTATCCTCAAGGAAGGAGTCATTGTGTCTGCCATCTCCCCTGATTTGCGGCGAGTGTTGCAAAAATTTCAGGCGAATAAACCTGATCGTTGTCCGGCGGAGAAACTGTTCGTCCCTGATAGGTGGACTAGTAAAGTTATCTCTGAACTTCATTGTTCGGTGTTGGCTGGTCATCCTGGAATCTTTGGTACCAGAGAGTTAGTGGCTAGATCCTTCTGGTGGCCATCTCTGTCACGGGATGTACGTACTTTTGTGCAGTCCTGTGGGATTTGTGCTAGGGCTAAGCCCTGCTGTTCACGTGCCAGTGGGTTGCTTTTGCCCTTGCCGGTCCCAAAGAGGCCTTGGACACATATTTCGATGGATTTCATTTCTGACCTTCCCGTTTCTCAAAAGATGTCAGTCATTTGGGTGGTCTGTGATCGCTTTTCTAAAATGGTCCATCTGGTGCCCTTGGTTAAATTGCCTTCCTCCTCTGATTTGGTGCCTTTGTTCTTCCAGCATGTGGTTCGTTTGCATGGCATTCCTGAGAATATTGTTTCTGACAGAGGTTCCCAGTTTGTTTCAAGGTTTTGGCGAGCCTTTTGTGGTAGGATGGGCATTGACCTATCTTTTTCCTCGGCTTTCCATCCTCAGACTAATGGCCAGACCGAACGAACCAATCAGACCTTGGAAACATATCTGAGATGTTTTGTTTCTGCAGACCAGGATGATTGGGTGTCCTTTTTGCCGTTGGCTGAGTTCGCCCTTAATAATCGGGCCAGCTCGGCTACCTTGGTCTCTCCATTTTTCTGCAATTCTGGGTTCCATCCTCGTTTCTCTTCAGGACAGGTTGAGTCTTCGGACTGTCCTGGTGTGGATTCTGTGGTGGACAGGTTGCAGCAGATCTGGACTCAGGTAGTGGACAATTTGACCTTGTCCCAGGAGAAGGCTCAACTTTTCGCTAATCGCAGACGCCGTGTGGGTCCCCGACTTCGTGTTGGGGATCTGGTTTGGTTATCTTCTCGTCATATTCCTATGAAGGTTTCCTCTCCTAAATTTAAACCTTGTTTTATTGGTCCGTATAGGATTTCTGAGATTCTCAATCCTGTGTCTTTTCGTCTGACCCTCCCAGACTCCTTTTCCATACATAATGTATTCCATAGGTCGTTGTTGCGGAGATACGTGGCACCTATGGTTCCATCTGTTGAGCCTCCTGCCCCGGTTTTGGTGGAGGGGGAATTGGAGTATATTGTGGAGAAAATTTTGGATTCTCGTGTTTCTAGACGGAAACTCCAGTATCTGGTTAAATGGAAGGGTTATGCTCAGGAAGATAATTCCTGGGTTTTTGCCTCTGATGTCCATGCTCCAGATCTTGTTCGTGCCTTTCATGTGGCACATCCTGGTCGGCCTGGGGGCTCTGGTGAGGGTTCGGTGACCCCTCCTCAAGGGGGGGGTACTGTTGTGAATTCTGTGGCTGAATTCACTCCTGTGGTCACAAGTGGTACTGCAGCTTCTGAGCTTCCTCCCTCAGGTGTTCTGGTGAGCTCGTTGGCTGCTTTGTTATTTAACTCCACCTGATTCTGTCTTCCTTGCTCCTTGTCAATGTTCCAGTGTTGGATCTGAGCTTCTGGATCTTTCCTGTGGCCTGCTGCTCTGCTTAGATAAGTGCTTCTTTGCTTTTGTTGCTACTTTTTCTGTCCAGCTTGTTAATTCGTTTTGCTGGAAGCTCTGAGACGCAAAGGGTGTACCGCCGTGCCGTTAGTTCGGCACGGTGGGTCTTTTTGCCCCCTTTGCGTGGTTTTTTGCTTTAGGGTTTTTTGTAGACTGCAAAGTTCTCTTTGCTATCCTCGCTCTATCTAGAATATCGGGCCTCACTTTGCTGAATCTATTTCATCCCTACGTTTGTCTTTTCATCTTGCTAACAGTCATTATATGTGGGGGGCTGCCTTTTCCTTTGGGGTATTTCTCTGAGGCAAGTCAGGCTTGTTTTTCTATCTTCAGGCTAGTCAGCTCCTCAGGCTGTGCCGAGTTGCATAGGTAGTGTCAGGCGCAATCCACAGCTGCCTTTAGTTGTGTTTAGGATAGGTTCAGGTATTGCGGTCTACAGAGATTCCACGTCTCAGAGCTCGTTCTATTGTTTTTTGGGTTATTGTCAGATCACTGTATGTGCTCTGATTGCTGGCACACTGTGTCACTGGATTGCCTACATAACAGATTCCAGCCCTGAAGAGATAAAACATTGCTAGAATCTACAGCAGGAGCAGCGCCTCTCTCTCCCTGTGTTGAGTGCTTCTACCTCTTCCAACTCCATTGCATTTAAAGGGAACCCGTCATCTCAGAAACCACTACTTACCTGCAGATATAGTGTTAATCCCTTTTATAAACAGGATAACCTGCATGAATTTGGGGCTAAAATCATTTTATTATAATGCCCCCTATATTCTCTGTCTCTATTGCTTTAATGAAAATTGACCAGTGAGCTCAGTTATACAGTTTTACTGGGGGGCTCTTAACTCTTTTATCTGTCTTTTTCTGAGCTCCTCTCAGCTGATTTTTCCCCACAAACCACATCAACGTTTAATGTGCTGGGAAACAAAGAGCCTTTAAAAGCCAAGGGTTTACTTTCCTAATAAGACCCAATTACACACATTATTTCTCATCCCAAATACATGCATTTAAAGGGACTCTATCCCCAGGTTTTTGTGCCCCATCTGAGAGCAGTATAGTGTTGGGGCAGAGACCTTGATTCCAGCGATATGTTACTTATTGACACATCACTGGAATCAGGGTCTCTGCCCCTACATTATGTGGCTCTCAGATTAGGTGGCAAAATCACATGTACTGAGAGGAGCACACGTGTGGGAGGAGCGGCTGCTAGAGGAGCACGGCCATCACCAACTCCATTACCTGTCACTGACACAATATTTAACAATCTTCTCATGGTCTGAGGACTGATGTCACTGAACCAGTCTTCTGTCACCAGCAGCTTGGTGAGATCGAAGGACATTTGTCGGGTGATCGTGCGCTGCATCTGCCGTCTTCTGTACGTATCCTGGAGAAGGAACACAAATCTCCAGTTCATACATAAGTAAAATTGCAAAGAGCTTGTAAGAAAAAACAAAACAAAAAAAGATAGCAACTTAGAAATTTTCCTCTAATTTAAAATCCTCTTTCTTCTTGAGAGCTGATGCAATTTTTAAATGTTATAATTTACTGATTGTTACCGGCCAGTAGCGACGAGTGAACCTGCTAAGATAAGCAGACAGCAGAGTGTCTCGGGTGACCACAGTCCGTGTCTCGGGTGACCACAGTCCGTGTCTCGGGTGACCACAGTCCGTGTCTCGGGTGACGACAAAGAGTGTCTCGGGTTAGATAGTATCTCGGGTGATGACAGAGTGTCTCGGGTGATCGGGTGACATAGTATCTCGGGTGACATCAGAGTGCCTTGGGTGACAACAGAGAGTGTCTCGGGTGACATAGTATCTCTGGTGACGACACAGTGTCTCGGTTGATCGGGTGACATAGTATCTCGGGTGACATCAGAGTGTCTTGGGTGACAACAGAGAGTGTCTCGGGTGACATAGTATCTCTGGTGACGAGAGTGTCTCGGGTGATCGGGTGACATAGTATCTCTGGTGACGAGACAGTGTCTCGGGTGATCGGGTGACATAGTATCTTGGGTGACATCAGAGTGTCTTGGGTGACATAGTATCTCGGGTGACGACAGTGTCTCGGGTGATCGGGTGACATAGTATCTCGGGTGACAGAGTGTCTTGGGTGTGCTCGGATAATAAGTTCAAGCCCCCACGGCTGCAGGTTTTGCAGCTTTTAGCCTCAACAAACAAGCACTCCCTGCATGTGTTGCAGCTATCTAACATCATGCAGCCGCGGGAACTCGAACATACTATCCCAGCACACCCAAGACACTTGGAGAACACCTTGTCAGAGCACACTCGCTCATCACTAGTGGCCTCCTCTGCAGTCTCAGCCTGGCAAGCTACCCTGGCAAGGAGCACGCGGCGCAGGCAGGGTCTATGCTATACAGCCTGCTAGGACCACTCTGAAGGTGGCCAGATCCGGGGAGCTTAAGTACACCCCCCCCTTCCCCCGGAGCCTCTGTTAGCAGCCCAGGATAGACCATAAAATCCTCATGGAAACCACATTATAACACATTTATCAAAAATATAAACCAAAAATAGCATAAAGCATGGCCCAAAAGTATTATGGACAATGAGGGGATAACGCACTAACCTTGAAACAAAACAAAAGAAAAAAGAACCACAATCAATTATCCCAAAAATTCTTTTAAAAGGTACAGAAAATATTTATTAAATATAACAAAGGTATAGGAGCATGGAGGGAAGGAAAACGATGAGAGTGACATGTGATAATATGCTGTATACCCTTTCAGCATGTGCTCCCTAATTCTCACATATGTGTACGTTTTTTTCCTTCCCTCCTTGCTCCTATACCTTTGTTATATTTAATAAAGATTTTTTGTACCTTGAGAATTTTTGAGATAATTGATGGTGGTTCTTTTTGTCTTTCGTTATGTTTCAGCCTGGGAGAGAGCAGTTTGGACCAGGGGGTGACTATATCGCAGGTCAGCGCCGTCAATGTTCAGAAACGCACCACCATAGGCAGAGCAGGAGGCCAGGAGCAGCGAGATCCTGAAGCTTAAGAAAACCCCTTTAAATAGTATTGAGAGGTTGGACATACAATTTCTGCAGGTTCCTATCCCCCTAATATTTTAAAGGAAATTTGTCAGCAAGCTTAACCCCCGTAGGTCATAGAAAGGTATCAGAGCATTTCTCTTTCAATTTGCGGTCTGTTGTGTTATTCTGCAGGAATCGTCAATGGTATCAATATGCATATGGAGGTGTTCGGTGCTTCGTCCTGCCCAGAGCACCTAATGAGAGTCTGCCTGCCCAGCTCATTTCCATCCTTAGTGCCCTGCCCGTCTGCCTACGTTGAGTAGGAAATCTCACAACTGATCACATCTTGTGCCTGCGAGTGAACAGTGTTGTCGAGTGTTTGTCACGCTGAAGCAAGTGCCCTAAGAAGGGAACCTTACAGCGCAGGCGCCAAAACCGCTGTGATGAGAGCAGGCGCAAGATTTCCTGCCTGACGTCAGCAATCAACAGAAGGAGGCAGGCACCGAGGATGCAAATAGCCCGGGGAGGCAGACAAAGCTCCTAACGAAAGTCTGCCTCCCCGGGTCATTTACATCCGGAGTGCCTGCCTCCCTCTGCTGATTGTTAGCCAACAACAGGCAGGAAATCTTGTGCCTGCCCAAACTGCCGCTATGCTCTGCTTCAGCAGACCACTGCACCCACAGGCACGAGGCGGTGCGAGCAGGCAGAAGATTTCCTGCCCAGCGCCTCACATCAGCCATCAATCACAGGGAGGCAGGCACTAAGGATGGAAAGGAGCTGGAGGAAGTCCGATAATGACCTACAGAAGCAGACAGGCAAGTGGGGATAGACTTTCCCTTTAAGACTTCTTTCTACTTCTGACTAGATAGAAATCCCTTGAAGATATATTTTGTTCCTTTTTCCAGTCCTTGGCGTTTTCCTCCCTCTTTATTTCCAGAGGAACTTGATACAGGTTGAAATCTGTTACCAATATGTCTACCCAGTGCGGCTACAACCTCTGGCTTTGTGACCAGAGCATACCCACAAGCGTCAGGTCTTGTGACCACAGCGTACCCACCAGCGTCAGGTTTTGTGACCACATCGTACCCACAAGCGTCAGGTCTGATCACCACATCGTAGCCACCAGCGTCAGGTCTAGTGACCACAGCATACCCACCAGCATCAGGTCTTGTGACCACAATGTACCCATCAGTGTCAGGTCTTGTGATCACAGTGTACCCACCAGGGTCAGGTCTTGTGACCACAGCGTACCCACCAGCGTCAGGTCTTGTGACCACAGCGTACCCACCAGCGTCAGGTCATGTGACCACAATGTACCCACCAGCGTCAGGTCTTGTGAGGTTGACAGATCCCTGAATCTACTGAACGTGACATGTAACCCAGGGTATAATCTATACAGCGCGGCCCCGGGGCGAATAAGAAGCCCGCCAAACAATAGCTAATTGCCACATTCCCTAAATGCGGGCAGATGCAATGTGAGGCACAGAAGACGACCACTGCCCAATTCTGCAGGAACAGGACCGTGACGCGTGAGCTCTCCATTCAATCAACATCTTGTTAGGATGGAAATTCTATTTATTTTTTTCCTTTATTTTTCCACGAAAAATCCTTTGCTTCCATGCCGGATTAACCCTACATTTCCCTTCATCTCTCAGACTTTTTCTCTTACCCGTCTGTTCAAGGCTGTCTTGCTGCCAAGTTTTGCAGTCTCTGCAAGACTGTGCTGAGAGACCCGACGATCCATATCTTCATGGACTCCTATGGGGGGAACAAAGCACAGAAGACACAATCACGTTTTTCAAAAAAAAAAAAAAAAAACAAACAAACAAAAATAAAAACACAACAGAAGCGTACAAGTCTCGGGATCTTCTAAGTTTGTTTCAGACAAGGAGCGATCCGTATGAAGACTGCTAATTGCGAATACTGTATAAGTGGGTTGGAAGCCAAGGTACACCATGCTGCACTCATGTGACAATGGTGCAACCAGGGCTGTGGAGTCGGAGTCGTAGATTCGGAGTCGGAGCCCATTTTGGTGGAGTTGGAGTCGTGGAAATTGAGGAGTCTGAGGTTTGGATCACTGACTCCACAGCCCTGTCCACAACCACCTGAGGTAGCACAGGATTCCTAAAACCGATTACCTCTACCACCGACCCTCATGTACTGGTGGATTGTCCCATAAACATTCATCACACTTCACAGGATAAATGCATGATCACTGGGGGTCCGGCTGATTCCAAAACCCCCCATTGTGAATGGATCAGTAGTGAGCATGTGTGACCACCACTCCTACAAAGAATGGTCGCACATGCTCACTCCTCCGCCACTGACACACTAGTCTTTCAGACTCCCATTATTAAGATCTCTATACACTTATCTATCCTGTGATCAATATTGAAAAGCGCTCACAATGACCATGGTGTCTGACGTCATAGGGCAGGAGGCGTCAAGTAGATTGATAACTTGGATGGAAGAAATGATTCTGTATATTTGTATTTATTCCCTTAAATTTCCGCTTTTTCTATGCTTAGGAGTCCAGTAGGCGGTCCTAATCGGTGACTGCCCAGCTTCCCTCTGGCTATTTGCCGTCTTATAATTAGAACGGCCATCCACTGCCCTCTGTAGTATAGGGAAAAAAAAGGGGGGAATTTTTTCCAACAAACCTACAGAACGACTGAAAAGTTGTAAGTTGCACCATTTTGCAATATCTGTTTAACATTAATTTCTCAGTTTTCAAGATCTCTGCTTGCGGTCATTGAAGAAGAACCTTCATTATTTGCTTCCATGTATAAAATCTGTCCTGATCACGGGCGGATGAATCGTTGCAGTACAGTTCTGAGTCCAGTCTGGATGGAGCTCGGCACCTTTGTGTCCAGCACATGACCAGGACAAATGGTTATCGACTGCAAGTGAATACTGAAAAGTGCAAAAGAATGACAGCAAGCGAATAATGTAGAAAACTCTTGAAATTCATACAGAAAATATATTGGCAGTTTTCACAGCTCAAAGAGGATCTGTCACTTGCTCAAAAAAATTGAGATAAATAGTTTGTAAAAAAAAAAGAAAAAAAAACCTGAGCTCTCCTGATTCTGCTGATTTTTTCGTTTTGTGCTGCATTGACCCACTGCAGAAATATTCACATTTGTTGCTTTTGCAGGCAGTAAAAGAAATCTCTGCTTGTAGAGCAACTGGGCGATTCTTCAGAGTCTTCTCCGAGGACGTGTGCTTTCACCCTGCCCTCCCAGACGCTGCCAATCCCAACACTAGACAATGCCGAACTGTGGCAATGTTTGGGAGAAAGGAGATAAAGCGTACGCCCCCCAGAAAAGACTCTGAAGAAATTGGCCTACAAGCAGAGATTTCACATACTGTGCTCCAAAAGCATCAAATATGAATATCTCTGCAATGGAGCAACGCAGCGCAAAACGGAAAAAAAGTGGCAGAATCAGGGGAGCTCAGTGAATTTTTGGAAAATATTTAAGTCAATTTTTTTGAGCCAGTGACAGGTCCTCTTTTAAGGGTGAGTCATTACGATTCATAACCACCATGGATTTAGATGCAGAGATGCTGCATTTTTGCGTTGCAAGGGGCAGATTTTCTCTGCAGCTCGCTGGTGAAATTTCACAACATCTTATCCATAATGCTTGTATAGCAACATGTAGACTGTCTGCCTGGAAAATTCAGACCGAAAATAAGCGCAAAGAGCACATAACCCAAAAGTCCATTTATAAACCTCACCCACCTGCATTGTCTACCCCGGGTACATCGCCGTTGGTCGTTGCGGTAACACACATCTTTTTGGCGCTGCTTAGTCCGCGGCTGTTCAGGAAGACTGGAAGGTGCACTATATTACGCATGTAATCATGGCCGTTAATGTTGGAATCTCTCAGAACGCTATTAAGATTCTGGTTAATTGCCTTAATAATGATGTGTGGGTCACTAGCAAAGATGGCGATGAAAGGACCCTTCGAAAATAAAATACGCACCTAAAAAAACAAAAATAAAAAAACAAAATGAATTACCGTAGCTCTCTTTACCCTTTAGCTGATTATTTTTCTGGCTAATTATTCTCAGTGACAATCTGTCTGCGTATTTTATAATGAAGCAGGACTAAAATAATATGTTCTCCCTCTCGATTTCAGTAAACACATTACCATAGGTTAATAACGGAGGCTGTAATAAGAAAATTACATGTCATACATTTATTGTTAGCCTGACACAAAGACGAATGGCAGGCCTGGTTTTATTTGTTCATTAATGAGCCGTTCGAGTAATGGCAGCAATTTGCATAAATCACATGAAATAAAACGAGTGGTCCTGGAAATAAATTGGATTTTAATTGCACGTTATTCTCCAGCAGGCGGCGCTACGGCCACCGTAGGACGCTCAGTATCTGGGGATATAAGAAGGCGATTGTCATATACCTGTGCTGGAGCATTGGAG
Source organism: Ranitomeya imitator (assembly GCF_032444005.1). NCBI lineage: Eukaryota > Metazoa > Chordata > Amphibia > Anura > Dendrobatidae > Ranitomeya > Ranitomeya imitator. The sequence continues at coordinate 621,604,190 of NC_091286.1, forward strand.
AGCTGCCATGTCAGCCTCTACGACAGCCCTCTACTCTTTATCATATACCTGTGCTGGAGCATTGGAGAGCTGCCATGTCAGCCTCTACGACAGCCCTCTACTCTTTATCATATACCTTTGCTGGAGCATTGGAGAGCTGCCATGTCAGCCTCTATGACAGCCCTCTACTCTTTATCATATACCTGTGCTGGAGCATTGGAGAGCTGTCATGTCAGCCTCTATGACAGCCCTCTACTCTATCATATACCTGTGCTGGAGCATTGGTGAGCTGCCATGTCAGCCTGTATGACAGCCCTCTACTCTTTATCATATACCTGTGCTGGAGCATTGGAGAGCTGCCATGTCAGCCTCTATGACAGCCCTCTACTCTTTATCATATACCTGTGCTGGAGCATTGGAGAGCTGCCATGTCAGCCTCTATGACAGCCCTCTACTCTTTATCATATACCTGTGCTGGAGCATTGGAGAGCTGCCATGTCAGCCTCTATGACAGCCCTCTACTCTTTATCATATACCTGTGCTGGAGCATTGGAGAGCTGCCATGTCAGCCTCTATGACAGCCCTCTACTCTTTATCATATACCTGTGCTGGAGCATTGGAGAGCTGCCATGTCAGCCTCTATGACAGCCCTCTACTCTTTATCATATACCTGTGCTGGAGCATCGGTGAGCTGCCATGTCAGCCTCTATGACAGCCCTCTACTCTTTATCATATACCTGTGCTGGAGCATCGGTGAGCTGCCATGTCAGCCTCCATGACAGCCCTCTATTCTTATTCATATACCTGTGCTGGAGCATCGGTGAGCTGCCATGTCAGCCTCTATGAAAGCCCTCTACTCTTATTCATATATCTGTGCTGGAGCATTGGAGAGCTGCCATGTCAGCCTCTATGACAGCCCTCTACTCTTTATCATATACCTGTGCTGGAGCATTGGAGAGCTGCCATGTCAGCCTCTATGACAGCCCTCTACTCTTTATCATATACCTGTGCTGGAGCATTAGTGAGCTGCCATGTCAGCCTCTATGACAGCCCTCTACTCTTTATCATATACCTGTGCTGGAGCATTGGAGAGCTGCCATGTCAGCCTCTATGACAGCCCTCTACTCTTTATCATATACCTGTGCTGGAGCATTGAGAGCTGCCATGTCAGCCTCTATGACAGCCCTCTACTCTTTATCATATACCTGTGCTGGAGCATTGAGAGCTGCCATGTCAGCCTCTATGAAAGCCCTCTACTCTTATTCATATATCTGTGCTGGAGCATTGGAGAGCTGCCATGTCAGCCTCTATGACAGCCCTCTACTCTTTATCATATACCTGTGCTGGAGCATTGAGAGCTGCCATGTCAGCCTCTATGAAAGCCCTCTACTCTTATTCATATATCTGTGCTGGAGCATTGGAGAGCTGCCATGTCAGCCTCTATGACAGCCCTCTACTCTTTATCATATACCTGTGCTGGAGCATTGAGAGCTGCCATGTCAGCCTCTATGACAGCCCTCTACTCTTTATCATATACCTGTGCTGGAGCATTGGAGAGCTGCCATGTCAGCCTCTACGACAGCCCTCTGGGCACAAACTCAGGCTGGTTGTAAAATTCCCAGCAATCGGCCATCGGAACAGAATTAATAGTCGTGTAGATGGTTTGCAGAACTTCCAATGCTGTTAATTATGGCCGTAAAACAGCAGTTCTATGATGTATCCAGCACCAGCCACCGGCCGGGATGTACAGCCTGTAATTAAGACACCATACTGTTTGCAGCAACTATTCAAGGCAATCACTCGGAACCTAAAATGTGTTATTTTGCAGGACGAGGTGGATGGCGTTTGCTATACAAAAAGATTTATTATGGGATATACATTTTTTTGATTATGTTTTATAGATATTTTGGTTCCATTAATCCTATTCGATACAACATCCAGTATTTAGCACGATTACATAGGGATGCACACTACCCCCAGATGAAGCCTCTGCGATGGCGATTCGTCAGTATACATATGCATGCTGGAGTGTAATCCTTTGCCTTTTTGTGTGTGTTAATAGATAATTAAAAAGACTTATCCCAGACTAAACAATCAGTGGAGGTATGACACCAGCCAACCCCACCCTGATCAGATACATCAGTATCGGCCAGATGTGCGCAAACTACGCAGCGAAACGCGGCCGCTCCATATATTGCTCAGTGGTCATTGCATTTCATCTCCTCCGTAAGAGAGTAGAAGAAAGACACGGTGCATTACTCTGCAGCGGCCACTAAGCATTGTACAGGCCTGATATGTACCCCCCAGTACACTGCCACATCCGGCCGCTGCCAGGGCGATTGCTGGGTGTCAGACCCCAGTAACCTCATACTCATTACCTATACCAAGAGGTCCCCAATGGTTTAGTGCCAGACAACCCCTTTAAGTACGACTATACATTCTTACAAGGACCATTACCCTTTTACACATGCACCTTTTCCCATCTATAGATTTATCCACTTGTGGCTAACACAGGTTTTCCTGGCACTTGTGAATTTCATTCTATTTGTCAGTGCAATTGTGTAAAGACCAAATTATGTGCAAGTCAATTATAATTTCACTCTTGCTTTGCATCATTTTTAAGGAACGGAGTAGGAAGCTTGATTTTTCACAGGAGCAGCTGTAATTTTTACCGGTACCTTTTGGGTCACTACTTTATTTGGGGGGGGGGGGGGGGAGGAGGATGGGAGGTGGAGGTGGAGGAAGGGAAATGACCAAAAAGTATCTGTTCTGTCATTTTCTAAAGAAGTTACACTTTATATTTTAAATCACCCGCTGAAACCCCAAATCATCACTAGAGCAAAAGGAATCTGTCAGCAGAATTTTGCTATTTAATCTGAGAGCAGAATACTGTTTAGGCTGGGACAACATAGCACGCCATGCTCACATGGCCAAAGTTCACCATGTAGCAGCTACATCACGGTGTCATACAAGTAAATGGTGCTGCATTGTGATGCCTAGTGCACTGCAAACCCCGAGCCCTCTATATACAGCACATTGGCCCCAGAGCCCCCGATATACAGCACAGTGGCCCCAGAGCCCCCGATATACAGCACAGTGGCCCCTGACCACCCGATATACAACACAGTGGCCCCAGAGCCCCTGATATACAACACAGTGGCCCCAGAGACCCCGATATACAGCACAGTGGCCCCAGAGCCCCTGATATACAGCACAGTGGCCCCAGAGCCCCCGATATACAGCACAGTGGCCCCAGAGCTCCCAATATACAGCACAGTGGCCCCAGAGCCCTCGATATACAGCACAGTGGCCCCAGAGCCCTCGATATACAGCACAGTGGCCCCAGAGCCCTCGATATACAGCACAGTGGCCCCAGAGCCCTCGATATACAGCACAGTGGCCCCAGAGACCCCGATATACAGCACAGTGGCCCCAGAGCCCCCGATATACAGCACAGTGGCCCCAGAGGCCCCGATATACAGCACTGTGGCCCCAGAGCCCCTATATACAGTATAATGACAGCAGAGGGTCCCTATATACAGTATAATGCCCCCCATGGCACTTCCCTCCTGCTGTGCCTGGAGACGCTCACCGGTGGGTTCAGGCAGCGTCAGACGCTCTACTTGGTGTCATTTAGCAGTGCACAATCTTATCTGCGGCCTCACCCTGCAGCATATCTGTGGAAAACTGCTGCCAAAGTGCTGGAGGGTGCTTACAACAGCCATTACGTAGCCCCTCTGTGCACGCAGCCATGACGGAAAGCCAGCGTCTCCTGGAAGGAAAGAAGTTAATTTTCTGCTGGTAGCCGCACTAAGCACTTTCAGTAAAGCAGCCGAGCAGCGTTGTTATGCTATTTATCAACAGATCAACCCCATACCTGCAGATAAAAAGCGTTTTCTGGAGGGACAGGTTCCCTTTAAGTGGTCACAAGATCCTTAAAACTCCTTCATCAACCCCTCACCCCCACACACTGGTTTCAGACTGCAGTAGAATAGGTCACACTTCATCATCGGACCTTTTCCTGCTGCCCAGATGTCCTCCGCAGACTCTGCACTACACCACCGCCCCATGTGTCAGCGGCTATTTCTTTACCTCTGAGCACTTTTCGGTGAGATGATTGGTGAAATGCCGATCACTTTCCTACCAATCAGCACTTCCAATTAGTACTAGAAAGTCACCGATTGGCTGAACTGCTGTGCATCAGTGCCGCCGCCTGACAGACGCCTCCAACTGTCACCGCCTGAGGTGAGGTTCTAACATCATGGCAGATCATGGTACCTCCACAACCTTGTATTTTACATGTTCTAATATAGACTATCTGCTCACAGAATCCACTAGTAACTGCCTCTGATGCATGTAGCCAGCTGCTTATTAAAATGTAAAACTTACACACACAAAAAAAAAAAGAGAAACCATGAAACCTGAACTTGCCCATATAATACCCTCAGTATCCTGGTCACAGCAGATCCAGAAGATCTGGTCCTACGGTTCTTGCCATGTTCTGTACATTTGCCCAAACACCTGAGAAAGCTGTGAGTGCGGAGCACCGGGGATACGTGAATGCCGTGTTGACATGTAATAAGGAGGCCATACGTACCGTGTCCAGCATATGGAGGACCTTGTCCTGCTCGCAGGCATCCAGGCCATCAATGATCACGACCAGTCTCGTCTGGTTCTGGGTAAAGCTGTCGATGGTCTTTGCCATTTTCGCCATCAGTTCTACTTCCCACTTCAAAACCTGCAGAAAACATTGTAATAGGGATAAGCATATTATAAAATGGTGATAGACACAGGTGTCCCAGGGCCATCCACAATGTGTCCAATGAAAGGAAGGAAGAAGCACATCACCCAACCCCACTTCTCACAAATGGCTGAGGCCTCCACCCTCTTCAATATCTGCAATGGGGGAGCAGGAAAGCCAAGACCCCCCTCCTTATCCGAAAAAGGAAGAAACCTGGACCGATTTCAGCATGCAATTCTTAAGACACAAAGATTTCAAGACTTCAAACAAACATTAAAGGGGTTGTCCACGACTATTATACTTTTTTTTTTTTTACTATGCGCCTAAACATGACCAGACATGCAATTACTAACCATCCGCCTGTTCTACCTGTCGCTGGGCTCACAGCGGTCACTGCCGACTCCTGCCATAGCTTAAGCCACTACAGGTCAACAGAGCAGCTCGTCATCTTCCAGGTTGATCTGTTGACAGGGCATGACTGCCGATGTCATTCTGATTGACAGCCGGCTCTCTACCAGTATGATGTGGGCAGTCATTCAACATCAACGGAGAGCCAAATAAGAGCCGCTGCTCTGTCGATGTGACGTCAGCGGAAGCCGAAGAATCGCCGACACGAGAGGTTAGTGACCACCCTGTGCTGGCAGAGATCGGCGCCGGGCATAACAGGCATGTAGTTATCAAATACCTGTCTGCTAGTTGTTAGGCCCAGAGTAAATACAGTTAAATAACTCCTTTATAGATCATCAAAAAGATTTGAGGGCCCTGGTCTAGCAGCCACTAGACTAGAGTTCTGCAAACCTCTTCCTGCCTGCCAGAATTCTTGGCGCTTCTTCTCTAGGCCCGAGTGCTTCAAGCTGCAACAATGATGATGATGATGATGATGCACTTTGCATACTAATAGGAAGAGGCACTGGGGAAATTCTGGCATGTATGAGAAGTCTTGTCCGGCTTTGGTCAGGACACCACACACCACCGATGTGACCACCAGACCAGGGCCATGTAAATCATTTTGTTCACCTCTAAAACATCTTAGTTAAACCACCTCGTCCTCTCAACTTGCAGCCTCAATTTAGAAGTTGGGGTGGTTGGTTATACAATAAAAGCCACCTGACCATAATACCCATAGTCATACTGGCACTGACCTTCATGAACCCCTCGCTCTTCAGCCGGTGCAACCTGGAGGCTGCGCTATGAAGACGCTTCCTCTGGGAGTTCAGGATGGAGTCCATCACCTGCCACCACGTGAGACAGTTCAGGATTAACACCAAGCCAACCACACAGGCCACGGCTATGAGGATAGCGTTCACCGTCATATTCTTAGGGTCTACTTTGAAGATGGCCAGCAAGATCACTCCAGCAAAGATGCAAGCCATTATGAAGATGAAGATCACAAATGATGGAAGGCAGCAGGTTTTCTTCCATTTCTTTTTGCCTAGAATAAGTAAGTGAAGGTTACCGAGTATGTCTCACCGCTGGCAATGTTTCCATATATACATAATACAGGGCATCAGCCTCTGCACAAAGGCAATCTCGAGATGTACCAGCAGTGCCTTATCTGAGACATCACTTTACACCAAGGGTGCACAATCTTTTTTGGTCCAAAGGCCACATTGTCATACTGAACCAATACCAAGGGCAGAAATGAGCAAAGTGGTATTCCCTTCTGTGACATTTGCAGTATATGGAAAGTAGGGTATATACCATTATTGATAGGTGGAAATACTATTTACAGGAGTCCGAACGCCACCAATCAGCTAGGATACAAAACATATCCTGCACCGAAAATCACGGAAAACAACCCTTTAAATAAGCTTCCGATTGATTTAAAGGGAAAAAAAGCTCCTCTGCCGCCACACTGCTTTGTTAAAGCTATTTTGAGCATTTATCATTAAAATTAATTGGAAACCCCATAGGAAGCAACTTTTTATAGGTATTTTATAGTAAAATCCACAATTAAATCCTCGTACAAAAAACTGTGTGAATATACCCTATTGAGGAAAAAGGCATGAACACACACGGCTTTGGTTAGGGATTTTATATCACCCATAAACTACCGTGGAGCCACAGACCCGGCCTGTCTACTTCACACACTCCGTACTGCAGTGCCCTATGGGACAAGAGACCCCATTCTTCTGATATACAAGGCATCCATGTCCCATGTATAGTAAATCTGTCAGACAAACAATTTGTGTCTTTTTGGATTGGGACCACACAAAATGTGACCCAATGCTTTAAGTAATGCTACATGGTTCCTGTAAGGATAGGGCATCTAATTCAGATCGGTGGGGGGGTCCGATACCTAGCACCCCCCACCCAGCTCCTGATGAGTGTAAACATTTCAGAAAGCCTGGCAGCAGCCACTACATGTTGGTCCATACATGATGGACCTGCGTAGTGGAGCTCTGTTCAATGTATAGACATAGCTGCCATGACATGATCAGCGGAGGCGACTGGACAAGCCCTTTAGGTGAAGGGTTATTATTATTTTTTTATTTTTATATAGCGCTAACATATTACGCAGCGCTTTACAGTTTTGCACACATTATCATCACTGTCCCCGATGGGGCTCACAATCTAGAATCCCTATCAGTATGTCTTTGGAATGTGGGAGAAAACCGGAGTGCCCGGAGGAAACCCACGCAAACGGTGGCGTTTGTGACTTCATCTTGTTGTTTACGAGATAAATTCTGTTACTTAATTAGGTAAAAGTTCATAGATGTTGTGGGGCCAGATTGTTCCAGCCTGGACAAGATATGACACTGAGGGTGTATTGTTCTTCTACGAGACCTTGACATACAAGCTGTTATATTTTTCTCTATGCCACATAGACACGGCTATATATGTAGTTTCCAGTTTTTCTGTATTCTTATAGGTTAAGTGCTGCAAGTGTGATTTTATGCTATTGGTTGAAGTATATCTTGCTAAGATTATGAAAAGTGCGACACAATAAACGGGATTAGGGATTTGCCTTTGATCCTCCCAAACAGACACGTCTCCGTCTGGTCATTCTCAGTTGCCGTCAAAGCCCTGTGAATTAATTTGAAAATCACTGAGTCAACAGTGAAGGGTCTCTTCAGATCCTCCCCCAACATTTACACCCAGCGTAAACCTTTTTATATTGATAGAGACTGCACAGGGTATTATCTTTGCAGTATATTGGTGGCAGCACTGCACACCCCTCTTAGGCTAATGGTTCTTTAACCACATTATGGTACTGCTATTTGGGTACTATACTGTAGGGCAAAGGAAAGGTTATTTGTGCACTGTATGAGCGTAGCACTTGGGAGGACACTGGACAAAGCATTCTGCCTGCCTGGTAATGTATTCTGGAACAGCTTTCTGTAGAATTGATTTGTGTTAACAAAAAGTCCATTTCTGAATCATCAAATCATATTCTGTGCAGACTCTGCAGGTCCTCGGGAGAATTACGATTGCAGCTGTGGATCAGAACAGTTGATAATGAAATCCAAAAAGGAGATTTTTGTGTACTCACCGTAAAATCTGTTTCTCTGAGCCAATCATTGGGGGGACACAGGACCATGAGCGTTAGGCTGCTTGCCACTAGGAGGACACCAAGTAAACACAAAGAATTAACTCCTCCTCTGCAGTATACACCCTTTGACTGGCCAGTAATGACCCAGTTCGGTAGTAAAGCAGTGGGAGTATAAGAAAAACGAAGACAAGTAAACTATGTCAAAAACTGAGGAACAAACCACAACAACATCCAGCCAATAGGCTAACAGTGTGGGTGCTGTGTCCCCCAATGATTGGCTTGGAGAATAAGATTTTACGGTGAGTACACAAAATTCTCCTTTTCTCCTACGCCTCATTGGGGGACACAGGACCATGGGACGTCCTAAAGCAGTCCCTGGGTGGGGAACAATTGCACTGCTAAAACCCCATGTACACTGGCTTACTGAGGTACCGCTGTCTGCAGAATGCACCTGCCAAGGGCAGCATCTGCCGAAGCCTGGGTATGAACATGATAGTGCTTCGTGAAGGTATGCAGACTGGACCAAGTCGCAGCTTTACAAAGCTGTTTTGCTGAAGCCTGGTGTTGAATGGCCCAAGAAGCACCGACCGACCGAGTCGAATGCGCCTTAATCCCTGCTGGGACAGGGGTGTTCCTGACGCGGTAGATTACTGAATAGTGGAGCGAATCCACTTGGCTAGAGTGGCCTTTGAGGGTGGTAGACCTTTCCTATGTCCCTCCGGAAGCACGAACAGGACATCCGACTTACGGAAGGGAGCCGTGTGAGATATGTACCGCCGAAGAGCTCCAACCACATCCAGAGTATGGAGAGCTTTCTCGATACGATGAGTTGGTGCCGGACAGAATGACAGCAAGACAATGTCCTCATTTAGATGAAAGGAGGAGATGACTTTAGGTAGGAAAGAGGGAGAGGTTCTCAAAACTACCTTGTCTGGTGAAAAATCAGAAAAGGGGGTCGGTAAGAGAGGGCCGACAACTCAGAAACTCTCCTGATTGACGTAATCGCCAAGAGAAAGACCACCTTCCATGAAAGGAGGGTGAGAGAGATGTCCTGCAATGGTTCGAAAGGGGCCTCCTGAAGAACTCCGAGAACCAAGTTAAGCTCCCATGAAGCCAAAGGCATTCTATAGGGAGGGACCACCCGGGAGACTCCTTGGATGAATGTCTTAATCGGCAGTCTGGAAGCGATCTTTCACTGGAATACAACAGACAATGCGGACACTTGTCCCTTGAGCGAGCCTAGGGCAAGGCCTGACTTTAAACCTGATTGTAGAAACTCCAGAATGGACGGAATGGAAAACCCCAGAGGAGAACGTCCATGGGCATTGCACCATGAAAAGAAGATGTGCCAGGTGTGATGATAAATGAGCATGGATACGGGTTTCCTAGTACGAATCATGGTAGAAGAAACCCCTGGAGAGAATCCGGCTTGGGCTAAAATCCAGGATTCAACGGCCACACCGTCAAAGACAGGGCCCCGGAGTTCTGATGGCAAATCGGGCCCTGCGAGAGAAGATCCATGCGGTCTGGAAGCCGCCAAGGGACGTCTGCGACCATTTGGACGAGTTCCGCGTACCATGCTCGGCGCGGCCAGTCCGGCGCGACGAGGATCACCGGTCTCCCCTCTGCCCTGATCTTCTTGATGACTCTCGGGAGCAGAGGAAGAGGCAGAAATATGTATGGCAGCTGGAACCGATGCCACGACAACACCAGAGCATCTGCTCCGATGGCGCAAGGATCGCGGTATCTAGCAATGAACTGGAGAACCTGGTTGTTTAGCCTCGAGGCCAAGAGATCCACATCCGGCGTCCCCCAGCGAAGACAAATCTGCTGGAAGACTTCCGGATGGAGGGACCACTCGCCCGAGGCAAGACCTTGGCGACTTAGGAAGTCCGCTTCCCAATTCTCCACACCCAGTATGTGGATCGCCAAGAAGAGCAAATGATTGGTCTCGGCCCAGCGTAGGATGTGTGAGACTTCGAGCATGGCTGCCCTGCTGCGGATTCCCCCTTGCCGGTTGATATATGCCACGGCTGTGGCATTGTCGGAATGGATTCTGATGGGATGGCCTGCGAGAAGGTGGTGACAGTTACGTAAGACAAGTGTGATCGCTCGAATCTCCAAGATATTGATTGGAAGACGCGACTCTCTTGTGGACCAACGACCCTGTGCTGTGTGGCGATTGAAAACTGCGCCCCAGCCCAAAAGACTGGCATCGGTGGTCACCACTAACCAGCGCACTGGGAGAAAGGACTTCCCTTGGTCCAAGGAGGACTGCAGCGTCCACCACCTGAGGGTCTGCCTGACCTGTGGGGACAGGCAAAAACGATGGTCGAGAGAGAACGGACTCCTGTCCCAGGGTAACAGCAGCGCCTGTTGCAGGGGACGGAGATGGAACTGCACAAACGGAACGGCTTCCTTCGCCGCAACCACTTTCCCGAGGATGTGCATCGTGAAGCGAATGGAGTCAGGGACTGGGCGAGAGAGCTTGCGCGCTCCCTGTTGTAATGACAAGACCTTCTCTGGAGGGAGAATGACTAACCCGCGGGAAGAGTCCAAAATCATACCCAGGAAGCAGATTTGCTGAGCCGGCACTGGAGATGATTTCTCAAAGTTGATTTTCCAACCCAGGCGAGAAAGAGAATCCACGGTGATACTTACAGACTCCTCGCAAGCAGAATGGGATGGACCCTTGATTAAAAGGTCGTCCAGATATGGAAGAACTACCACTCCCCGAGCATGAAGAATGGCCATGACGGCTGCCATAACCTTCATGAAGACTCTTGGGGCAGTGGCGAGTCCGAAGGGCAAGGCCACAAACTGGAAGTGTTCTTCCTAGACTGCGAAGCGCAGGACCTGTTGAGGAGAGAGAAAAAGGTTTAGTTACTCACCGGTTAATGGTGTTTTTCGGAGTCCACAGCACCACGGAGAGAGGGGATCCGCCCTTCAGGAACAGGAAACCTACAGATACATAAGGGAGGCACCTCTCCCACGCATCAGTTGGTTTACAGAGCACAAGAGGACCACCGAGATTAACAGCATAATTTATATAAAACGATACTACGGCTAACTATTCATCACGAGTGGATTATATAAAAAAGGGAAGAGGTGTACACCCAGAACTTAAGAAGATGGGAGGGTATGTACGGGTGCTGTCATGGACATCGAAAAACACAGATAACCGGTGAGTAACTAAGACTTTATTGGTCGTCCATGACAGTACCACGGACAGAATTACAGAGAGTAACTATTTAGGGAGGGACTACAGCTTGCAGCACCCTTACACCAAAAGAGAGGTCTGAGGAAGCACCCAGGTTTAATCTATAATGGTTATAGAAAGTTTGGAGAAGACCAAGTAGCAGCCTTACATATTTGGTCGATCAACACCTCTAACCTCTCCGCCCACGAGGCAGCCATAATTCTAGTGGAATGCGCTCTTAAACCTTCAGGCGCAGGCTTGCCCTTTGAGACGTATGCCAGCAAGTTAGCCTCCCTCATCCACCTAGCTAACGTAGATTTTGATACTCTATGACCTTTCCTGCTACCCTGCTAGGACACGAATAGGGCATTATCTATCTTCCAAGGATCAGTCACTGCTAGATACTCTACGATACATCTTCTTACATCTATAGTGTGTAGTTTCCTTTCTTTATCATTAGTAGGATTAGGGAGGAAAGATGAAAGAACTATCTCCTGTGTTCTATGGAATCTAGACACTACTTTAGGAAGATATGCTGGATCAGGAGAAAGTATCACTCTATCATCTCTAAGTTGCATGTAAGAGGGAAGCCTGGATAACGCCTGGATGTCACCTACCCTACGAGCTGACGTTAAAGTAGCCTTCCTGGTGACCCTAAGAGACAGGTTTTTAATAGAAGCCGAAGAAATTGGCTCAAATGGAGCTTCTGTCATGGCCATGAGGACTAAGTTTAAGTCCCACGGCATGACCCTATTCTTCATTATTAGCCTAGACCTTTTTGACACCTTAAAGGGAACCTGTCACCCCGTTTTTTAAAGATTAGATAAAAATAGTGTGAAATAGGGGTAGAGCTGGGCTTTACATTAGTACCTTTTTGGTGCCTTTATTCCCCCGTTAGGCTGCCGAAATACCTTTGTGAACTGGCCGTTTTGTCCTGTCACTCAAGTTGGTCAGGTCGGATGGGCGTGGTCAAATAGCGGTTCCTCCCCCACCTCTTGCGTTTCCCTGCGCAATTTAGTCCCGCCGTTGGCGTTGTGTTTAGCGCCTGCGCAGTAACGTCTAATTTGGCGCCTGCGTATTATGCTTTGCCCAACTGTGGGCATAGCATAATTTACATCACTGCGCATGCGCGGGTCGTAACTAGTGTTGAGCATTCCGATACCGCAAGTATCGGCCGATACCCGATACTTGCGGTATCGGAATTCCGATACCGAGTTCCGATACTTTTGTGGTATCGGGAATCGGTATCGGATCCATATTAATGTGTAAAATAAAGAATTAAAATAAAAAATATTGATATATTCACCTCTCCGGAGGCCCCTGGACATCACCGCTGGTAACCGGCAGCCTTCTTTGCTTAAAATGAGCGCGTTTAGAGCCTTCCATGACGTCACGGCTTCTGATTGGTCGTGTGCCGCGACGTCATGGAAGGCTCTAAACGCGCTCATTTTAAGCAAAGATGTCCAGGGGCCTCCGGAGAGGTAAGTATATCAATATTTTTTATTTTAATTCTTTATTTTACACATTAATATGGACTGGGTGCCCCGGAAGTGATCATATGGGCATAGTGTTTATCTGGATGCCGGTAAAATTTTCTCAGCCCGAACTGCGAGCGTAATTTTGGCACCAAACTTACGCTCGCAGTTCGGGCTGAGAAAATTTTACCGGCATCCAGATAAACACTATGCCCATATGATCACTTCCGGGGCACCCAGGCTAAAGTTACAACCCGCGCATGCGCAGTGATGTAAATTATGCTATGCCCAATGATGTAAATTATGCTAAGCATAATGCGCAGGCGCCAGAGGCGAATTCACTGCGCAACTGCTAAGAAAGAGCGCAATCTATGCGATTCACAGATCGCGTTTATGACAGACACGCCGAGAAGCAGGGGGGAGGAACCGCTATTTGACCACGCCCATCCGACCTGACCAACTTGAGTGACAGGACAAAACGGCCAGTTCACAAAGGTATTTCGGCAGCCTAACGGGGGAATAAAGGCACCAAAAAGGCACTAATGTAAAGCCCAGCTCTGCCCCTATTTCACACTATTTTTATCTAATCTTTAAAAAACGGGGTGACAGGTTCCCTTTAATGAATCTACTGATCCAATAATTTTCAGAAATGTTGCAGCCAAAGAGGGCCCCTAAGGCTGACACCTGTACTTTAAAAGTATTTGGGGATAACACCATATCCAACCCCTTTTGCAAAAACTCCAATATCTGGTCTATTGGTGTTGAATGACCAGCTACTACCCCCGAGTTTTGAAGAAATCTTTTCCAGATCCTGACGTGAATTTTGGTGGTGATTATTTTTCTGCTTTTGAGCAGCGTGTTAATCAGGCCCGGCGAGAAACCTCTATCTCTTAACAGCGACCGCTCAAAATCCACACCGTCAGATGAAGGCCAACTGCCCGAGGATGGTAGACTGGGCCCTGGGATAGGAGATCTGGAATGTCTGGTAAGACCCATGGGTCGGATATCGACATGGTCCTGAGGCATGAAAACCACGTCCTTCTGGGCCAAAAGGGGGCAATTACTATAACTCTGGCCTTGTCCTTCCTGATTTTCCTCACCACCAGAGGAAGTAGAGACAGGGGAGGAAAGGCGTAAGCTAGCCTGAAGTTCCAGTCTATGAGGAGGGCGTCTACTGACAGAGGATTTTCTCTGGGGTTCAGAGAGCAGAATTGTGTCACTTTTCGGTTTTCTTTTGTGGCAAAAAGATCTACCTCCGGTTGACCCCATCTTTCCACAATGAGATAGAAGATAGCGTCGTTTAGTGACCATTCTCCCTGCCTCAAAGTGTTGCGGCTTAAGTAATCCGCCATAGTATTTTCTGCTACCCTTATGTGAAGAGCTGTCAATGAGAGAAAGTGCTGCTCTGATTGATATATGCCACGGTGACCCAATTGTCAGAGAATATCCGCACGTGGTGGCCCTGTAGACAGACAAGGAGTTTTTTAACTGCCTGCTCCACCGCCATTAACTCCTTCAAATTAGAGGACATTTCCGTTTGAAGCTGGTCTCAAAGTCCCTGAATTATAATCTCACCCATGTGAGCCCCCCAACCAGAAGGGCTAGCGTCTGTGGTGATTATACGGGTTACGTTGTATTCCCAGGGAACCCCCGTGGATAGATTATTTTGGTCTAGCCACCATTCGAGGGATACAATAGTGTTTTGGGACAAGGTCAGCTGGCTCTCTAGGTGACCCCCCAAAATTTTCTTTCTGTAACACCACCTTGCTCTGAAGTATCCTGGTATGATACTGGGCCCATCGGACCGCTGAAATGCAGGAAGAGAGAGAGCCTAACAGAGACATCGCTCTTCTAAGGGACATGGTGGGATTTTTGGAGGCGTTTAGCACTTGAAGGTGCAGGCGATCTATTTTCTCGTGAGGCAAACGGCATTCCTGATCCTGGGAATCCAAGGTCAGGCCTAAAAATCGCTGCACCTTCATGAGCTGTAGCTGGGACTTTTTGACATTTAGTAACCATCCCAGATGCTCCACGGCAGACATTACTTTTTGTAGTTCTAAACAGTGCTCCTCTGTTTTACCCACTATCAGGAGATCGTCCAGGTAGGGGATTATCAGAATGTCAGACTCCTGCAGGTGGGCCATTACCTCAGCCATGACCTTAGTAAATACACGGGGGCGACCGATATACCAAAGGGGAGAGCCCTATACTGGAAATGTCTGACCACCCCATCTAACCGGACCGCTACCCTCAGGAATCTTTGGTGTCCTGCATAAATTGGAATATGGTAATAGGCGTCCTTTAAATCCAACACCACCATAAAACAGTTTTTAAACAGTAGTTTTTTTGCGGTATTAACGGTCTCCATTTTAAACGGTTGTATGGTCAGAAAATTGTTAAGAGCCCTCAGATTGATAATAGTTCTGAAGGAGCCGTCTGGTTTACGTATCAGGAATAGAGGAGAGTAGAATCCTCTACCCCGTTCTCCTTCCGGAACCTCTGATAGGACTTTCTTACTGAGCAGGTCATGAATTTCCATTTCCAGGGCCATCTGTTCTGCTGCAGAGGACATGAGCGGGGTAACCCTGAAGAAATTATGAGGGATAGAGGAGAACTCTAGCCGTAGACCCGTAGCTATTATTCCCAAAATCCAATTGCTACTGGAAATTTTGGACCAGGCTGGGTAGAAGGCAGATAGTCTACCTCCCACCGGGGCGACTAGTCATTGGGGTGGCTTTTTGATCTCATGGAATGGCTCCTGACGTCCCCCACCTCCAAACATGAATCCAGTACCTCTTTTCTTTTTATCGTCCCATCTGCCCTGGTCCCTGGCCGGCCTTCTGCGAAAGAATCTTTTCCCTGTGAAGGGACGCCTATAAGAAGTGGTCGGTAGACTGGGAAATGTATTTTTCTCATCACCGGCCTTCTCCAGTAGTTCGTCTAGAACCGGACCAAACAGGTATTCTCCTTCGCACGGGATAGAGCAAAGACGGGACCTGGCCTGAATGTCGCCGGGCCAACACTTCAGCCATAGGGTCCTGCGTGCCGCATTCGATAACCCTGCAGCCCTAGCTGCCATCCTTGCAGAATCTGCGGATGCGTCTGCGAGAAAAGCAGCGGCATTCTGGATTGTTGGTAGGGATTTTAATATGGATTCCCTAGAGGCTCCATCTTCTAGATTAGACACTAGTTGGTCCAGCCAGACCATCATTGATCTGTCGCATGTCGCAGCTACTGCAGGTCTTAGAGCACCAGCCGACATCTCCCATGTCCCTTTAAGAAACGAGTCTGCTTTCTTATCAAGAGGATCTTTTAAGGAAGCCATGTCATCGAAGGGAATAGAGGATTTCTTCGAAGCTTTAGCCACCGCTGCGTCTAATTTTGGTGTCTTATCCAGTGTTCACCAAGGGGTCGTCAAAGTGATATCTCTGCTTAAAGGCCGGTGGTAGGGAGCCCTTTTTTTTCTGGCTTTTTCCACTCTCTTTTGACAAGGTTTTGAACCCTGTCATTAAAGGTACCGTCACACTAAGCGACGCTGCAGCGATACCGACAACGATCCGGATCGCTGCAGGGTCGCTGCAGGGTCGCTGGAGAGCTGTCACACAGACCGCTCTCCAGCGACCAACGATGCAGGTAACCAGGGTAAACATCGGGTTACTAAGCGCAGGGCCGCGCTTAGTAACCCGATGTTTACCCTGGTTACCATCGTTAAAGTAAAAAAAAAAACAACCACTACATACTTACCTACCGCTGTCTGTCCCCGGCGCTGTGCTTCTCTGCTCTGGCTGTGAGCACAGCAGTGACGTCACCGCTCTGCTTTCCGGCTGCCCGGCGCTCACAGCCAGAGCAGAGAAGCACAGCGCCGGGGACAGACAGCGGTAGATAAGTATGTAGTGGTTGTTTTTTTTACTTTAACGATGGTAACCAGGGTAAACATCGGGTTACTAAGTGCGGCCCTGCGCTTAGTAACCCGATGTTTACCCTGGTTACCAGCGAAGACATCGCTGAATCGGCGTCACACACGCCGATTCAGCGATGTCAGCGGGAGATCCAGCGACGAAACAAAGTTCTGGACTTTCTTCCCCGACCAGCGATATCACAGCAGGGGCCTGATCGCTACTGCCTGTCACACTGGACCATATCGCTAGCCAGGACGCTGCAACGTCACGGATCGCTAGCGATATCGTCTAGTGTGACGGTACCTTAAGTGGAAAGGATTTGCATTTTCTTGGGTCTAGACCGCCGAACATTAGGTCTTGCGCCGAAAGTTCTTGTTTTTCGTCAGCCACCCCCATGGTGGATCTGACTGATTTAACCAGTCTGTCTATCTGGTTTAGCGAGAAACAGAATCGATAAGCATCCTCCTCTGAAGAGGATGCCGAGGAGACGGAGGCTTCCGAATCATATTCTTTCCTAGGGGCAGTAGACGAATCTGAATCTGAGACGCTAGGCTCCCTTCTTCTCTTGGAAGGCTCCCTTTGGGACAAGGATTTTAAGGAATCTTACTTCTCTCCTGATAATTTCTCTAAGGTTTGAAGTAAAATCGGGAGACTCTTCCACCACCTATGGGAGCGGAAAAAAATACCCTATGTAATTTAACCCCTTCATGACCCAGCCTATTTTGACCTTAAAGACCTTGCCGTTTTTTGCAATTCTGACCAGTGTCCCTTCATGAGGTAATAACTCAGGAACGCTTCAATGGATCCTAGCGGTTCTGAGATTGTTTTTTCGTGACATATTGGGCTTCATGTTAGTGGTAAATTTAGGTCAATAAATTCTGTGTTTATTTGTGATAAAAACGGAAATTTGGCGAAAATTTTGAAAATTTCGCAATTTTCACATTTTGAATTTTTATTCTGTTAAACCAGAGAGTTATGTGACACAAAATAGTTAATAAATAACATTTCCCACACGTCTACTTTACATCAGCACAATTTTGGAAACAAAATTTTTTTTTGCTAGGAAGTTATAAGGGTTAAAATTTGACCAGCGATTTCTCATTTTTACAACGAAATTTACAAAACCATTTTTTTTAGGGACCACCTCACATTTGAAGTCAGTTTGAGGGGTCTATATGGCTGAAAATACCCAAAAGTGACACCATTCTAAAAACTGCACCCCTCAAGGTGCACAAAACCACATTCAAGAAGTTTATTAACCCTTCAGGTGCTTCACAGCAGCAGAAGCAACATGGAAGGAAAAAATGAACATTTAACTTTTTAGTCACAAAAATGATTTTTCAGCAACAATTTTTTTATTTTCCCAATGGTAAAAGGAGAAACTGAACCACGTACGTTGTTGTCCAATTTGTCCTGAGTACGCCGATACCTCATATGTGGGGGTAAACCACTGTTCGGGCGCACGGCAGGGCTTGGAAGGGAAGGAGCGCCATTTGACTTTTTGAATGAAAAATTGGCTGCACTCTTTAGCGGACACCATGTCACATTTGGAGAGCCCCCGTGTGCCTAAAAATTGGAGCTCCCCCACAAGTGACCCCATTTTGGAAACTAGACGCCCCAAGGAACTTATCTAGATGCATAGTGAGCCCTTTAAACCCCCAGGTGCTTCACAAATTGATCCGTAAAAATGAAAAAGTACTTTTTTTTCACAAAAAAATTCTTTTAGCCTCAATTTTTTCATTTTCACATGGACAACAGGATAAAATGGATCCTAAAATTTGTTTGGCAATTTCTCCTGAGTACACCGATACTTCACATGTGGGGGTAAACCACTGTTTGGGCACATGGTAAGGCTCGGAAGGGAAGGAGCGCCATTTGACTTTTTGAATGAAAAATTATCTCCATCGATAGCGGACACCATGTCGCGTTTGGAGAGACCCTGTGTGCTTAAACATTGGAGCTCCCCCACAAGTGACCCCATTTTGGAAACTGGACCCCCCAAGGAACTTATCTAGATGCCTAGTGAGCACTTTAAACCCTCAGGTGCTTCACAAATTGATCCGTAAAAATGAAAAAGTACTTTTTTTTTCACAAAAAATTTATTTTCGCCTCAATTTTTTCATTTTCACATGGGCAATAGGATAAAATGGATCCTAAAATTTGTTGAGCAATTTCTCCCGAGTACGCCGATACCTCATATGTGGGGGTAAACCACTGTTTGGGCACACGGCAGGGCTCGGAAGGGAAGGCGCGCCTTTTAACTTTTTGAATGGAAAATTAGCTCCAATTGTTAGCGGACACCATGTCGCATTTGGAGAGCCCCTGTGTGCCTATGCAATGGAGCTCCCCCACAAGTGACCCCATTTTGGAAACTAGACCCCCCAAGGAACTTATCTAGATGCATACTGAGCACTTTAAACCCCCAGGTGCTTCACAGAAGTTTATAATGCAGAGCCATGAAAATAAAAAATAATTTTTCTTTTCTCAAAAATGATTTTTTAGCCTGGAATTTCCTATTTTGCCAATGGTAATAGGAGAAATTGGACCACAAATGTTGTTGTCCAGTTTGTCCTGAGTATGCAGATACCCCATATGTGGGGGTAAACCACTGTTTGGGCGCACGGCAGGGCTCAGAAGGGAAGGCACGCCATTTGGCTTTTTAAATGGAAAATTAGCTCCAATCATTAGCGGACACCATGTCGCGTTTGGAGAGCCCCTGTGTGCCTAAACATTGGAGATCCCCCACAAATTACCCCATTTTGGAAACTAGACCCCCAAAGGAACTAATCTAGATGTGTAGTGAGCACTTTGAACCCTCAAGTGCTTCACAGAAGTTTATAACGCAGAGCCATGAAAATAAAAAAAAAAAATTATTTTCTCAAAAATGAATTTTAGCCCGCAATTTTTTATTTTCCCAAGGGTAACAGGAGAAATTTGACCCCAAAAGTTGTTGTCCAGTTTCTCCTGAGTACGCTGATACCCCATATGTGGGGGTAAACCACTGTTTAGGCACATGCTGGGGCTCGGAAGTGAAGTAGTGACGTTTTGAAATGCAGACTTTGATGGAATGCTCTGCGGGCGTCACGTTGCGTTTGCAGAGCCCCTGATGTGGCTAAACAGTAGAAACCCCCCACAAGTGACCCCATTTTGGAAACTAGACCCCGAAAGGAACTTATCTAGATGTGAGGTGAGCACTTTGAACCCCCAAGTGCTTCACAGAAGTTCATAACACAGAGCAGTGAAAATAATAAATACGTTTTCTTTCCTCAAAAATAATTTTTTAGCCCAGAATCTTTTATTTTCCCAAGGGTTACAGGAGAAATTGGACCACAAAAGTTGTTGTCCAGTTTCTCCTGAGTACGCTGATACCCCATGTGTGGGGGTAAACCACTGTTTGGGCACACGTGGGGGCTCAGAAGGGAAGTAGTGACTTTTGAAATGCAGACTTTGATGGAATGGTCTGCGGGCGTCACATTGCGTTTGCAGAGCCCCTGGTGTGCCTAAACAGTAGAAACCCCCCACAAGTGACCCCATTTTGGAAACTAGACCCCCAAAGGAACTTATCTAGATGTGTGGTGAGCACTTTCAACCCCCAAGTGCTTTACAGAAGTTTATAACGCAGAGCCGTGAAAATAATAAATACGTTTTCTTTCCTCAAAAATAATTTTTTAGCCCAGAATTTTTTATTTTCCTAAGGGTTACAGGAGAAATTGGACCACAAAAGTTGTTGTCCAGTTTCTCCTGAGTACGCTGATGCCCCATGTGTGGGGGTAAACCACTGTTTGGGCACACGTGGGGGCTCAGAAGGGAAGTAGTGACTTTTGAAATGCAGACTTTGATGGAATGGTCTGCGGGCGTCATGTTGCGTTTGCAGAGCCCCTGGTGTGCCTAAACAGTAGAAACCCCCCACAAGTGACCCCATTTTGGAAACTAGACCCCCCAAGGAACTTATCTAGATATGTGGTGAGCACTTTGAACCCCCAAGTGCTTCACAGACGTTTACAACGCAGAGCCGTGAAAATAAAAAATCATTTTTCTTTCCTCAAAAATGATGTTTTAGCAAGCAATTTTTTATTTTCTCAAGGGTAACAGGAGAAGTTGGACCCCAGTAATTGTTGCGCAGTTTGTCCTGAGTATGCTGGTACCCCATATGTGGGGGTAAACCACTGTTTGGGCACACGTCGGGGTTCGGAAGTGAGGGAGCACCATTTGAATTTTTGAATACAAGATTGGCTGGAATCAATGGTGGCGCCATGTTGCGTTTGGAGACCCCCTGAAGTGCCTAAACAGTGGAAACCCCTCAATTCTACCTCCAACACACCCCTAACCCTTATCCCAACTGTAGCCGTAACCCTAATCACAACCCTAACCCCAACACACCCCTAACCACAACCCTAACCCCAACACACCCCTAACCCTAACCACAACCCTAATTCCAACCCAACTCTAAGGCTATGTGCCAACGTTGCGGATTCGTATGAGATTTTTCAGCATCATTTTTGAAAAATCCGCGGGTAAAAGGCACTGCGTTTTACCTGTGGATTTACCGTGGATTTCCAGTGTTTTTTGTGCGGATTTCACCTGTGGATTCCTATTGAGGAACAGGTGTAAAACGCTGCGGAATCCGCACAAAGAATTGGCATGCTGCGGAAAATACAACGCAGCGTTCCCGCGCGGTATTTTCTGCACCATGGGCACAGCGGATTTGGTTTTCCATATGTTTACATGGTACTGTAAACCTGATGGAACACTGCTGCGAATCCGCAGCGGCCAATCCGCACCGTGTGCACATGGCCTAATTCTAAAGGTATGTGCACACGCTGCGGAAAACGCTGCGGATCCGCAGCAGTTTCCCATGAGTGTACAGTTCAATGTGAACCTATGGGAACCAAAAATCGCTGTACACATGCTGCGGAAAAACTGCACGGAAACGCAGCGGTTTACATTCCGCAGCATGTCACTTCTTTCTGCGGATTCCGCAGCGGTTTTAGAACTGCTCCAATAGAAAATCGCAGTTGTAAAACCGCAGTGAAATGCGCAGAAAAACCGCGGTAAATCCACGATAAATCGGCAGCGGTTTAGCACTGTGGATTTTTCAAATCCGCTGCGGAAAAATTCGCATAGGACCAGAATACGTGTGCACATACCGAAACCCTAACCCTAGCCCTAACCCTACCCTAACCCTAACCCTAACCCTAGCCCTAACCCTACCCCTACCCCTAACCCTAGCCCTAACCCTACCCCTACCCCTAACCCTACCCCTAACCCTACCCCTAACCCTACCCCTAACCCTACCCCTAACCCTAACCCTAGTTCTTACCCCAACCTTAGTGAAAAAAAAAAAAATTCTTTATTTTTTTTATTGTCCCTATCTATGGGGGTGACAAAGGGGGGGGTCATTTACTATTTTTTTTATTTTGATCACTGAGATAGGATATATCTCAGTGATCAAAATTCACTCTGGAACGAATCTGCCGGCCGGCAGATTCGGCGGGCGCACTGCACATGCGCCCGCCATTTTGGAAGATGGCGGCGCCCAGGAAAGAAGACGGACGGACCTCGGGCGGCCAGGTAAGTATAAGGGGGGGAGATCAGGGCACGGGGGGGGCGTCGGAGCACGGGGGGGTGGATCGGATCATGGGGGGGGTGGATCGGAACACGGGAGGGAGGATTGGAGCACGGGGAAGGATTGGAGCACGGGGTGAGGGATCGCTGTGCGGGGGGGGTGGATCGGAGCACGGGGGGGGGGGTCGCTGTGTGCGGGGGGGGGATCGGAGTGCGGGGGGGTTTGATTGCAGCACAGGGGGTGTGATTGGTGCACGGGGAAGCGGACAGGAGGACGGGGGAGCGGAGCACAGGACGGAGGGGAGCGGACCACAGATCGGGGGGGTGGGGGGGCGATCGGAGGGGTGGGGTGGGTGCACATAAGTGTTTCCAGCCATGGCCGATGATATTGCAGCATCGGCCATGGCTGGATTGTAATATTTCACCAGTTTTTTAGGTGAAATATTACAAATCGCTCTGATTGGCAGTTTCACTTTCAACAGCCAATCAGAGCGATCGTAGCCACGAGGGGGTGAAGCCACCCCCCCTGGGCTAAACTACCACTCCCCCTGTCCCTGCAGATCGGGTGAAATGGGAGTTAACCCTTTCACCCGGCCTGCAGGGACGCGATCTTTCCATGACGCATATGCTGCGTCATGGGTCGGAATGGCACCGACTTTCATGACGCAGCGTATGCGTCAAAGGTCGGGAAGGGGTTAACTAGTACTACCGCTATACAATGTATATATCATATATTTCCTTACTCCCTACCGTCTGTCGCACACACAACTGACAGTCTTTTAGGGTAGGCGTCTGGCAAAGGGCAACCACATAGTGCACACTCCTTATTCTTTGCTTTACCAGCGCACTTTTTCCCCTAAGGAAAAAACATAGGAAAAGACGGCATCAGGGCACGTTCACGAAGATCTCTTACCCAGGCAGCAGCGGTAGGTACCGGATTACTGGGGGAGCGAACCAGATCCTTCAGTCTAGATGAAGTCCTGCGACTGGGCTGATCACTGCTTCCGCGGGTCTTCGGCTGGGGGTTAGCATGAGACCTTTCCGAGGCTCTGTCCTGCTCCTGCACCAGCAGACCGACGGGAGCTTCTGGCTCATCCATTGCTGCAGATGGGCTTATTAGCAGCCCTGCAGCCTTCTGTGCGGCTATATATAGCCCTTGCCCCCGGATCCGGATTGTCAGCAGGTGTGTGGCCAGCAGTACCACCCCCTCCCCATGTGGCCGCCAGTCCCCCTACAGCCGACCACCACGCCGCCATCGCTGCACATGGCTGCAGCACAGCAGCGCCTGCAGCAGAAGCCGACCGGCGCCCGACTTCCGGTTTAGGCCCCGCCCCCTGCCGTGTCACTTCTGGTATCGGAAAGAGCGCACAGGGACGTGCAGGGAAGCCTGGGCATGGCGCCGCCGGCCGACCCCACCGCACACCGCCATGCCAAGCCCCCCGGCAGGACGACCGACGGGACGCAGGAGCCGCAGAGGCTCCAGGATGACCGCACGGACCCAGGGGGGGGGGCTGGGGGGGGTGTGTGGAATACTCACCTCCGTTGCTGGCACTTGGAGACAGACATCCTCCGGACTCCGCTCCCCTGCTCCGCTCACTGTCATGGAGCCCTACCCGACCCACCGTGGCGCTTCCGGGGAGCCGTACTGCCCGAGGTAGGAGACCCCCTCGCTACCTGAGTTGGACAGCCGGCCTGGGTATTCCAGATGTATTACGGATATATCTGTAGGGCATCCTGTCCTCCAGGAACAGGAAACCAACTGATGCGTGGGAGAGGTGCCGCCCTTATGTATCTGTAGGTTTCCTGTTCCTGAAGGGCGGATCCCCTCTCTCCGTGGTGCTGTCATGGACGACCAATAAAATTGGGAAATGTAGATAAGCATCCTTGATGTCTATGGATGCAAGGAACTCTCCTTTTTCCAGGGACGCAACAACGGAACGGAGCGAGTCCATCCTGAAGTGTCAGACCCGTACGAACGTGTTTAGAAGTTTGAAATCCAGTATGGGCTGTAGAGTCCCGTCCTTCTTTGGGACCACAAATAGGTTGGAGTAAAACCCCTTGAACCTTTGGTCTCGAGGGACCGGAACAATGACACAGTCCATTTGAAGCGCCTGTATGGCCTGAAGATGTGACGCCCTTGATTTGGGGGGAGAAGACTGGAAGAAGCGCGGAGGTGGGATGGAAGAAAAATCGATTTTGTATCCGGAAGACACGAGCTCTCTGACCCACTCGTCGTGAACGACCGAAAGCCAATTTTGACGGAACGAAAGAAGACGTCCGCCTACTTTGTTGGTGTCTGCCGAACACGTCGACGAGTCATTGTGTAGAAAGTTTAAGGGATGCGGATGCCTTAGGGCCAGAAGGTCTCGGTCTGGGTTTCCAGGAACGGTTAGGTCTGTATGAGACCTGAGGATTTCTGTTTTCCCGCCATCCCGAACTAGGGGAAGTGGAGGACCAACTTGAGTTGTTACGAAAGGACCGGAATCGAAACTTGTTGATTCCGAACAGACCGGGCAGGTTTTTGCTGGGGAAGACATTTATTCTTCCCTCCGGTAGCGTCAGAAATGATTTGGTCTAGTTTCTCCCCAAATAAATGGCAAGCTTGCTAAAGTAAAGAAGTCAGTGACTTTTTAGAAGCAGAATCTGCTCGCAAATCATGGAGCCACAAGGCCCTCCTGATGGAGATTGCGTTTGCAGCCGCTTGCGCTGTGCAATTAGCCCCTTCTATGGAAGCGTTAACTACGAAATCTCCGGCCTGAGCTTTCTGGTTAGCTAGTCTGGCCGCCTCTGGGGGGAGATTACTGTCGTGGACGGTAGAGGTTAACACCTCTGCCCAGGCAACCATTGACTTAGCAACCAGATAGCGGCAAAAGATGGAAAGAGAGCTGCTCCTGAGGCCTCAAAGACTGAGCGAGCCAGGTAGTCAATTTGACGGTCAGAAGGATTTTTGACAGATGAAGCGTCGGACAGAGATAAGACTGTTTTGGATGCGAGTTGCGATACGGCAGGATTCACAGAAGGCAAGAGAGAAGCAACTCCTTCCTCAGGTCCTTGGAGAAGGCATATTTAGCTTCCGTGGCTTTTTGAGCCGTAAGTCGTTTCTCCGGGTGTTCCCTGTGTTTTTGGACAATGTCCTGAAAATCAGGGTGATTAGCAAATATATGAATGCGTTTAGTCTTTTTAAGCACAACGTGTTCCTGAGTGGATACAGATTCCTCGTCCACCATTAGTGTTTTGTTGACTGCCTCAATAAGGGAGTCAAGTGTCTCCTGACCAATCGAGGAGTCTTGGGTTAAAGATTCCTCCGACTCGTATTCCGAGTCATGTACGCTGCGACCTTCGGGGGAGCGAGAAGATGAGCTCGCAGATGCTGAAGCTCGAGCGTGTACGGAACACAAGGGAATGGTTCTTTTTCTGGCACCCCGAGATTCCCGTAGCACAGTACGCCCCCTGTGGTCGGACGGCCCTGCACCGGCACCAGATTCCGTCGCAGTCGACGGAGGTGAGTTCTGGCTTAGGGAGGATCCCCGGAAAGAGTCCAATGCCTTGACCAAGGAATCCATTGAACGTGACAAGGACGCGGCCCACTCAGGAGGGTTAGGCTCGACGGGTCGGTGGAGACATTGGAGGTGGAGGCAGAAGGTGGCTGCGCACAGGCCGGGTCACAGTTCTGGCACAAAGGGGTAGAATTGCAAGTGGCACATGAAGTAAAGAACACAGTATGCTTTTTATTGCCCCTTTTAGCCGCCTTAGATTGAGACATAGTGTATGTCTATTCTCCAATAAACTGCGATAGCAGGGCTATGGGTGCAGAGAAGGGGTTAAGCTTTTCCCTATGGAGTGGAGCAGCTTACCCACGGTCCTGTGCTGGTGTCCCCAGGGCGGAAGAGAGGGAAGTAGCGTTTTTGGCTGAATTTCCCCGCAGAACTTGAGTCCAAGATGGCGCCTGAGATTTGCAGGGCTCTTCTCGTTCAGAGTGAGAAGTGTCTAAGTAGTGGGTGGGGCTCCGTCGGTGGGCGGGATTTTTGAACTGCGGCCTAGTCCGGCTGAAGAAGCCGGGGACTAAATTTGTGGAGCCAGCCGGCGGAGCGCACCGGCGGCCGCGACTGATGATCGCCGCTGGCATCTAGCCAGTGGTACCTCTCCTCAGGGACCCGGACCGCATCTTTCCACGTCGGCAGCGTGAGGAGTACTCACCAAGGAGGGAGCCACCTCCAGCTCAATCGATCCTCCCTATGCCGGGTGATGGAGAGCGTCCTGATGTGTGCCTGCCGCAGGGGACTTACGGATGTTTCTTCCGCAGGGGGATTACGGCTACAGTGGGGACTACATGACGCCGTCAGGTGAGGGCTTAATTGCGGAGGAGCCTGGGAGATGCACATAAGAGGTATGCTCTATGTGCTCGCCATCTTACAGGGGGGAGATCGGAACCGTATAGGAACCGTCGCCCTAGTGTAGATTAGGCGTGCCCCAGTCGTCGCAGGAGAGGTACGGGGAGGTATATTCGCCATGCTCACCTGTTGATGGTTCGGGGGAGAGCGGACCCTGAAAAGGAATCCGTCGCCCCCTTCACTCCGTTAATTAAAAAATAAAAATTTACAGAAAAAATTAAAATAAAATAAAAACGTTGGGGTCTGAAAACAGACCCAAGTGCCTCCTACAGACACTAAGCAAGAACTGGGTCATTACTGGCCAGTCAAGGGGTGTATACTGCAGAGGAGAAGTTAACTCTTGTGTTTAGTTGGTGTCCTCCTAGTGGCAGCAGCATAACACCCATGGTCCTGTGTCCCCCAGTGAGGCGTAGGAGACAATCAGAATTATATAAAACAAAATGTTATTTGCAACGTCGTTCAACATTCTTAGCAAATCCCATCTCTAAACTCTCATATCTATAGACGTTCTACAATGCCAGAGGAGTCTGCCTTCTGGCGCCAAAGGAAATACAATAGAGTAGAAAGTGAACTAGTACCTTGTGTTTCTTCAGTTTTGAACACCCTGAAGAGTCGAGTGGCTAGAAAACCAAACTCTCTCTCACAGGCATCAGACAGCGTGGCGATCATTTCTGCCATAGATGTCTCTCCCCCAACACTGGATAATCGATTGTAGTCCGTGAAAAGGAACCTGGACAAGGGAACATCAGAGGCTAAATAAAAGCGAACGGCAAGCCTAAAACTGTGACATATTAGTCTGCCTCTACCGACTGAACACATGAATGGTAACGCTGGTGTGTGTGTGTGGGGGGGCGGTTGGCTGAACGAGGGTTTGGTCGCTAGCCATCTCCTGTGGGGGGCCCTATGGTTCTTCTTTTGGTTATTCTCACACTGAAACTACATTTCCCAGTGCTTGCAGTCTGCTCACTCCCTCTTCTATGTCTAACCTTACCTCTCTGAATTGATCACTTATTTGTGCTGTAAGCCAGCTGACTGATGAATCTGTGAAATAGCACAGGCCTCCAACAAAGCTCAGCTGGGCCTCCACCAGATATTTGGCATACCACCATGTGAATACACTAAATTCTCCTGAGAACCTTATGGTCCTCTACGCTAGTCCATAAGCCCGATTTTATCTTCCGTCATCTACAACAAGATAGCTGTAATGTGTGTTTTTAGATCATTGATCTGTTAGCTAGTTTCCAGCAGAGCTCAAGCATCCTGCGATGGATTATTTCATTGATTTGTTAGCTGGTTTCCAGCAGAGATGAATTATCCCGCGATCCACTCTGCATAAAGAATGGAGTAAGTAATACGTAGGCACAACACCGCAGATAAAAGCAGGGAGAAGCTTTTTCTGATGCTTGCTACCGACAGATCAATGATACAAAACATCAAATCAGATGTGGAGGGGCTGAATTTCTCCTACGTCATTATCAAAATGAGCGTGATGATTTTTTTTTATTTTTTTTTTTAATCTATGGAGGTTATCATTTTTCTTTAAGTTAGGGTAATACATCTGATTACAAGTGTTGGCACGCTCCTATAAATTAAATATAAAATTTACGTTGTTGACTGTCCATTCCAAAGGAAAAATTGGTAAAAATACATTTATTAAAAAACAAACAAACATGCATATCCCTCAGCTTTATTTCTTTCTTACAAAAGCCTCACCTTACAGGCAGTGCCTTGGTGGTCTGCTCGGGGAGCTCAGGAGGATTCACAAACATCAGTTTCAATAGCAATTCCAGGTAGCCAATATGTCGGGCCAGCCTTGTACTCAGCACCCAGGCCCAGTTCCAATTCTCTCCTTCCCGTCGTCCACCAAAATACACCACAGCTGGAAACGGAAAAATTATTTTCAACAAAAGGACTCATTACTCCATATTTCATAAGCGCACAGTTCATGTTCACCATGATAATTTTTCTGGTGGGG
Source organism: Ranitomeya imitator (assembly GCF_032444005.1). NCBI lineage: Eukaryota > Metazoa > Chordata > Amphibia > Anura > Dendrobatidae > Ranitomeya > Ranitomeya imitator. Next base: position 621,632,907 of record NC_091286.1, read on the forward strand.
GGAAAAAAAAATCTGCGTAAAGGATCGACCTGCAAGAACTAGACTAACAGTGGAAAAACAAAAAGGGGCAATTCCATCTCAAATATTCATGACATATCCACCCGTCCTGAAAATCCTGAAAATGAGGCCCCGTTTCCCATAAAAGGTGAATAGCGAGAGCTGCACATGCTTTACATGGCCACCCGTGCATGACCAGCTGGAGACATTTACTTTTTACCACGTACAAGACAAGAACCTATAAAAGGAGTCGTCCAAATTTAGTAAGTAGGACCCCAACTGATAACACTTTTTCCTGACATATCAGTTTTAGGAACTAACTATATTCCCTATGGAACGTCAATCCCGGAGCATGTGTTCTTAGATTCAGGAAGGGAAGGTCGGCTCACATGTAGAATAAGGAAACCAGGTGCACGGTAAACTCGTAGGACTGCAAGATCGTCAAGGAAGCCAAAAAGCCAGCAAAAAGTCGTAAAAAAATTAATCTAAAAACTTTTCTTCTTAATCCAATTACATCATCAGTGCAAAGTGTGAGTGTAGGGCAGTACCCCGAAACACAGGGTCTGCAAATTGAGATTTTAAGTCACGTGACAAGGCCCGTTAAAGGTCCAACATTTACTTTTAGGATTGCTACTTCCTATAGGTGGCATTAGAGTTCTAGTCCTCTTCCTCTCTGAAGAGACAATTTGCATATTTCCCAGAGGAGCATTGTGACTTAAAAGTCTCCTCATCTTGCCATGCTTAACGTGTCATTGTCTGCAAGGAGAAACGTTACCCCTTGGATATCGGTCAGACGCCTCTCACACTTTGCACTGACGAGGGGCAGTACCCCGAAACATCGTGTCTCCAAATTGAGATTCTATACTTCCTATAGGTGGCACTAGAGTTCTAGTCCTCTTCCTTGCTGAAGAGACAATTTGCATATTTCCCAGAAGAGGATTGCGGCTTTAAGTCTCCTCATCGCGGCATTACAATTTCAGACAGTCCTTATTCATTGTTTTTTAGCCAATGACTAAAAACTCTACTGAAACACATCGGCTTTTTCCTTATGGTGGTGAATTTTTCAGAATTTTATTATTTTTGTAACATAAGGAATTTTTTTTAAGATTCCTTTTTTGCTTCATCTGCATTACATCAATCCTAATTTATTCCTCCGGAAAATGTAAGCATACTTTGGCAACTGGTTGCTACCAGTTGGAGGTGTGTTTCTGCCTCGTTTGATACTGACCTATCCTGTGTCACGATGGTGTTGGGACTATGGGCCCTAACCAGGACCCTAAAACTAGGGGTACCCTAGTCTATCCCTGTCCCACAGATTACTCCTGAAAGTAGAGATGCTGGTTTCATGTGCTTTGCTATGCTCCTATATCTACCCCTACCTGACCCCTCCCCCACCCAGGACAGTGGGAAGCTGAAGTACATAGGATAACACTAATCCCACAAACAAGGGAAGACGGACAGGGATAAGTTAAAATAATCATATTAAATACAATAAAAAAACAAAAAAAAAAAAACAAAGTGGAACACGGGGGAGTTAAAGGAAGGAGGAACCAAATAAGAGATGAAGAGGATGTGCACACAGACCAAACTCCAAGCAACAATTTTCAGAACAAATCTCTAAATGCCAACCAGAAATTACACCACCACTTCCAAACCAGGCAGTAAGAACTAACACTGGCAATTCCTAAGTGCCAGAGATGAGCATATATAGCAGAGAGGATTGGGCAAAACTGAACAGCTGAGATAATTCAGGTAGGAAAGCTCCAGAAGATTCAACTGAACAGATTAACCCTTGCACTGCTAGCAAGGAACAAACCTGCACGGTTTAATTCGATGGTGAAGTACTTCTAAGCACTGCAGGAGTATGTACAACCAGACGCCTGGCCCATTTTTGTTGTGGTATGCCTGTGACATCCTGAATGTTGATACCAGAATGTTGGGCTATAAGAAAAAAAATATTCCTGCATTTCTTTTCATGTTTAAACCGGATACATCAGGAGTGGTAAAAAGACGTCTTCATAAGTGGTGCTCAGTTACAATTAGCATTTTTATGTGTAAGTGCCAACTATGCATTTCCTCCATGTTTTACATATTTTGAGCATTATAGCACAGCAAATTGCTTTGATTTCATATTAAATTTTACTTACTAAAGAATATGTATAGGATGGCGAGTAAACTGAGTGCCACAGAAATCCCCAGCTTGGCATCCACTGTAAATGACAGAAGAAGGCCGATAGTGCTGCACATCATCAGGATGAGGAACACAATGAGCCAGGAGAACTGGAAGAGCGGCTCAATCTGCTGGCCGGCGAAGGTCTTCATCTCATCTGCAGAAAGGAGGGCAAAAACACATGTATACATATATATCGGTATAAAATGGACCGACTCGGAACACTAAAATATGTAACAAAATTGGGTCCAGTAGAACAGTGCAGTATGGGCTGTAAATCTTTTCACAAGAATTTGGGAAGTTATGAAATGTCCAATAAATATCTGTTCTGTTCCTGATAGAAGGATCTGGGATTTTAGTGGGGATAAATCTGTGCTGCACTTTATGTACATGCTCAGAAATGGCCAGTGCTGGGGAGTCGGAAGTCAGGGAAGTTGAGGAGTCGGAGGTTTGGCTTACCGACTCCACAGCCCTGAATGTTACAATTCTTTATGTTGTAATAACTCTGGAACGCTTCAACAGATCCCAGTGACTTTTTTCGTTACATATTGTACTTCATGTTAGTGGTAAATGTTGGTCAATATGATTTGCATATATTTATGAGAATATCGAAAACTTGACAAAAAAAAAAAAAGTTTTGCAATTTTCAAACTTTACATTTTTATGCCCTTAAATAAAACCACATTCAAGAGGTTTATTAACCCTTCAGGTGCATAAGGCTACGTTCAGACTAGCGTTGTGCTAGTGTGCGTCGGGCGACGCAGCGGCGACGCACGCGTCATGCGCCCCTATGTTTAACATGGGGGACGCATGCGTTTTTGTTTGTTGCGTTTTGCGACAAATGCGTCTTTTTTGCCGCAAGCGTCGGACCAAGAAAACGCAACAAGTTGCATTTTTCTTGCGTCCGATTTTCGGCAAAAAACGACGCACGCGTCGCAAAACGCCGCGTTTTTGCGTGCGTTGTGCGTTGCATCGCCGACACAGCGGCGCACAACGCTAGTCTGAACGTAGCCTAACAAGAATTAACGGAATGTGGAAGGAAAAAAAAAAAATTTACATTTTAATTTTTGTTCACAAAAAATGTTTACTTTAGCTCCAAATGTTTTAACTTTCAAAAGGTTAACAGGAGAAAATGGACTCCAAAACTTGTTCTGCTATATCTCCAGAGTTCCCATATGTGGGGAAAACTATTTGGGTACACGGCGGGGCTCGGAAGATAAGAAGCACAATTTGACTTTTTGAACACAAAAATGGCTGGAATCGAGAGCGGACGCCATGTCATGAGACCTCATTTTGGAAAGTAGACTCCTCAAGGAATGTATCTGAATGTGTGGTGAGCATGATGAACTTCCGGGTGCTTCACAAAAGTTTAACTGTGAAAGTGATAAAATACTTTTTTACCTCAAAAACTTTGCTTTTGTCCCATATTTTTCATTTTCACAATGGCAACGGAGTAAAATGGATCATACAATTTTTTGTGCAATTTCTCCTGCGCACGCCAATATCCCGATTGTGCACCAAGCTAAAACTGATTAGCCCAATGCCAGCTGGTGGGAATACACCCCGGAGGAGGAGCTCACGCTTTTTGCATAGTGTCAGCCCCCTAGTAGCAACAGCATATACCTCGTGGTCTCCGGTGTTCCTCAATGAAGCGATAAAGAAAACTACTTTTTAGGTACAGTGCAAAGCTCAAAATGGAAGAGCGCCATATTGGAGTTTGGATTTTGCTGGACTGGTTTGAGGGTGCCATGTCACATTGGCAGAGCCCCTGAGGTGCCAGAACAGCAGAAACCCCCATAAGTGGCCTCATTTTACACACTAAACCTCTCAATGAATTCATCAACGGGTACAGTGATCATATTGACACCATGAGACTCACAGAATTTTACACCATTATGTGGTGAAGAAAGAATAGTTACATCTTTACAACTAAAATGTTGTTTTAGCCTCAATTTTTTTTTTATGAGGGCTAATAAGAAATAAAAATGGACCTCACAGTTTGTTGTGCAGTTCTTCCTGAGTGTGCCAATACCCTACATGTAATTGGGAACTACTGTCGATCATAGAGCAAAACTCAGAAGGGAAGGAGCAGCCTAACTTAGTGCAGCTCTTCCTGCTGTGCGGGTGCCATGACCCATTGGGAGAGTGGACTTTGAGGGGCCGATATATTGGAAACTCTTCAAAAGTGATACCATTTTAAAACTGCACCCCTCAAATGCTCTAAAACTGTTGTTGGGAAATCTTTTATCCCATCACTTGCTACACAGGGATTAATGCAAACCGAAATGAAAAAAATAAATTACAATTTTGCCTCAAACATTTTGGTTTAGTCCCAAATTTCTCACTTATGCAAGAGGTACCACTAAAAAACATGGACCCCACAGTTTATTATCCACTTTCTTAGTGTGCGGCAATACTCCACATGTATCCTAAACCTTCTGCCTGGTGAAACAGCGGGGCTCGGAGCTGAAGGAAAATATTTGAATTTGGCTGAAATAGATTGTGGGCGACGTGTCACATTTACAGAGCTGCTAAGGCGCACAACAGCAGAAACCCCCCACAACTGACCCCATTTTGGAAACTACACCCCTCAAGGAATTTATCCAGGGGTACAGTGAGGAGTTTGAACCCAAAGGTACGACACAGACCAAAAGTTTGGACACCTTCTCATTTTAAGATTTTTCTGCATTTTCATGACTATGAAAATTGTACATTCACACTGAAGGCATCAAAACTATGAATTAACACATAGGCAAAAGGGCCAACAAGTGCTAAGCATCTCTGGGAACTCCTTCAAGATTGTTGGAAAACCATTCCCGGTGACTACCTCTTGAAGCTCATCAAGAGAATGCCAAGAGTGTGCAAAGCAGTCAAAGCAAAAGGTGGCTACTTTGAAGAACCTAGAATATAAGACATATTTTCAGTTGTTTCACACTTTTTTGTTAAGTATATAATTCCACATGTGTTACTTCATAGTTTTGATGCCTTCAGTGTGAATATACAATTTTCATAGTCATGAAAATACAGAAAAATCTTTAAATGAGAAGGTGTGTCCAAACTTTTGGTCTGTACTGTACATCAGATAGTTGGCCGATCCTGCTGAAATCAGAGCACTTGATCTAAAGGACCTTGTCTTGTCTGGTGCTTCTAAGGGTACCGTCACACAGTGGCATTTTGATCGCTACGACGGCACGATCCGTGACGCTCCAGCATCGTAATAGTATCGCTCCAGCGTCGTAGACTGCTGTCACACTTTGCAATGTACGACGCTGGAGCGATAATTTCATGTCGTATGTGCGATGTAGAAGCCGTTGGTTACTATGCGCACATCGTATACAATATCGTGCACACCTTTGTTACACCATGCGATCATGCCGCCACAGCGGGACACTAGACGACGAAAGAAAGTTTCAAACGATCTGCTACGACGTACGATTCTCAGCGGGGTCCCTGATCGCAGGAGCGTGTCAGACACAGCGAGATCGCTGGAACGTCACGGATATATCGCTGGAACGTCACAAATCGTGCCGTCGTAGCGATCAAAATGCCACTGTGTGACGGTACCCTTAGAGTCACAAGGCAAGTGCTACAATGGGACATTGAGATGTTAACTAAGTTTTGCAACAAAGGAACAAGTCTGATGATTTTTTTTTTTTTTAATCATAATTGGCACCATATGTGTCCATTGGTTGTATCTGGTATTGTCGTTCCCCTCCATTCACTTGAAGGGAGAAAGGTTACAATACTGGAACCAGCCTGTGCATAAGAGCGGTGCTATTTCTGGGAAAAAGCAGAAAGTGTGGACTAAAGATGTGGGGGGATGGGGACAGAAGCAGTGTGGACTAAAGACACAGGGAGGCAGGGACAGAAGCAGTGTGGACTGAAGAGGTGGGGTGGCGTGGACAGAAGCAGTGTGGACTGAAGAGGTGGGGTGGCGTGGACAGAAGCAGTGTGGACTAAAGAGGTGGGGTGGCGTGGACAGAAGCAGTGTGGACTAAATATGTGGGTTGAAGATGTGGGTTGTGGGGAGAGAAGCAGTGTGGATTAAAGAGGTGGGGTGGCGTGGAGAGAAGCAGTGTGGACTGAAGAGGTGGGGTGGCTTTGGCATAAGCAGTGTGGGTTGAAGAGGTGGGTTGTGGGGAGAGAAGCAGTGTGGACTGAAGATGTAGGGAGCTGGGGACAGAAGCAGTGTGGATTGAAGAGGTGGGTTGTGGGGACAGAAACATTGTAGGCTGAAGATATGGGGCGGTGGGGACAGAAGCAGTGTGGACTGAAGATGAGGGGTGATGGGGAGAGAAGAAGGTGGACTGAATGTGGGAGGCAAGGACAGAAGCAGTTTGGACAGAAGATATGGGTGGCGGGGACAGAAATGTGGCGGTGTGATAGAAACTGTGGTTACTTCTCCATTACCGCTACTGAATCAGCATGACATCAGGGGCCGCCGGTGATTGATAGCTTCCCTGGCCCCATAATGACAATCCGTTTAAGAATAATCAGTGCATCCTGGGAGACTTAAATAAATACTCATTGGAAAAAAAAAATACAAAACAGGAAGATTAATGTAAAGCGGGAACCATAGGGAATTTTTGATTAAAGTATATTAGAAAAGTGGTTGGAATATTGAATTAAACAGTTCTACATATAATATGAAATTCAGGCTTCGCTTCGGACCACCCCTCTAATGTGTATGAAGGCCTTTACACTTGTGATATTGACTTATAGTGACACAATCTGCAGTAATAACATTACCTTCAAGCTTTTTGAGCAAAAAGGACTTCCCGCTCCCCCACTGAGCATAAAGTCCAACGCAGATGGGAGGTTGCATTGTGGGCTCGCTGAGAATGTCGGCCAGGGCGCTACTGTACAAGTCATAGCCCAGCATGTCCCCGTCAGACTCCGTCGGTGAGAGGTGCCCTGTAAGAGACAGCAAATAAATGAGGCCAGGACTAGGACAGAAAAGTAGTCTGATCCGTATGGAGAGAACTGGACATACTGGCCCCAAATATCTGGGTGAGAATGCTCTTCTGGTGGCTGCAGTCGATGTTGTACGGGGTCTCTCCAGCTTTGTTGGGCCTGTACAGTAATCGGCCATCTTTCGGGTTCCTCAGGAGCAGTTCTGCGAGTTTACGGCTTCTGCCTCTGATCGCGATGTGGAGCGCAGTGTCTCCCTTCTGAAAATACAATGCTTTTACTGTAAACCCCAGAGGGAGTAGAAACGTGCAGGAAACCAAAGAAAGGAAAACGGAATGACGGGATGGAGCTATAAATGACACACACCGGGGTAACATTAGCCATTGTCTGGTGCACGGATTTCTGTATGGACAGATTACAATAAAGACTAGTTGGCCCGAGCGACATTTTCACACATTGCCTGCGCCCCCGACAACCAATTTCAGGAAAATCAGGCTGGTCAAATGTTAATTTAATGAGATGATTAACACAGAGAGGTATTTATATATGTAGATTGGTAATACAATAAATTGGTTTGATAAGTAGAGTGATAGGGTAGTGTGGTGCCACCTGCAGGTCATTTTTCTTTACTGCAGGTTTATGAAAATTTTAATGTTTAAACTGTATCTTGTGATCACAACGTGGATGTGTGCTTTGCTTGGCTATGTTCTTGCTTAAGGGGGCATATTTACCTTTCAAATAGTGTATCATTTGTGTGTGTGGGTGCAGTATGAACGGAGATGCAAAGTAATCATTGAAAAAGAGTGTTTAGAAATAATATAGAAGGATAGCACAACAGGGTTAACGGGACCATTATCAGTTAGCAGGTAATATTTAAGAGTCCATATCCATTATGGTACCCATGTATAGGACTGTGGAATGGACTGATCAGCACATTACCTATGAAGCATATGCCTCACATGGACAGATTACAGTAAATCAGATCCATTGTCACCTTTTACCAATCCTCTTACCTTGTCGATAGCGGAAACCTTTGCTCCTTTGTCCAGCAGGAGCTCCACCACTTCTATACTTCTCATCTTGGTTGCCTTAATCAGTGGAGTTTCTCCATCCTGAAAAGCAAGTCGCACATTACTCTTTAACCCCTTCAACACCGAGTTTTGTCTGCCACGAATAATAGAGGACCAAAGCTAAAATAAAAGCCACATGTGAAATTTGTACAACTATTAGTAGGCGATACATAATCCCATATACAGAGATGCATCCACCCGGCGGTGGAGCCACATCTCAAGGATTGTTACCTTGGTACAGATTTCAGTGTCCGGGTTACACTGTAAGATGTCCCGGACCATTGTAGCGTTCCCCTTCTCCACGGCCCAGTACAGAGCAGTCTTGTTGTCCTAAGAGACAGCAGAATATCACATGAGGATCCAAAACGGAGGGGTAATTCAGGCCAATGACAAATGCATCGAATAAAAAGATTACCTGTCCTCGGATATCGATATCGGCATATTTATGCAGCAAGGCTCGGACAATCTCAACATGGCCCCCGCGGACAGCTCCAATCAGAACAGTGTCTCCATTCTGTTATTAAGAGAAAAAGAGTTGGAGAATATCCGCAGGAATGGCATGGAGTAACATCGCTGCACACAACGCTCCAGCAAACAATAAAAGGCTGACTACCTGGGCAACTCATTAAATAAAGGGGTCCCCCCAGCATAAAAACGATACATTAAATAAAGGAATGTAAAGAACAGATGGGCACCTCCTGCACCGATATGCCACATGAGCGCTGCAGCCAATCAGCGGTCACTACTGAGCGGCTGCGCTCTCACTTCTTCCGTGACAGCTGATTGGCTGCAGGGCTCACGTGGCATAACTACATCACACGCAGTCCCGGCGCAGGAGGTGAACGTCTGATAGTTTTATGCTACAAGGGGGACTAAGTCTGGACCCCCAATTTAACCTCTTAGTCACCGGGCAAAATGTTTGAAATCTGACCTGTGTTTGAGACTGTTTTTTCGTGACACATTGCATTTTATGATAATGGTAAATTGATGTTGATATTTTCTGCGTTTATTTAGAAAAATATTAGAAATGTTACAAAAATGTAAAAAAAAAAAAAAAAAAAAGGTGCAATTTTCAAACATTGAGTGATTGTCCCTTTAATCCAGACGGTCACACCACTCAAAAACATTAATAACATTTCCCTCATGTTGGCTTTACATCAGCACCATCTGTAAAATGTTCTTTTTATTTTGTTCACATTTTAGAAGGTTTAAAAATGTAGCTGTGATTTTTCATTCTTTCAAGGAAATTTACAAAACTTATTTTTTTACCATCAAAATGCTGAGAAGTTCTGAACAGGTCATCGCACCCGGCAGACTTTATGGCCATTACTTAATCATGAACTGCCATGGCAAACATCAGGACGCCGATGGGGTTGAAGATGAAGCCCCCACACTCTGTTAACCATCTAGATGCTGTAGTCATTATTGACAGGCGCATTTAAGGGGTTAAACGACTATAGTGGGTACCAAGACAAATCGGGGCTGATGCAGCAAGTTGTCAGCTATTGTGTACAGCCGACAGCTGCTGGATTGCCACCTGTATGGGCAGGCTAGTCTCTTAGAACAAAGACGTATTGGTGGTCACTAAGGGGTTAAGCCTTTAATGATCACAGGGAGCTTAGTGGGGGTCCATGTTTTAGTTTTTGAATCTTCACGATTTACTTTCTTAATATCTTTAGAGCAGGTAAAGGGATTTTCCACTGCTTAGAAACTGATGGTCTTCAAGTCATCAAAACCGGCTCAGTGGTTCTGACACCGTGCAGTGCCACAGATCACCTGCTGTCAGCGCCGGCCAGATGTAGAGCGTACAGCGCCAGTACAGCACGGCTTCATACACTGTGTCGCGGCCGGTTTTCTAAATTCCTATAGAAATGAATAGTACCCAGGAACGGCCACTACACCGCCTGCAGAACTGCGCTGGCCTGGGTCCGGCCACTTCTTATATAGGAGTGTATATGGGCATCTCCTACATATTTCCATAGATGAAGTAGTATAAGACAGGACGGCATCGCTGGCCCGACATACCCCCCAGAGACCAGCAGGATCACAGCAGACCCCAGAGCACCAGCCATCTGCATCCTAGTAATAGATACTCATCTGCTCACACATTTCCTTTACATTGCAGATCTGTAAAGTGTCTCCATGGGAAACTTTCCTCCATCTAGAACTTTTTTCATCCCCATTACCAGCAGTTACTTTGAGCCTCGGTTTATTTTATTTTTTTTACTGCAGAAGAATTATTTTTTTTCCCCTCTAAAACCAGAACCCAGGGGGCACCCAAATACGAGATGACTGTAATAGCTCCACTTGAAAGATTTTACAATGATCCCACAGTGCAAAGTGTCCATCTGCTCCTCTGTCCGGTGCTGACACACGGGGGCTTTGGCTAAGTGGCGCGAGCAGATGGAGGAGACATATGTGATCGCATTGCTTTAATGTGCGAGTAAACAAATCCTTCACTTCATTCCATACTGGGAGGCTGCCCAATGTCACGGGGACGTACTTCTCTCCGTACCGAGCCAGGACGTGGGCAGGACGTGGGTCTTGTCCTTCACAACTGCAAAGTATAGAAGACAGGTCGGCCGGGTGAGAGGTCTGTGCTGGGACTGGGAGTTTGGAAGGGATGAGGGTCGATATTCATTTACAGGATAGCCATTTCCTCTGTGAAGAGGATATTTGCAGATTTTATTTGCCTGGGGGCATTGTATGGCCCATGGCCGTCACTTCATAGAAAAACTCCTGAGTAATAAGTAGACTACATTGGAAAACCCCATTTCGGAAGGTTAATAGTGTTATTTTTTTTTTTTTTTACAGGCGACATGTTCCCTTTATAAAAATATTTAGATTTGAGAGTAGTCAGATGTATAGGTTCCCTTTTAAGACATTTCCCCCCCCCCCCAGAAAAATAATATAGAGCCACTCTCACCTGGCATCCTAAGGATTAGAGCACCCTGGTATAGGTAGATGGTGATACAGAACATATAGTGCTGTACGGAGCAACGCTACACAGTGAGCGGGTGCACCATATGATCTATGTGTGCTTTACTACAGTGTAGCCTAGACTTCTGCTAGAAATGCGTCTAAAATATTGCTACTGCCAACAGCGTTTGAAAGGGGTTGTCCGGTGAAACCTTATTGATCGATGGGGGTCTGATCACTGCGGCCGGCACTGATCGGTAGAATGGGGAGTTTTCATCATAGAATCATAAAATGTTAGAGTTGGACGGATCTCTAGGGTCATCGTGTCCAACCCCCGCTCAATGCAGGATCCACTAAACGATCTCAAACAGCTTCTGTTTATAGACTTCCATTGAAGCAGTACTCACCACCTCTCGTGGCAGCCTGTTCCACTCATTGATCACCCTCGCTGTCAAAAAGTTTTTCTAATATCTAATCTATATCTTCCATTTATTACATAATAGAGCGGGAAATTAGATGCCGCTCAAAAGACTAAACAAAGAAACAGATGAATAGGAAGTGTTTTTCAAGCTTTATTTGGAGCAGACACGCACCAAAAAGGAAAAAAAAAAAAAAAACACCCTTATAGGGCAAGTGTATATGTCTGCCATTTGCTTTTGATCAGTTTATAAAATTAGTCAGCAAACCTGGCAGACCGAAGGCTTCTATTGTAGTGTCCACATTCCTGTTTGGTCAAGAGAAAAAAAAAAAAAAAAAAAACACGGCATAAAAACGGCGGCCTTACCCGGTCAGGGATGTTGACGTAGGTGCCGGCATCCAGTAGGTCCTGCACAATCTCAGTGTGGCCCTCTTTGGCTGCTATAGCGAGAGCCGTGTTGCCGTCTTTATCGGTCAAGTTCACATTTGGGTTCCTCTTCAAAATTTCCTTCACGGTGTTGGTGTAGCCGCCTCTCACTGCGACGATCAGAGCTGTCATCGAATTCTGCAAGAAGAAACGGTCTTTTCAAGGGGATTCCATTCTAAAAAACACATGGCTACCTCTTAACCCTTTCCCATCAGAGCTCCATTCGGCAATGACACTTTGGTTTTTACCACTTCTAAGGCTTTTGTTGATTTTTTTTTTTTGCTTGTTTTTTTTCTCATTTTGCTCAGGAAGGATATAATGGAACTAGAGAGAGTACAAAGGAGGGCAACAAAATTAATAAAGGGGATGGGAGAACTACAATACCCAGATAGATTAGCGAAATTAGGATTATTTAGTCTAGAAAAAAGACGACTGAGGGGCGATCTAATAACCATGTATAAGTATATAAGGGGACAATACAAATATCTCGCTGAGGATCTGTTTATACCAAGGAAGGTGACGGGCACAAGGGGGCATTCTTTGCGTCTGGAGGAGAGAAGGTTTTTCCACCAACATAGAAGAGGATTCTTTACTGTTAGGGCAGTGAGAATCTGGAATTGCTTGCCTGAGGAGGTGGTGATGGCGAACTCAGTCGAGGGGTTCAAGAGAGGCCTGGATGTCTTCCTGGAGCAGAACAATATTGTATCATACAATTATGAGGTTCTGTAGAAGGACGTAGATCTGGGGATTTATTATGATGGAATATAGGCTGAACTGGATGGACAAATGTCTTTTTTCGGCCTTACTAACTATGTTACTATGTTACTATGTATTGAGAAAACTGTACCAGGGCTTGTTTAGCAGTATTAAAGAAAACTTATGTGGGATAAAATGGTGAAAAAAATACTCAAAGTTCTGCCTCTGATTTTGGAGTTTTATTTGCACATCGTTCATTCTACCGTAAAAGAAAAGGCAACGATTCTTCACGTCAGGGTGATCACATACGTTTCTAAAAGTTATACACTTTCTTTTATATTTTAGCATATAAAAAAAATTAGCTTGTATCACTATTTTCTGAGACCTGTAACTTTATTTCAGCTTGAGTGTTTTGTTTTTTTTTTCGCGTGGCGTGTGGTCATTTTTATTGGTATCATTTCCAAGTACACACAACATTTTGATTGCTTAGGCTAATTTCACATTTGCGTTTAAAAACGCAGCGTTTTAAACGCAAACGCAGGTGGTGAAAAAAAACGCATGTAAACGCATGCATACGCTGCGTTTTTTAGACGCATCCGTTTTTGCATGTGGTAAAAAAAAGCGCCGTTTTGACGCGTTTACATGCGTTTTTTCCTGCGTTTGCGTTTTTGAAACGCATGATGAGAAGTGTGTGACAGCTGCCAATCATCAAAATCAACTAGAAAACCCACAATAAACAGAAATAGCTAGGGTTAGGATCCCTATTAACTCTAGGGATCCTATCCCTAACCCTAGGGATCCTAACCCTAACCCTAGGGATCCTGATCCTAACCCTAGGGATCCTAACCCTAGGGATCCTAACCCTAGGGATCCTAACCCTAGGGATCCTAACCCTAGGGATCCTAACCCTAGGGATCCTAACCCTAGGGATCCTAACCCTAGGGATCCTAACCCTAGGGATAGGGTTAGGGTCCCTAGGGTTAGGGTCCCTAGGGTTAGGGTCCCTAGGGTTAGGATCCCTAGGGTTAGGATCCCTAGGGTTAGGGTCCCTAGGGTTAGGGTCCCTAGGGTTAGGGTCCCTAGGGTTAGGATCCCTAGGGTTAGGATCCCTAGGGTTAGGATCCCTAGGGTTAGGATCCCTAGGGTTAGAGTTAGGATCCCTTTAGGGTTAGGGGGTGGCTTATCAGTGTGTATTCTTGTGTTTTTCTATTGAAACGCATGCGTTTAAAAACACATGCAAACGCTGCAGCAAAAAACACAAATGTGAAACCAGCCTTACTTGGTGAAAGTCGCCAACCAAAAAAATGGCAATTCCAGAGTGAATACATAATACAGTACAGACCAAAAGTTTGGACACTCCTTCTCATTTAAAGATTTTTCTGTATTTTCATGACTATGAAAATTATACATTCACTCTGAAGGCATCAAAACTATGAATTAACACATGTGGAATTATATACTTCACAAAAAAGTGTGAAACAACTGAAGATATGTCTTTTATTATAGGTTCTTCAAAGTAGCCACCTTTTGCTTTGACGACTGCTTTGCACACTCTTGGCATTCTCTTGATGAGCTTCAAGAGGTAGTCACCGGGAATGGTTTTCACTTCACAGGTGTGCCCTGTCAGATTTAATAAGTGGGATTTCTTGCCTTATAAATGGGGTTGGGACCATCAGTTGTGTTGTGTAGAAGTCTGGTTGATACACAGCTGATAGTCCTACTGAATAGACTGTTAGTATCTGTATTATAGCAAGAAAAAAGCAGCTAAGCAAAGAAAAAACGAGTGGCCATCATTACTTTAAGAAATTAAGGTCAGTCAGTCCGAAAAATTGGGAAAACTTTGAAAGTGTCCCCAAGTGCAGTGGCAAAAACCATCAAGCGCTACAAAGAAACTGGCTCATATGAGGACCGCCCCAGGAAAGGAAGACCAAGAGTCACCTCTGCTTCTGAGGATAAGTTTATCCGAGTCACCAGCCTCAGAAATCGCAGGTTAACAGCAGCTCAGATTAGAGACCAGGTCAATGCCACACAGAGTTCTGGCAGCAGACACATCTCTACAACAACTGTTCAGAGGAGACTTTGTGCAGCAGGCCTTCATGATAAAATAGCTGCTAGGAACCACTGCTAAGGACAGGCAACAAGCAGAGGAGACTTGTTTGGGCTACAGAACACAAGTAATGGACATTAGACCAGTGGAAATCTGTGCTTTGCTCTGATGAGTCCAAATTGGAGATCTTTGGTTCCAACCACCGTGTCTTTGTGCGACGCAGAAAAGGTGAACGGATGGACTCTACATGCCTGGTTCCCACCGTGAAGCATGGAGGAGGAGGTGTGATGGTCTGGGGGTGCTTTGCTGGTGACACTGTTGGGGATTTATTCAAAATTGAAGGCATACTGAACCAGCATGGCTACCACAGCATCTTGCAGCGGCATGCTATTCCATCCGGTTTGCGTTTAGTTGGACCATCATTTATTTTTCAACAGGACAATGACTCCAAACACCTCCAGGCTGTGTAAGGGCTATTTGACCAAGGAGGAGAGTGATGGGGTGCTACGCCAGATGACCCGACCTCCACAGTCACCAGACCTGAACCCAATCAAAATGGTTTGGGGTGAGCTGGACCTCAGAGTGAAGGCAAAAGGGTCAACAAGTGCTAAGCATCTCTGGGAACTCCTTCAAGATTGTTGGAAGACCATTTCCGGTGACTACCTCTTGAAGCTCATCAAGAGAATGCCAAGAGTGTGCAAAGCAGTCATCAAAGCAAAAGGTGGCTACTTTGAAGAACCTAGAATATAAGACATGTTTTCAGTTGTTTCACACTTTTTTGTTAAGTATATAATTCCACATGTGTTAATTCATAGTTTTGATGCCTTCAGTGTGAATTTACAATTTTCATAGTCATGAAAATACTGAAAAATCTTTAAATGAGAATGCGTGTCTAAACTTTTGGTCTGTACTGTATATGTATATTTACTTATTTTTAACTGTATGGGTTGCTTTTATAGACTGGACTCAAGAATATCAACCATGATTATATATTTTTTTTTTTAGGTATTTATTTTTTAGTTGGAAAGTGGAGGTGATTTATAAACCTTTACATTCCTAATTTCATTAATGGACACAACAATCAAACATGCTTTATGGTTTCATTTTAATTAGAACATGGCGGTGATTTATACTTTTATATGAAAAAAATATATATTTTTTATTTAATTTTTTTTTTTTTTAATTTTTAGTCCCCAGGATGGCTCCATACACCCACACATTACGTGTTATGTACATTTATGTGACGTGGGGGAGGGGTAAAGATAGCCATGAAATACAAAGCTATAACTGCAATGAATATTTGCAACTGTTCTGCATTATTATTTAAAAACTGAAAAAGGAAGAAAGAACCATTTTAAAAAAAAAGTCAGAAACCTACAGCTCCCTCTTGGTCGACATCCGCTCCCATCTGCAGCAAGGATTTCACTGATTCCAGGTGGCCTTTTCTTGCCGCCCAGATAAGAGGAGTAGTTCCGTACTAAAAATGGAAAAATAAAAATCACAGATTTTCACAAAATCACTAAAGTAACACTGCAGCAGCCTGCATAGGTCGAGTAAGGGACGGAGAATTTCATTTTCTCCATATTTTGGTTTATGTATAAAGATGTAATATCCTCCGTCCCCAGACTGGATTCCCCTTCAGTGAGCCAGCGCTGAATGGTCGCTATATACTAGGTACCACACCAGTATGGTGGGCTGCAGTATCCCCAGCAATAACAGCCAATTATCGGCGGTTTACAGTGCTGGACCTAGAGGAGTTGGTACAGTGAGAAAACCCTATAAAAGGCTAAATAGATCATGTTCATTGCCAATTTTTATGGTTCATTTAGAGCAGGCCTGGGTAAATTCTAGTCAGCGGGCCACATCTGGACCTCTGGCTGTCACCGTCCGGCCCGCGGAGCGAGACAGCCAAAGGGCTGAACCATTGGCCCACAGGCCGCACCCTGCCCTCCCCGCCGTGCACCGTCACCGCTATATGGATCCTCAGAATGCAGACGGCGGTGAATACATTGGTGGAGGACGGTGCCGCCAGCTCCATCTGCCACCAAACAGCATGTGAGACAGCAGATGCGATAACGACATTTTACTGGCTGCTGCTGAGACTGAGCGCACAGGAAACAGGAGCAGAGTTCTGGGGGAACAGGAGCGAGGCGAGTACGTGAGGTTTTATATTCTCTCATGTGTATGGGATATTTGTATGTATATATGGAGGCTCATACTGTATGTATGGAGGCTATGCGGGGGCTCATACTGTATATATGGAGGCTATGTGGGGGCTCGTACTGTATATATGGAGGCTATGTGGAGGATCCTCATATTATAGAAGGCTGTTCATACTGTATATAGGAGCAATGTTGGGGCTCGTACTGTATATAGTATGCTATGTGGGGGCTTCTACTGTATATAGGGGCTCACTATATATGGAAGGCTATGTGGGGGCTCATACTGTATATAGGAGGCTTTGTGAGGGCTCATACTGTATATGGAAGGCTATGTGGGGGGTCATACTGTATATAGGAGGCTATGTGGGGCTCATACTGTATATGGAAGGCTATGTGGGGGATCATACTGTATATAGGAGGCTATGTGGGTGCTCATACTGTATATGGAAGGCTATGTGGGGGTCATACTGTATATAGGAGGCTATGTGGGGCTCATACTGTATATGGAAGGCTATGTGGGGGATCATACTGTATATAGGAGGCTATGTGGGGGCTCATACTGTATATGGAAGGCTATGTGGGGGATCATACTGTATATAGGAGGCTATGTGGGGGCTCATACTGTATATGGAAGGCTATGTGGGGGATCATACTGTATATAGGAGGCTATGTGGGGGCTCATACTGTATATAGGAGGCTATGTTGGGGCTCATACTGTATATAGGGGCAAAGTTGGGGCGCATACTGTATATAGTATGCTATGTGGGGGCTTCTACTGTATATAGGGGCCATTATGGGGCTTATTGTGTATAGGAGGGTATGTGGGGGTTCATTCTGTGCATAGGGGCTATGTGTGGGTTCATACGGTGTATAGGAGGGCTGTATGCGGACTCATATGGTATATAGGGAATGTCAGCATACTTAATTCTGCTCAATATTAAGTGATACAATAAACATTAACATAAGTAATCATAATTAATATGTTAATATGAATATTGAGAAGAATTAACTTCAGCCTATTGGTTCACAACCCCACAACAGTCATGGTCTCTCATGTGGTCCCTCTGGAAAATGAATTGCTCACCCGATTTAGAAAATTGTTTGACCTTCACTGCATTTTATAGGGGATCTGTCACTGAGCTTTTGCTATGGAATCTGAGACCCTGATTCTGACAATGTGTCATTTATTGGACTGTTTGGTGCAGTTCTGATAAAATCCCTGTTTTCTCTGCTGTAGATGTAGCGGAGCTACGAATCTTGAGGCAGCCACCAAGTCAGGAATACCCTGACTGCCTGGCATGGGACACCTAGTCCTGCAGTGATAATCTCCTGCTAATAAAACACTGATTGTATTAGAAACTACAGCAAAGTGTGGAGCAAGTGACGCATCCCTGGAATCCGGCTCTCTGCATCTAAAAACCTGCTGACCAGTGTCCTTTAAAGAGCACTGATTGACTAGATTACAAGTCATTCGGTGCTGGTTTACCGGATGGTTTAGACAGGCCGAAGAACAATGATGGGGACAGGACGATGGCCAATAGGATCGTGCAGTCCCCATACAGGATCAGAGAGGTGCTATTATTTTTTTTTGCAGGCATAGACGAGACAATGACTACGCGCATGGCTCATTTACCAATTATCAGATCATCTAAAGTCCCCATCACAGTAATAACGGTACCTTCACACATAACGATATCGTTAACGATATCGTTGCAACGTCACACTTTTTGTGACGTAGCAACGATCCCGCTAACGATTTCGTTATGTGTGACAGCGACCAACGATCAGGCCCCTGCTGGGAGATGGTTGGTCGTTGGGGAATGATCAGGACCTTTTTTTGGTCGCTGATCAACCGCTGTCATCGCTGGATCGGCGCATGTGACGTCACCGCTGTTACTGCCGGCGCTGACACAGAAAGTGCAGGGAAGCTGACGGCGGGGGACGTGACAGACATCAGAATGTGAGTATGTAGTGTTTTTTTTTTTTTACTTTTATAATGGTAACCAGGGTAAATATCGGGTTACTAAGCGCGGCCCTGCACTTAGTAACCCGATGTTTACCCTGGTTACCCGGGTGCTGCAGGGGGACTTCGGCATCGTTGAAGACAGTTTCAACGATGCCGAAGTCGTTCCCCTGATCGTTGGTCACTGGAGAGAGCTGTCTGTGTGACAGCTCCCCAGCGACCACACAACGACTTACCAACGATCACGGCCAGGTCGTATCGCTGGTCGTGATCGTTGGTAAGTCGTTTAGTGTAACGGTACCTTTAGACAAAACTCTTTACCTTATCTGAGCAGTTGACTTTGGCTCCATGCTGCAGTAAAAGATAGACAATCTCCGAGTGACCTCGCCCGGCAGCCCAGATAATCGGGTACACGCTGTATTGCTAAAAAAATAAGAGCAGGAGAGGAGAAAGTGGAAAATGTTTTTATCTTCATGATCATGGAAAACAATGTTTAAAGGCTGCAGAGAAACCACAAATATCACATCTCGCCAGCAACATGTAATTAAAAGGGACAAGACGTCTAATCCAATGAATAATGCCGACAATGAAGACGGCACAAATTGATGTAGTCATTTAAAATCTTCAATTATTCATGTTATTCCATAGACAGACCAATTCCTGACTTCTCCAGAGATACATTTATAGTATTCAGGGTATGCTAAGAAAAAAGACTCTACAAAGAACTTGTCTGCAATCAGGATCATTCATGTGATCGTCACAGTTTACAGGCAAGTCCAGTTACATGAGAAAATACATACCGTAAAATAAAGTATACACTTACATTTTTCATTCAAGGGTTTTTCCAGGCTATTTGCATACATGCGGTCAGGTGCCAACTAGACGTGTCCGGCCTCGCTCAATACAAGTGGACATGTCTAGTAGGAATGTGGCAAGGAGCATGCAAATCGCATATTTGTGGTGACATTACTAGCACCAGAGAATCGTAGAGTGACCGCAGACTTCAGCCCGAAGCCTGGATAATCCTTTTAAGTAAAAATGTCATCTGATGACCCCAAATTAGGAAAACCTGTGTTATTTCCTACAAACTTCTGTAAATCCTACAAACTTATATAGAGGGTCTATGGGGTCATTACTATGCAGCAGTCCCCACTGCCTTCTAGATGGGGGTCCCCCAACCATCTAAAAAAAAACATGGCCCAATTTTACACAGTTGTCAGTGGCGATGTGTGCATATTTTGCTCCAATGACTTCTATGGCAGTTCTGACATTAGCCGAGCAGTTGTTTTTTGGCTACTTTCTCAACTCCCATAAAAGTCAATTGAGAGCCACCCAACAGTTCCCTCCTCTTCATTCATAGCAATATTAGTCAGGGCCATTTTCTAGGTACAGGGGTGAGTCCCAGAAACAGAACGAAGATCAGATATTTACAGCATGTCCTATAGATACGCCAGAAATGTCTAAGCTGGGGATATCCCCTCGAAGATAGCAGTGAGACATCCTACAAGTATCAGGCTGCATCTCACCAGGCCGGTTATGTTTGGGTTTGCTCCTTTAGAGAGAAGCATCTCCACAACCTCGGTGCATCCTTTGTAAGAAGCCCACATAAGGGCCGTCCATCCACCCTGCGGGAAAAAAAATGGGAGAAAGGTCTCATTTAAAAGGAATGGGAAACAGGGAGGTAGATCAAGGTCATTCGACAGGTGCGCTCACAAGATCCTTAATTCTCCATAAAAAGGAACTAACGTCTTCCATATCTGTTTTATGGCACGGGCTGGCCCCTTTAATAGATAAAATCTGCACTCAATAGATAAAATCAGTATTCAGGTTCCATCTACACGAAACCGGTAGCGTCCTCTCTGACCAGCAGGCCCATAACTACCTCTCCTACTGACGCTGGAGACGCGGGGTGCACGTACCATGTCGCGGTGCTCCAGGTTGGCATTGCAGTCCAGCAGCTCCTTCACAATCCCCACGTGTCCTTCCTTGGAAGCAGATATAAGAGCGGTCCAGTTATCCTGCCAGAGAGCAGAGCCAAGATTAGGAAGAAAAGCTGTAAAAACACCGGATTGCAGGCAAAGCAGGAACCTGCCAGACAGCCATGTAGAAGAGTGAATAACCAGGTAAGGATGGTTTACATCCAGAGATTACAGGCTGCAAAACGCCAAAAACACCCGGATCCTTACACCACCCCATTATTCAAAGGGAAAAGCATCATTTTTTATGTTAAATGGAAACAAGTAATAATAAACACTAATGAAAAAATAGCTGTCACCACCCCTTTAAGAAAAAGCTGATACTGTATGTCACAACTTTGCAAGCATTTCTGACTTCCAAGTCCTCTATTAATCATCCGATTGTAAGTGCCACGGGGCATCGGACATGGCACAGTATTACACAGTGTAACATTTCCCGCGGATAGACCGCGGCTCAGACCGCACCGCCAGACACTCACCACATCTTCTAGGTTGCAGTTGGCTCTTTGCTGAAGCAGCTCCTGAACAATCTCCAAGTTGCCCTGTTCTGCTGCCAACATCAGGGCCGTCTGCCCATTCTGGAAGACAAATGGGGCACAAGTTACCGGGGGACATGTAGCTTTTTCACAGATTGCTCCCTTATCAGGACAACTTTCGGCCTGCAGCATAGTTTAGCCATATGTAATAACATTGTAAGAGGACACTATCCCTTTAATAAGTACTTGTGCAATGCACGCTGCTCTCATCACTAACGGTCATTTGATGCTGGACTGCTGCAGATCATCGCGCTCATGTCTTGGCAGTCAGTAAGGCTACGTTCACACTAGCGTTATGCTAGTTTGCGTCGGGTTTGCGTCGGGCGACGCAGCGGCGATGCATGCGTCATGCGCCCCTATATTTAACATGGGGGACGCATGCGTTTTTGTTTGTTGCTTTGTGCGACGCATGCGTCTTTTTTGCCGCAAGCGTCGGACCAAGAAAACGCAACAAGTTGCATTTTTCTTGCGTCCAAATTTCGGCAACAAATGACGCATGCGTCGCAAAACGCAGCGTTTTTGCGTGCGTTTTGGTGCGTTTTTATTTGCGTTGTGCGTTGCGTTGCCAACGCAGCGGCGCACAACGCAAATGTGAACGTAGCCTAACATACAGGCGGATAGGACTAATTGACTAATTGTCAGATTTGTGCCCATATCATCCACTGAGGCTCAGGTTTCTAGATGTTGTATCTTTCCTGTGCAGACAGCGCCACCTAGTGCCCCAACATGAGATCTAATTAAAGGCAAAGAGGAAAAAAAAATATTTAGATCCCAGTTACTAAATAAAACTAAGCAACTCCTGCTTAGCTGCACTGTATCTAAGGAGCAAGGAGCCTGAAGCAGATCGGTCTCCTCGAAGGCTCAGGCTGGATCGCTGTCTGTCACCCATATTACGACTGCTGTATAACCTCGCCACAGTCAGGGCATTGGAAAATAATAGACGTATACAGAGAATAAAATAGGAAAGTAGCATGTCTGCACAGATGTGTGATCGACCACCCAGCTGTGCGGGGACCTGCATCCAACCTCATTCATCTGAAGGCAGCGAGTGGCCAGGAGAGCCCTGATGTAAAGGGGACCCCAGGATCAGTGGTGGTCTGAGAGATCAGATCCCTAAATATTAGGGTGATGGCATATCCTAGCTACAGAGCCTCAGATGAGAATAACTCTTTATTGGCCTCTGGACCCTACACATAGCTATAGGAACAAGGGGAACACCTTGGAGACCGACCACCGCCTCTTACAGGCTACACAGCTGCGGTGGTCGGTCTCCTAGGTGAATGGGGAAGTGTTCAGATCTCAAGAGTGGCTGAAAATTTTTAGCGCAGTAAATGACAGAAGTGCTCTTTATTTGGAAACATCCAGCTATATAGGACGGAGATGACCCTTTAATGCACATGGAACGTAGAAGTGAGCGACAACGTGGCGGCTGTGTGCACTGTGCCGGCTCACAAGACTCGCATGCACGTAGATAACCCCAAACACCCCAGATAGCTGAGGGATGGACATATTGCACCCGCTCAGCACAGTAACAGAGTATTCACGTGTCGCTGCTGCTGCGGCAACTGCTATTCGCAAGGTTTGGGCAAGACATTTGTGGCAAAAATCAGATAAAAAGAATTCTAGGAACCGAGCCCTGATACAAAGGATCTTTCCCTTTAATACATTTTCTGCAGGACGTACCTCGTTTCTTTCATCCACATCCTTGCACTTTTCCAGCACAGCCTTCAGAGCGGCGATGTTGCCCTCCTCCACGTACGATAACAGGTTCTGGGAACCCAGGCTTGCCATCGTGAACAGCTGGGCTCAGGATCAAAGGTAACCTGAGGATGGAAAACCAAAATGTGTTACCATGAGGTTTCAGGGGCGAAAAAAAGGAGATGCACAACGAACATTGCCTTCAAATCTTGCAGCTTAGCTATTAGGCTGCTGCTCTCCCCGCCCCCGCTGTCCTCTCCCCACCCCCGCTGCTCTGCATAGGCTCGCCAAAAAGAACAGATTATAATCCCATCAAATGATTATAATGTACAGATTACTGATCCACCAGTGAGAAAACGATTAGAATCATGTAATGGACTCGCATACCTTGGGATGCGGATTAAGACCCCCATACACACTAGACTAACATTAGCCAAACCCACCGATATTGGTTAACTCAGCCGACGGGCTAATGAACATGGGTGCAGCCCGACTTTAAGAAACGGATCCAGCATGTCTGATTTTGTTTTTTAGAGATAGTTAGGTCAGCAGCTTTATCAAAAAGAGCACAGGAGAGCTCCTGAGTATGGAGGAGTGGGGAGAGATGGCCGTGTATGGGGCCCCTTAGTGTCAGGGAGCCTGGAGGGTCCCTCAGGTAGCTGTTCGTGCAATCAGAATTAAATCCCTGCAATGCGCAGCTATTTTCTATCTATCTATCTATCTATATACCGTATATACTCGAGTATAAGCCGACCCGAGTATAAGCCGACCCCCCTAATTTTGCCACAAAAAAACTGGGAAAACTTAATGACTCGAGTATAAGCCTAGGGTGGAAAATGCAGCAGCTACCTGTAAGGCTAGGTTCAGATTGCGTTAGTGCAATCCGTTTAGCGCCTAGCGCTAGCGGATTGCGCTAACGCAATGTTTAGTAAAGGGGTCGCGTTAAACGTCCACGCTCTCGCAGATCTCCGATCTGTGAGAGCGGGGAACGGACCTCGGGCGCGCCTCGGACGCTACAAGCAGCATCCGCGGCGCGCCACAAAACACCGGCACATCGCTAGCGCGTGCCGAAAATGTCACACGCTAGTGATGTGCGTCCCCATTGCTGTGAATGGGCGCGCTAACGAACGCGTTGCACGGCGTTAATTTCGCCGTGCAACGCTGTCCGTTAGCGCTGTCCCATTAACGCAATGGGAACCTAGCCTAAATGTCAAAAGTAAAAATAGATACCAATAAAAGTAAAATTAATTGAGACATCAGTAGGTTAAGTGTTTTTGAATATCCATATTGAATCAGGAGCCCCATATAATCCTGCATAAAGGTTAATAATGGCCCCAAAAGATACTCCATAAAGATATTTGCCCCATATAGTGCTGCACAAACATTGATCATGGCCCCACACAGACACTTGCCCCATACAGTGCTGCACAAACGTTATGGCCCCATACAGTGCTGCACAAACGTTATGGCCCCATACAGTGCTGCACAAACGTTATGGCCCCATACAGTGCTGCTCAAACGTTATGGCCCCATAGATGCTCCATACAGACACTTGTCCCATTTGCTGTTGCAGCGATAAAAAAACAAAAAAAAACCCACATACTCACCTCTCCATCGCTCAGGCCCCCGGCACTTTCAATATTCACCTGCTCCTCGTTCCGGCGCCGCTCCGTCTTCAGCGTCTCCTGCACTGACGTTCAGGCAGAGGGTGTGCACTATCCATGTCACCACGCCCTCTGACCTGAGGGTCACTGTAGAAGATGCTGAAGATGGAGCGACGCCGGAACGAGGAGCAGGTGAATATCGCGCAGCGCTCCCCTCCCAGTTATACTCACCTGCTCCTGGTGCCGTCCCTGCACGTCTGTTCCCTGTCGCCGGCAGCTTCTTCCTGTACTGATCAGTCACCGTTACTGCTCATTACAGTAATGAATATGCGGCAGGAAGAAGCTGTCAGCGCCGGGGAAAAGACGTGCAGGGACCGCACCAGGAGCAGGTGAGTATGATTAGACAGCCCCCGCTCCCCCTCTCCTGCTGACCCCTGGGTATGACAAGTATAAGCCGAGAGGGGGACTTTCAGCCCCAAAAAAATTGGCTGAAAATCTCGGCTTATACTTGAGTATATAATTATCTAAGGGGTACTTCCGTCTGTTTGTCTGTAACTTCCGTCTGACTGTAACGGAAATCCCGGGTCGCTGATTGATTGGTCGCGGCCGGCCGGGCGTGACCAATTAGTGATATTGGGGCAGGATTTAAACACCGCTTCACTTTTTACTATTGATGCTGCCTATGCCTTTCCCGCTCCTCGCGACGCTCCGGTCCCAAGAATGCATTGCGGCAATGACCAGAGATCACGTGGTGGTCTCGCGAGACCACTACATGATCACGGGTTATTGCCGCAAGGCATTACTAGGAACGGAGCGTTGCGAGGAGCATCGCTAAAGACCTCGGCTGGATCCGGGGACCGACGGAAGGTGAGTATACACGGTGTGCAGACTTATTAGGCAAGTTGTATTTTAGAGGATTATTTTTATTATTGATCAATAACTATGTTCTCAATCAACCCAAAAGACTCAAATATCAAAGCTTAATATTTTTGTAAGTTGTAGTGGGGTTTTTTTTAGATTTGGCCATCTTAGGAGGATATCTGTTTGTGCAGGTAACTATTACTGTGCAGAATTATTAGGCAACTTAATAAAAACCAAATATATTCCCATCTCACTTGTTTATTTTCACCAGGTAAACCAATATAACTGCACAAAATTTAGAAATAAACATTTCTGACATGCAAAAACAACCCCCCCCCCCCAAATAGTGACCAATATAGCCCCCTTTCTTTATGATGACACTCAGCAGCCTCCATCCATAGATTCTCTCAGTTGATTGATCTGTTTACGATGAACATTGCGTGCAGCAGCCAACGCAGCCTCCAGACACTGTTCCGAGAGGTGGACTGTTTTCCCTCCCTGTAGATCTCACATTTTATGAGGGACCACAGGTTCTCTATGGGGTTCAGATCAGGTGAACAAGAGGGCCATGTCATTATTTTTTTCTTCTTTGAGACCTTTACTGGCCAGCCACGCTGTGGAGTAGTTGGAGGCATGTGATGGAGCATTGTCCTGCATGAAAATCATGTTTTTCTTGAACGATACCGACTTCTTCCTGTACCACTGCTTCAAGAAGTTGTATTCCAGAAACTGGCAGTAGGTCTGGGAGTTGAACTTCACTCCATCCTCAACCCAAAAAGGTCCCACAAGTTCTTTGATTATACCAGCCCATACCAGTACCCGACCTCCACCTTGCTGGTGTCTGAGTCGTTGTGGAGCTCTCTGCCCTTTACGGATCCAGCCTCTGGTCCATCCATCTGGCCCATGAAGAGTCACTCTCATTTCATCGGTCCATAAAACCATTGAAAAGTCAGTCTTAAGATATTTCTTGGCCCAGTCTTGACATTTTATCTTATGTTTCTTGTTCAGAGGTGATCGTTTTCAGCCTTCCTTACCTTGGCCATGTCCCTGAGTATCGCACACCTTGTGCTTTTTGTTACCCCAGTAACGTTGCAGCTCTGAAATATGGAAAACTGATGGCAAATGGCATCTTGGAAGCTTCACGCTTGATTTTCCTCAATTCATGGACAGTTATTTTGCGCCTTTTTTGCCCAACATACTTCTTGCGACCGTGTTGACTATTTGCCATGAAACGCTTGATTGTTCGGTGATCACGCTTCAAAAGTTTGGCAATTTCAAGACTGCTGCATCCCTCTGCAAGACATCCACAATTTTGGACTTTTCAAGAGCCGGTCAAATCTCTCTTCTGACCCATTTTGCCAAAGGAAAGGAGGTTGCTTAATAATTAATCACACCTTATATAGGGGTTTGATGTCATTAGACAACACCCCTCCTCATTACAGAAATGCACATCACCTGATTTACTTAATTGGTAGTTGGCTCTCAAGGCTGAACAGCTTGAAGTAGGACAAAATGTATAAAAAGTATCATTAATAATGGGATGCATTAAAAGAGGTATAGATGCTCATGAGGAGAACATAATTTTACCTCTATACAAGTCACTAGTTCGACCACACTTAGAATACTGTGCACAGTTCTGGTCTCCAGCGTATAAGAAAGACATAGCTGAACTGGAGCGGGTGCAGAGAAGAGCGACCAAGGTTATTAGAGGACTGGGGGGTCTGCAATACCAAGATAGGTTATTACACTTGGGGCTATTTAGTTTGGAAAAACGAAGACTAAGGGGTGATCTTATTTTAATGTATAAATATATGAGGGGAGAGTACAAAGACCTTTCTGATGATCTTTTTAATCATAGACCTGAAACAGGGAAAAGGGGGCATCCTCTGCGTTTGGAGGAAAAAAGGTTTAAGCATAATAACAGATGTGGATTCTTTACTGTAAGAGCAGTGAGACTATGGAACTCTCTGCCGTATGATGTTGTAATGAGTGATTCATTACTTAAATTTAAGAGCGGACTGGATACCTTTCTGGAAAAGTATAATGTTACAGGGTATATACACTAGATTCCTTGATAGGGCATTGATCCAGGGAACTAGTCTGATTGCCGTATGTGGAGTCGGGAAGGAATTTTTTTCCCCAATGTGGAGCTTACTCTTTGCCACATGGGTTTTTTTTTGCCTTCCTCTGGATCAACATGTTAGGGCATGTTAGCTTAGGCTATGGGTTGAACTAGATGGACTTATAGTCTTCCTTCGACCTTAATAACTATGTAACTATGTAACTATGTGATCAAAATACAACTTGCCTAATAATTCTGCACGCAGTGTATAACTATTTTTTTTACTTTAACCCCTTTACCCCCATGGGTGGTTTGCACGTTAATGACCGGGCCAATTTTTACAATTCTGACCACTGTCCCTTTATGAGGTTATAACTCTGGAACGCTTCAATGGATCCTGGTGATTCTGACATTGTTTTCTCGTGACATATTGTACTTCATGACAATGGTAAAAATTATTTGATAGTACCTGCGTTTATTTGTGAAAAAAACGGAAATTTGGCGAAAATTATGAAAATTTCGCAATTTTCCAACTTTGAATTTTTATGCAATTAAATCACAGAGATATGTCACACAAAATACTTAATAAGTAACATTTCCCACATGTCTACTTTACATCAGCACAATTTTGGAACCAAAATTTTTTTTTGTTAGGGAGTTATAAGGGTTAAAAGTTGACCAGCAATTTCTCATTTCTACAACACCATTTTATTTTAGGGACCACATCTCATTTGAAGTCATTTTGAGGGGTCTATATGATAGAAAATACCCAAGTGTGACACCATTCTAAAAACTACACCCCTCAAGGTGCTCAAAACCATATTCAAGAAGTTTATTAACCCTTCTGGTGCTTCACAGGAATTTTTTGAATGTTTAAATAAAAATGAACATTTAACTTTTTTTCACAAAAAATTTAATTCAGCTCCAATTTGTTTTATTTTACCAAGGGTAACAGGAGAAAATGGACCCCAAACATTGTTGTACAATTTGTCCTGAGTATGCCAATACCCCACATGTGGGGGTAAACCACTGTTTGGGCGCATGGCAGAGCTCGGAAGCGAAGGAGTGCCATTTGACTTTTCAATGCAAAATTGACTGGAATTGAGATGGGACGCCATGTTTCGTTTGGAGAGCACCTGATGTGGCTAAACATTGAAACCCCCCACAAGTGACACCATTTTGGAAAGTAGACCCCCTAAGGAACTTATCTAGAGGTGTGGTGAGCACTTTGACCCAACAAGTGCTTCACAGAAGTTTATAATGTAGAACCGTAAAAATAAAAAATCATATTTTTTCACAAAAATTATCTTTTCGCCCCCAATTTTTTATTTTCCCAAGGGTAAGAGAAGAAATTGGACCCCAAAAGTTGTTGTACAATTTGTCCTGAGTACGCTGATAGCCCATATGTGGGGGTAAACCACTGTTTGGGCGGATGGGAGAGCTCGGAAGGGAAGGAGCGCCGTTTGACTTTTCAATGCAAAATTGACTGGAATTGAGATGGGACGCCATGTTTCGTTTGGAGAGCACCTGATGTGGCTAAACATTGAAACCCCCCACAAGTGACACCATTTTGGAAAGTAGACCCCCTAAGGAACTTATCTAGAGGTGTGGTGAGCACTTTGACCCACCAAGTGCTTCACAGAAGTATATAATGCAGAGCCGTAAAAATAAAACAAAATTTTTTTCCCACAAAAATTATTTTTTTAGCCCCCAGTTTTGTATTTTCCTGAGGGTAACAGGAGAAATTGGACCCCAAAATTTGTTGCCCAATTTGTCCTGAGTGCGATGATACACCATATGTGGGGGGAACCACTGTTTGGGCACATGGGAGGGCTCAGAAGGGAAGGAGTGCCATTTGAATGCAGACTTAGATGGAATGGTCTGCAGGTGTCACATTGCGTTTGCAGAGCCCCTAATGTACCTAAACAGTAGAAACCCCCCACAAGTGACACCATTTTGGAAAGTAGACCCCCTTAGGAACTTATCTAGATGTGTGCTGAGCGCTTTGACCCACCAAGGGCTTCACAGAAGTTTATAATGGAGAGCCGTAAAAATAAAACAAAAATTTTTTCCCACAAAAATTATTTTTTAGCCCCCAGTTTTGTATTTTCCCGAGGGTAAGAGGAGAAATTCGACCCCAAAAGTTGTTGTCCAATTTGTCCTGAGTACGCTGATACCCCGTATGTTGGGAGAAACCAACGTTTGAGCGCATGGCAGAGCTCGGAAGGGAAGGAGCTCCATTTGGAATGAGGACTTAGATGGAATGGTCTGCAGGTGTCACATTGCATTTGCAGAGCCCCTAATGTACCTAAACAGTAGAAACCCCCCCACAAGTGACCCCATATTGGAAACTAGACCCCCCAGGGAACTAATCTAGATGTGTTGTGAGAACTTTGAACCCCCAAGTGTTTCACTACAGTTTGTAACGCAGAGCCGTGAAAATTAAAAAAAAAAAAAATCTTTCCCCCCAAAATTATTTTTTAGCCCCCAGTTTTGTATTTTCCCGAGGGTAAGAGGAGAAATTCGACCCCAAAAGTTGTTGTCCAATTTGTCCTGAGTACGCTGATACCCCGTATGTTGGGGGAAACCAACGTTTGAGCGCATGGCAGAGCTCGGAAGGGAAGGAGCTCCATTTGGAATGAGGACTTAGATGGAATGGTCTGCAGGTGTCACATTGCATTTGCAGAGCCCCTAATGTACCTAAACAGTAGAAACCTCCCACAAGTGACACCATTTTGGAAACTAGACCCCCTAAGGAACTCATCTAGATGTGTTGTGATAGCTTTGAACCCCCAAGTGTTTCACTACAGTTTGTAACGCAGAGCCGTGAAAATAAAAAAATCTTTTTTTTTCCCACAAAAAATATGTTTTAGCCCCGAGTTTTGTATTTTCCCAAGGGTAGCAGGAGAAATTGGACCCCAAAAGTTGTTGTCCTATTTGTCCTGAGTACGCTGATACCCCATATGTTGGGGTAAACCCCTGTTTGGGCACACGGGAGAGCTCGGAAGGGAAGAAGCACTGTTTTACTTTTTCAACGCAGAATTGGCTGGAATTGAGATCGGACGCCATGTCGCGTTTGGAGAGCCCCTGATGTGCCTAAACAGTGGAAACCCCCCAATTATAACTGAAACCCTAATCCAAACACATCCCTAACCCTAATCCCAACAGTAACCCTAACCACATCTCTAACCCTGACACACCCCTAACCCCAACCCTATTCCCAACCGTAAATGTAATCTAAACCCTAACTGTAACTTTAGCCCCAACCCAAACTGTAGCCCTAGCCCTAACCCTAGCCCTAACCCTAATCCTAGCCCTAGCCCTAACCCTAGCCCTAGCCCTAACCCTAGCCCTAGCCCTAACCCTAACCCTAGCCCTAACCCTAGCCCTAACCCTAACCCTAGCCCTAACCCTAACCCTAACCCTAGCCCTAACCCTAACCCTAACGGGAAAATGGAAATAAATAAATTTTTTTAATTTTTCCCTAACTAAGGGGGTGATGAAGGGGGGTTTGATTTACTTTTATAGCGGGTTTTTTAGCGGATTTTTATGATTGGCAGCCGTCACACACTGAAAGACGCTTTTTATTGCAAAAAATATTTTTTGCGTTACCACATTTTGAGAGCTATAATTTTTCTATATTTTGGTCCACAGAGTCATGTGAGGTCTTGTTTTTTGCGGGACGAGTTGATGTTTTTATTGGTAACATTTTCGGGCACGTGACATTTTTTGATCGCTTTTTATTCCGATTTTTGTGAGGCAGAATGACCAAAAACCAGCTATTCATGAATTTCTTTTGGGGGAGGCGTTTATACCGTTCCGCGTTTGGTAAAATTGATGAAGCAGTTTTATTCTTCGGGTCAGTACGATTACAGCGACACCTCATTTATATCATTTTTTTATGTTTTGACGCTTTTATACGATAAAAACTATTTTATAGAAAAAATAATTATTTTTGCATCGCTTTATTCTCTTTATTCTTCACTGATTTCGGCCGGCTGGACGCGACCATAATGTGTATTTATTGCATTATTCTAAAATCTTCATAAATAAACTACATACATATTCTAGAACACCCGGATGCGTTAGAATCGGGCCACCATCTAGTAAAGTAATATGAAAGTTGTTTTCTGCAAGACACGTTGAAGTTTCGGAATAAAAGTTTATTTTAGAACTAGATGCTGGCCCGATTCTAACGCATCGGGTATTCTAGAATTTGTACAGTATGTAGTTTATTTATGAAGATTTTAGAATAATGCAATGAATACACAGGATTTGGCCGGCCGGGAACAATCAGCGAACCGTGGTTCAAATACCACGGCAATTCGGGCCGGACTGCGCCTGTCACTGATTGTTTGCGGTCAGCTGGGCACGACCATCAGTGAAGGCGGGGCCAGCTCCAGGTTTTTGAGGGCCCCAGGCGAAAGTCTGACACTCCACGTAGCATATAACACAGCCCACGTAGCATATCAAACACAGCCCACGTAGCATATCACACAGCCCACGTAGCATATCACACAGCCCACGTAGCATATCACACAGCCCACGTAGCATATCACACAGCCCACGCAGCATATCACACAGCCCACGTAGCATATCACACAGCCCACGCAGCATATCACACAGCCCACGCAGCATATAACACAACCCACGCAGCATATAACACAGCCCACGCAGCATATAACACAGCCCACGCAGTATATAACACAGCCCATGCAGTATCTAGCAATGTGGGCACCATATCCCTGTTAAAGGGCACCTGTCACCCCGAAAATCGCGGGTGAGGTAAGCCCACCGGCATCAGGGGCTTATCTACAGCATTCTGTAATGCTGTAGATAAGCCCCCGATGTTACCTGAAAAAGGAGAAAAAGACGTTAGATTATACTCACCCAGGGGCGGTCCCACTGCTGGTCAGGTCGGATGGGCGTCTCTGGTCCGCTGCGGTGCCTCCCATCTTCTTTCCATGACGTCCTCTTCTGATCTTCAGCCACGGCTCCGGCGCAGGCGTACTTTGCTCTGCCCTGTTGAGGGCAGAGGATAGTACTGCAGTGCGCAGGCGCCGGAAAGGTCAGAGGCCCGGCGCCTGCGCACTGCAGTACTTTGTCTGCCCTCAACAGGGCAGAGCAAAGTACGCCTGCGCCGAAGCCGTGGCTGAAGATCAGAAGAGGACGTCATGGAAAGAAGATGGGAGGCACCGCAGCGGACCAGAGACGCCCATCCGACCTGACCAGCAGCGGGACCGCCCCTGGGTGAGTATAATCTAACGTCTTTTTCTCCTTTTTCAGGTAACATCGGGGGCTTATCTTCAGCATTACAGAATGCTGTAGATAAGCCCCTGATGCCGATGGGCTTACCTCACCCGCGATTTTCGGGGTGACAGGTTCCCTTTAAACAATTAAAATAAAAAATAGATACCGTATATACTCGAGTATAAGCCGACATTTTCAGCCCAAGATTTTGGGCTGAAAGTGCCCCTCTCGGCTTATACTCGAGTCACGGTAGCGGTGGGGTCGGCGGGTGAGGGGGTGAGGGCGCTGAGGTATACTTACCTAGTCCCAGCGATCCTCGCGCTGTCCCTGCCGTCCCACGGGCTTCTGTGCTGCAGCTTCTTCCCCTCTTCAGCGGTCACGTGGGACCGCTCATTAGAAAAATGAATAGGCGGCTCCACCTCCCATAGGGGTGGAGCCGCGTATTCATTTCTCTAATCAGCGGTAACGGTGACCGCTGATAGAGGAAGAGGCTGCGGCACCGAAGACCAGCTGTGCGGGGGAAGGAGCCGGACGTCGGGACCAGGTAAGTATGTAATATTCACCTGTCCGCGTTCCAGCCGCCGGGCGCCGCTCCATCTTCCCGGCGTCGCTCCGCTCTGACTGTTCAGGTCAGAGGGCGCGATGACGCATATAGTGTGCGCGGCGCCCTCTGCCTGATCAGTCAGAGCGGAGAGACGCCGGGACCGGACGCCGGAACGATACGCCAGGAGCTGCAATCAAGAGAGGAGAGTATGGCTTTTTTTTTTCTTTTTTTTTTTTTTATTGCAGCAGCGGCCATGGCACAGATTTATGTGGAGCATCTATGGGGATATATGAACGGTGCAGACCACTGTATGGGGCACAGCTATGGGGAGATATGAACAGTGCAGAGCACTATATGGGACACAGCCAAGGGGGAATATGAACGGTGCAGAGCACTATATGGGACACAGCCAAGGGGGAATATGAACGGTGCAGAGCACTATATGGGACACAGCCAAGGGGGAATATGAACGGTGCAGAGCACTGTATGGGGCACAGCCAAGGGGGAATATGAACAGTGCAGAGCACTATATGGGGCACAGCCAAGGGGGAATATGAACAGTGCAGAGCACTATATGGGACACAGCCAAGGGGGAATATGAACAGTGCAGACCACTATATGGGGCACAGCCAAGGGGGAATATGAACAGTGCAGAGCACTATATGGGGCACAGCCAAGGGGGAATATGAACAGTGCAGACCACTATATGGGGCACAGCCAAGGGGGAATATGAACAGTGCAGAGCACTATATGGGACACAGCCAAGGGGGAATATGAACAGTGCAGACCACTATATGGGGCACAGCCAAGGGGGAATATGAACAGTGCAGAGCACTATATGGGGCACAGCCAAGGGGGAATATGAACAGTGCAGAGCACTATATGGGGCACAGCCAAGGGGGAATATGAACGGTGCAGAGCACTATATGGGACACAGCCAAGGGGGAATATGAACAGTGCAGACCACTGTATGGGACACAGCCAAGGGGGAATATGAACAGTGCAGACCACTGTATGGGGCACAGCCAAGGGGGAATATGAACTGTGCAGAGCACTATATGGGGCACAGCCAAGGGGGAATATGAACAGTGCAGAGCACTATATGGGGCACAGCCAAGGGGGAATATGAACAGTGCAGAGCACTATATGGGACACAGCCAAGGGGGAATATGAACAGTGCAGAGCACTATATGGGACACAGCCAAGGGGGAATATGAACGGTGCAGAGCACTGTATGAGGCACAGCCAAGGGGGAATATGAACGGTGCAGAGCACTGTATGAGGCACAGCCAAGGGGGAATATGAACGGTGCAGAGCACTATATGGGGCACAGCCAAGGGGGAATATGAACAGTGCAGAGCACTATATGGGACACAGCCAAGGGGGTATATGAACGGTGCAGACCACTATATGGGGCACAGCCAAGGGGGAATATGAACAGTGCAGAGCACTATATGGGGCACAGCCAAGGGGGAATATGAACGGTGCAGACCACTGTATGGGACACAGCCAAGGGGGAATATGAACTGTGCAGACCACTGTATGGGGCACAGCCAAGGGGGAATATGAACTGTGCAGAGCACTATATGGGGCACAGCCAAGGGGGAATATGAACAGTGCAGAGCACTATATGGGGCACAGCTATGGGGAGATATGAACAGTGCAGTGCACTGTATGGGACACAGCCAAGGGGGAATATGAACAGTGCAGAGCACTATATGGGGCACAGCCAAGGGGGAATATGAACGGTGCAAAGCACTATATGGGGCACAGCCAAGGGGGAATATGAACAGTGCAGAGCACTATATGGGGCACAGCCAAGGGGGAATATGAACAGTGCAGAGCACTATATGGGGCACAGCCAAGGGGGAATATGAACAGTGCAGAGCACTATATGGGGCACAGCCAAGGGGGAATATGAACAGTGCAGAGCACTGTATGGGGCACAGCCAAGGGGGAATATGAACAGTGCAGAGCACTATATGGGGCACAGCCAAGGGGGAATATGAACGGTGCAGAGCACTATATGGGACACAGCCAAGGGGGAATATGAACGGTGCAGAGCACTGTATGGGACACAGCCAAGGGGGAATATGAACAGTGCAGAGCACTGTATGGGACACAGCCAAGGGGGAATATGAACAGTGCAGAGCACTATATGGGGCACAGCCAAGGGGGAATATGAACAGTGCAGAGCACTGTATGGGGCACAGCCAAGGGGGAATATGAACAGTGCAGAGCACTATATGGGGCACAGCCAAGGGGGAATATGAACAGTGCAGAGCACTATATGGCACAGCCGAGGGGGAATATGAACAGTGCAGAGCACTATAAGGCACAGCCAAGGGGGAATATGAACAGTGCAGACCACTGTATGGGACACAGCCAAGGGGGAATATGAACAGTGCAGAGCACTATATGGCACAGCCAAGGGGGAATATGAACAGTGCAGAGCACTATATTGCACAGCCAAGGGGGAATATGAACAGTGCAGAGAACTATATGGGGCACAACCAAGGGGGAATATGAACAGTGCAGAGCACTATATGGCACAGCCAAGGGGGAATATGAACAGTGCAGAGAACTATATGGGGCACAACCAAGGGGGAATATGAACAGTGCAGAGCACTATATGGCACAGCCAAGGGGGAATATGAACAGTGCAGAGCACTATATGGGGCACAGCCAAGGGGGAATATGAACAGTGCAGAGCACTGTATGGGGCACAGCCAAGGGGGAATATGAACAGTGCAGAGCACTATATGGGGCACAGCCAAGGGGGAATATGAACAGTGCAGAGCACTATATGGCACAGCCGAGGGGGAATATGAACAGTGCAGAGCACTATAAGGCACAGCCAAGGGGGAATATGAACAGTGCAGACCACTGTATGGGACACAGCCAAGGGGGAATATGAACAGTGCAGAGCACTATATGGCACAGCCAAGGGGGAATATGAACAGTGCAGAGCACTATATTGCACAGCCAAGGGGGAATATGAACAGTGCAGAGAACTATATGGGGCACAACCAAGGGGGAATATGAACAGTGCAGAGCACTATATGGCACAGCCAAGGGGGAATATGAACAGTGCAGAGAACTATATGGGGCACAACCAAGGGGGAATATGAACAGTGCAGAGCACTATATGGCACAGCCAAGGGGGAATATGAACAGTGCAGAGCACTATATGGGGCACAGCCAAGGGGGAATATGAACAGTGCAGAGCACTATATGGGGCACAGCCAAGGGGGAATATGAACAGTGCAGAGCACTATATGGCACAGCCAAGGGGGAATATGAACAGTGCAGAGCACTATATGGCACAGCTATGGGGAAATAATGATCTATTTTTGTTTGCTTATACTCGAGTCAATAGGTTTTCCCAGTTTTTTGTGGCAAAATTAGGGGGGGGGGGGGTCGGCTTATACTCGAGTATATACTCACCCTCCGTCGGCCCCCGGATCCAGCCGAGGTCTTTAGCGATGCTCGTCGCAACGCTCCGTTCCCAGTAATGCCTTGCAGCAATAACCCGTGATCATGTAGCGGTCTTGCGAGACCACCACGTGATCTCGAGTCATTGCCGCAATGCATTCTTGGGATCAGAGCGTCGCGAGCAGCAGGAAAGGCTGCCGCGGACGGTGAGAATATAATGTTTTGGGGTTTTTTTTATTATTATTTTTAACATGATATTTTTACTATTGATGCTGCATAGGCAGCATCAATAGTAAAAAGTGAAACGGTGATTTTATCCTGCCCCAATATCGCTGATTGTTCACGCCCGGCCGCGACCAATCAGCGACCCGGGATTTCCGTTACAGACATACGGAAGTTACAGACAAACAGACGGAAGTACCCCTTAGACAATTATCAATCTGCTCAGGTGTTCGTTGTTGATAACCAATCCAATGTTTTGTCGATATTGTTGTTATCGATCAGCTACTGCATCGTTGTCCGGAATTTCCTGCGGCCTGTGAGATGGACCTGGCGACTTTTCTTGGCTCATTTTGTTTGGGAGAATGCGGATGCAATTAAATGTACGTTTACCTTGGCTGAAGTGGTTGAATGACATCGAAAGGAAGTGCTGCTTGTAGTAATGTGTGGGGACGCAGCCTCGTGTGGTAATGTGTGGGGACGCAGCCTCGTGTGGTAATGTGTGGGGACGCAGCCTCGTGTGGTAATGTGTGGGGACGCAGCCTCGTGTGGTAATGTGTGGGGACGCAGCCTCGTGTGGTAATGTGTGGGGACGCAGCCTCGTGTGGTAATGTGTGGGGACGCAGCCTCGTGTGGTAATGTGTGGGGACGCAGCCTCGTGTGGTAATGTGTGGGGACGCAGCCTCGTGTGGTAATGTGTGGGGACGCAGCCTCGTGTGGTAATGTGTGGGGACGCAGCCTCGTGTGGTAATGTGTGGGGACGCAGCCTCGTGTGGTAATGTGTGGGGACGCAGCCTCGTGTGGTAATGTGTGGGGACGCAGCCTCGTGTGGTAATGTGTGGGGACGCAGCCTCGTGTGGTAATGTGTGGGGACGCAGCCTCGTGTGGTAATGTGTGGGGACGCAGCCTCGTGTGGTAATGTGTGGGGACGCAGCCTCGTGTGGTAATGTGTGGGGACGCAGCCTCGTGTGGTAATGTGTGGGGACGCAGCCTCGTGTGGTAATGTGTGGGGACGCAGCCTCGTGTGGTAATGTGTGGGGACGCAGCCTCGTGTGGTAATGTGTGGGGACGCAGCCTCGTGTGGTAATGTGTGGGGACGCAGCCTCGTGTGGTAATGTGTGGGGACGCAGCCTCGTGTGGTAATGTGTGGGGACGCAGCCTCGTGTGGTAATGTGTGGGGACGCAGCCTCGTGTGGTAATGTGTGGGGACGCAGCCTCGTGTGGTAATGTGTGGGGACGCAGCCTCGTGTGGTAATGTGTGGGGACGCAGCCTCGTGTGGTAATGTGTGGGGACGCAGCCTCGTGTGGTAATGTGTGGGGACGCAGCCTCGTGTGGTAATGTGAAGGGTGGGATTACGTGTGGTGATTATTACATGTGGTGATGGGGTGGGGGGGCGGGATTACGGGTGGTGATGGGGCGGGGGGGTAATATTACGGGTGGTGATGGGGTGGGGGGCGTTATTGTGTGTGGTGATGGGTTGGGGGGCGGCATTGTGTGTGGTGATGGGTTGGGGGGCGGGATTGTGTGTGGTGATGGGTTGGGGCGTGATTGTGTGTGGTGATGTGTTGGGGGGCGTGATTGTGTGTGGTGATGTGTTGGGGGGGGCGTGATTGTGTGGTGATGTGGTGGGGGGCAGGATTGTGTGTGGTAATGAGGTGTGGGGGCGGGATTGTGCATGGTGATATGGTGGGAGGCGGAGCTACTGTGCAAGGGGGCGGGATTAGCGAGTAATCACGATGCCTCTTATAGATAGATAGATAGATAGATAGATAGATAGACAGACAGACAGACAGATAGAATGTCCTGAAAAAAAGATACCGTAATTAAAAAAAATTTTGTTTACATTCATTTAATCGTACTTTAAGTTTTCCAATCAATCCTGTGAACACTTGGAATACTCTTGGTCACGTTACAAAATCTTCTGCAGTAGCATATTGTTACAGACCAGAATTACTATGCAATTACAGATTAATCCCCCATCTCTTAGGAAGCCATGACAATGCTACCAGCACCCTGTGCTTGTGGCGAGGGTTGTGGGGTGGGAGAATGGATGCCCTCCCCCCCCCCCAACTCTTAGGGCATGTGCAAACGTTCAGTATTAGTCCGCGGCGTCCATAGAGCTGCCGGCTTTGGAATGCAGGTGATTCCGCATGTGATCACTGAACCGTGCAGAATCGCCGCATCTTATACATTGTACGGGTGATATTTAACTTGCGGAGACTCATTCACTTCAAAAGAACCGAGTTGCAGTACCAGGCTTAACCTGTGGACAGGTGTGGTGCTGTTTTTCCAATCCTGCAAACCACTTTTAGCATGAGAAAACTTCTCTGGACAAACAGTGAGGCACCTTCCCTTTAATGATTATGTCAGCTGCACGCTGTAACAAAGGGATTCCCGTGTCATTTACTATCATGGCAAACGGGGGCAGATATTGGTGAATCTCGTCTGTTCAGAGCAGTAGATTCAGGAAAGGCAGAACTCTTCTTCTAATATTATGTAAACGGTCATAAAAAACATAAAAACGGAAGTGTATGCAGTATAAGACCACCACAGCTATGCCCCAGGTACGTAGAGGCCCTACAAACAAGCCATGGTTAGTGTTGGGCGATTTTCCAGGTTTACTTTGCTGGTGTGATAAGTGGCCGCCCTGACTAACCGCTGGTCAATATTGACATGCCCTAAGGTTTATATAGGACACCACTGATAAGAGATAATAGAAACAGACATCCATCAGAAGATTGCCTGATCACTGGACATTCCTTCATTATCAAGTATTTGCTACTCAAAGACACCATATAATAGAAGTGATCCACACTATCCTCAACCAACAGGTGACAAGCGCCTCACGGGGGAAACGAGGTTTCCTCGATATAAAAAAGGAGGCAACTCTTTCATTGCGTCACGTAGACCTCTTTATATCCTGTTATGCTGAGAAACTTCATGTAAAGAGACCAAAGTATAACCCTGTCTCAAATAATGTATAATTATGAAAAGTAGAAAAAAAAGGCCTCACTAATAAAATGTTAATGCTTTGGCCCTTTAAGAGAGGGTAGCTGAAGTTGGATGAAGAGGGGCTCTCCTCTGTCTCACTTTCTTGACAGCTGTGCGAGACTTCCCGCATCTTGGCTGGGAGACACCACTGTGTGCAGCATGGAAACACAAGAGATCTGTGCTGCTGTCTTCATGCTGAAGGTAGCGATATACGAAGCAATATAAGATGCCTTAATTTGTATTTTGAAGAAAGTGAGACTCAATAGTACATTGCAGTAGCTAAAGTCTAAAATGGGCGCCAAGATGAATAAGGAATGCCTATTGAGGGGTTGAGACAAAATTTAAAAAAAAAAAAAAAAAAAAAAAAAACCTTTTATGCTGAATGTAGTAATATATGAAGCAATTTATAAGATGTCTTCATTTGTTTTAAGGAGGAGGAAACGGATACAGAGGCAAATCCTGTCAGCGCCTTCTATGTGTTTGCTAAGAGCTCTGGGTGTATGCAGTGAAACACAGATTACCCAACTATGTCCTCCATCTTACATTAACCCTTTACAAGCAGTTCTTTTCCCTGAGACCAGGGAGGAGATGTAGGGTGGTGCTGAGCCATGGAGAGCTTTGTGGATGAGGGTAGTAGTTTTGTAATGGGTTCTTGAGTGGATGGGTAACCAGTGTAATTACTGGCACAGGGTAGAGGCGTCGGTGTAACGGTTGGTGAGGAATATGATCCTGGCTGCAGCATTCAAGACAGATTGGAGCGGGAAGAGTTTGGTAAGAGGGAGGCCGATTAGTAGAGGGTTACAATAGTCCAAATGAGAATGAATAAGAGCAAAGGTAAAAGTCGAAAGAAAGGTTCGAATTCTAGAAATGTTTTTGAGGTGCAGATAAGAGCGAGCCAGTTATCGGATGTGGGGGGTGAAGGAAAGCTCGGAATCAAGTATAACCCCCATGCAGCGGGCATATTGCTTGGGAGTAATGGTGGAACCACACAAAGAGATGGCAATGTCAGGCAAAGGTAGGTTAGTAGAGGGAGGAAACACGATCTAAATCTTCCTCCTTTATTTAGACTGAATAGTACAAGGAGACATCCAGATATGTGGATCATGGGATCGAGGAAAATTTTCGCCAAATTTACATTTTGCTAAGTTGCAAAACATCAGAATTCACTGGTGAATTTATCAGGTTTGGCAAATTGATGAAAAAAAATAGGGATCGACTCTAACATTATATTACATGGCCCAGTGACTGGCCAAGATAGGTGAATTAGTTTGTTCCCCCTGAATCCTGACCTGGTCTGAGCTCAATGTTCCATTTATCATTCATGCTGTATAGAATCATTTCCTCCCCCTGAAAGTTGGCATTTCATCATATTATGCACTGCTTTTGATAAAATGGAAGTAAACTCTGCATCCCTGAAATGCAGAAGGAAGTCATCTGATTTACTAATGACACATATTTGAGAAAACCCGTTCAAACCCCTTGAAAAAGCCGATTGCGAAACGAGCGTCGGGGTTGAAGCAGTGGGACCGCAAACATGTCAGGATGGGCTGCAGTCTATAAGAGTAAAAGGATTTTTCGTGCTGCATAAAAGTTCGGCATTCTCAGCAGCACATTGTCCTGTTCAATCATGACCCGCACTGCCGAGAATAATGGAGCCTATACCGATTATTATTACAGCTCGCTCAGTGCGCACCGGTAGATTGGTCTGCCCGTACAATCAGGTCAGTAAATGACTGTCAATCAGCCAACAAGTCGTGGATCTGCAGTGGTTTAGTGCTGCCAGTTGGTCCATCTGCAGCCAGGACACCTGTGGAGCTTTGATAACACATTCCTTGTAGTACATGCAGTGCAAGTTATAGAGATGGAGGAGCTCAAAATGTGTAAGAAGAAGAAAACAATGGAACGTGAAATCCCCAATCTTTCTATCCCTTGGAGTCCAGTGGGAGGGATTGACAGCCTTCCCTGTATGAGCGGGCATACATAGTAAGAGGCCAATCACCGGTCCACCTCCGGACTACTCACTGGTTCCCTTTAATCACAGTTTAATCATTTCCCAATTAAGTTATTTCCAAAACACTACAGCAGTTTATACTACAGCAATAAAAACACCAGAATTTACCAGACCGGCAAGGACACATCGCACAGGTTCTACACATGGCCAAACATGTTAGCAGCAGGTCAGAGTATGGGGATCAGTCACTCATCTGTGTGGAATGATATTCCGACTGTCATAGGAATGAAGGGTTGGGCATGTTGGACTTCAGCATCCTTGCTGGGACCGCCATCAATCCAAAGAACGGAGGCTCTGAACAGCCCGGTGTGAAGCGAGAGGTGGACGATCCGTTCCATTCATTCTTACCGGATGCACCAAGGATCAGCTTGGCCATCACCGGCAGTGCGCCTGATTAACCACCGCTCCATTCACACGGGACTCTTCAGAGGGGTCAAAGTGGTAGGAACCCCAGCAATAGGAAAGTTATGGATAGGGGATAAGTTCCAATCTTGAGAACGCCCCACAAATGTTTTATATTTATCAATCTAGGCTTTATATTATTCAGCTAACTTGAAATCTATGTAAGGTCAGACTGGCCGACAGCAGCACTGGCAGATTCTCCGGTAGGCCACCCAAGAGCTGAAACAATAATGAAACCCAAAAGGTCCATCAGGAAAATTTAAAAGGAGCTTGGTATTCAAACGCTTGCTACTACTACTAGGGTCTATTTTATTGAGAGTCTGGTTTGGCTATTGTCATGTGACAAGGCTCCTTAAAGGGTCAACATTGACTTGTAGGATTGCTACCTTCCAATAGGTGGCACTAGAGTACTAGCTCTGTTCCTGTCTGAAGAGACAATTTGCATAATTAGCATATTACCCAGAGGAGCATTGCGGCTTTAAGTCTCCTCATCTCGGCATGCTTAGCATGTCAGTCTCCGCAAGGAGAAACGATACTTTTTGGATAATGGGAAGGTGGGAAATGGGAGGGATGATGAAGGTTAAGATGGATGGGTTTTGTAAGGAGGATGAGGGATTCCTCTGTTAGTCCAAGGTATACCAATCTGATAACAGACTCTGGGGGCAAAGGAAAATGGACAACTAATATTGGGTGGTGTCATATCCGAGACTTATTACATAGCACCGCAACAAAAAAAGCTTAACACTTAAAAAAAAAAAAAAAGGAGTTCGGGAAGTCTGACACACCTTTAGACGGCCCAGTCTCAGATTGCACCTAGTAGGTGGCCTACTCTGCAAGAAATGGGTGGCACAATGTTGGTGTATTTTTTTTAGTGCCGAGTATTGCACATTATAATAATAATCTTTATTTTTATATAGCGCTAACATATTCCGCAGAGCTTTACAGACATTATCATCGCTGTCCCAGATGGGGCTCACAATCTAGATTCCCTATCAGTATGTCTTTGGAATGTGGGAGGAAACTGGAGAACCCGGAGAAAACCCACACAAACACGGAGAGAACATACAAACTCCCTGCAGATGTTGTCCTTGGTGGGATTTGAACCCAGGACTCCAGCACTGCAAGGCTGCTGTGCTAACCACTGAGCCACCGTGCCGCCCCATTAGGCCAGGCCCCTTCGCACCAAATCCTTTTTAGCAAAGCCACCCCCCTCATCTGACAAGTACATAAATAAGGTGTAGTGTAAGTCATGGAATACAATTTTGGGGGGGGTTGTGTTCCTGGCTTATACTTCCGCCAAAACCGCAGACATTTTTCTTCAAGTGCTGCAGGTTGTGACAATGTGTAGATGTGGGGGGCATGTGGACAGGGGCTTTATATACACACACAGGCAACATACATAAAAGCAGGAGCAGAAACTGGTCACTTCTGACCTGGCGACAGGTTCTCTCAAGAATTGTGGCAGGTAACTGGAGGAAGCCTAGGAGCTTGTTCACATGCTGTACAGCTTCCAAACATTTCTCAGTGTAAAATGGATCAGTTTTTACCTTAACGGCAAAATGAAAGATTTCTGAAATATTTTTTCCTTGTGGACTTGAACAATCCAAGGGTTTTTTCAGATCTGGACCCCTCCAAACTTTCAGTGTTTTTCACCCATTCAAACAAATGGAGAAAAAAAAATGAACGTAAAAAAGTCACAAGAACACAGCATTTGACGCAGCCTTTTTCCTGCCAACACTCCGTTTTTTGCAGCAGAAAATCCTGCTGTATATACTCCACGTGTGCACATACTAAAGAGAGAAAATAGAATTATTCTTACCGTTAATTCGGTTTCTAGGAACCTTCCACGACAGCGGTACTGGAGGATGTCTCCCCGCCCTAATGGGGGACAGGAAACACAAAGGAGGTTAAATACCCTCCCCTTCCTGCCATCTCCAGTGTTTTTTCTGGACACAGTAGTATGTATAGT
The DNA here is from genome assembly GCF_032444005.1 of Ranitomeya imitator. NCBI lineage: Eukaryota > Metazoa > Chordata > Amphibia > Anura > Dendrobatidae > Ranitomeya > Ranitomeya imitator. The sequence goes on from NC_091286.1 coordinate 621,677,245, forward strand.
TACCACTTAAGTGCAGGAATCATCCAATAAAATCATCAGATAGGGAGGGAAATTAGTGCTGTCGTGGAAGGTTCCTAGAAACCGAATTCACGGTAAGAATAATTCTATTTTCTCCAGTCACCTTCCACGACAGCGGTACTGGAGTAGTACCAACAAATAATTTCTAGGGGGGGACAACCGCCTGCAGAACTGTTTTGCCGAAAGTTAAATCCTGGTTGAAATCAAGCCTGTAGTGCCTGGTGAACGTATGTACTGATGACCAGGTGGCAGCTCTGCAAATCTGCTCCGTAGAAGCGTCACCCCTCTCTGCCCATGATGTTGACACCGACCGTGTAGAATGGGCCTTCAGTGATGGAGGAGGTGGTAGATTCTGGGATGAGTATGCCAGAGATATGGCTTGTTTAATCCAGTTGGCGATAGTATTTTTCGTAGCCTTTCTGCCTTTGTTCTTCCCGGAGAGTTGAATGAAGAGATTTTGGTCAATCCTCCAACTCTCTGTTTGTGAAAGATAATGTAACACCACTCTGCGGACATCCAGAGTGTGGAAGGACTCTTCCTTCACATTAGAAGGATCTGGGTAGAACGAGGGCAACACTATGTCCTGACCTCTATGAAAGTCTGATGTTACTTTAGGTAGGAAGGTAGGATCTAGACGCAGGATTATACTATCAGATGTTACCCTTAAGTAAGGCTCTTGTATGGATGGGGCATGCAGTTCTCCTATCCGTCTGGCCGAGGTAATAGCCACTAAAAAGACCGTTTTTAGGGTAAGAACCTTTAATGAAATATGAGATAAAGGCTCAAAAGGATCTCGAGTTAGACTCTTAAGGACCAGATTAAGGTCCCAAGGAGGAGTATTGTTGAGAACTCTGGGACGGATTCTAGTTGCTGAAGTAACAAAGCGCCTGATCCACCGATGTTTGGCTAGATCCTGATCGAAATAGGAGCTAAGTGCTGAAATTTGTACCTTTAAGGTGTTAGGCTTAAGACCCAACTCTAGACCCTTTTGCAAGAAGTCCAGAATTTTGGCAATATTTGGATGAAATGGATCAGGAATGTCTGGAAGATACCACGATGAAAACCTCTTCCAGATTTTGGCATAAATGGCATTTGTTATGGGTTTTCTATTGTTCTGGAGAGTATGAATTACTCCATCTGAGAGACCTCTTGCCTTTAGTATCTCGGCCTCAGAAGCCATGCTGAAAGATTAAATCTGTGAAGGTTTGGATGCAGCAATGGACCCTGACGAAGAAGATTTTCCTTCTGAGGTAGACACACTGGACCTTCCTGGGCCATGTCTAACAGGGCGCTGTACCAACTCCTCCCTGGCCATGTTGGCGCTATCAAAATCGCCGTAACTCGTTCCGATCGGATCTTCTGTAGAGTTTTCGATATTAATGGGATCGGAGGGAATGCATAAACAAGGTCGAACCTCCATGGGTGAGAGAACGCATCCATGCCCAGTGCTCTGTCTGTCATATTTAAGGAGAAATAAGTTCGCAGCTTGGCATTCTGACTGTTGGCAAAAAGGTCCACCTCTGGGATCCCCCATCTGGAAATCAGGGAGAGAAAGACCTCCTGGTCCAGACACCATTCTCCTGGATGCACATCCCTTCTGCTCAAGAAATCTGCCTGGGTATTGGCTGACCCCTTCAGGTGAATTGCTGAGATAGAGAGAACGTGTCTCTCTGCCCAGAAAAAAATGTTTGAGGCTAAGGTCTTTAGTTTCCTGAATCTTGTGCCTCCTTGATGACGAAGGTATGCTACCGTGGTCATGTTGTCGGAATATATTCTGACATGGTGTCCTTGAACAAGGGAGGATGCAGCTCTTAATGCTTCTTCTACTGCTTTCAGTTCTCTGAAGTTTGAAGAGCTTGCTCTGATGTCTGGGCCCCAGGTGCCCTGGAAATGGGTTCCCTCGACTATAGCTCCCCATCCCCTTTGACTGGCATCCGATGTTAGTGTCTTTAGTGGGATCTGATCCCAACTGACCCCCTTTTGGAGGTTTCGAACCCGTAGCCACCATGCCAGGGATGCCTTGACATGATTGGGAAGGCAAACTCTCTTGGAGAGAGAACTCTGCTGACCGTCCCAGGATGATAGGACATGGGTTTGGAGGATTCTCGTGTGGGCTTGTGCCCAAGGTACCATCTGGATACAAGATGTTAGAGATCCCAGCACAGACATGGAATGTCGTAGAGTAGAAGCCTTCAGGGTTCTGAATGCCGTTATCTTCTGTACCAGATCGAGTTGACGTTCTCTGGGCAGAAAGGATCTCCTCGCCTCCGAGTCCAGAAGGACTCATAGGAACTTCTTCCTCCTGGAGGGATGAAGGTCCGATTTTTCTAGATTTGGGATCCAACCCAATGATTTTAGGATTTCTAGAGACCTTGTTAAGTCGGCACTGAGGCGGGAGACTGAGGGAGCGACAATGAGAAGATCGTCTAGATGGGGTACTATACAGATCCCCTGAAGACGGATGAATATAATGGCTTCTGTCATGATTTTTGTAAAGACTCTGGGTGCTGAGGCGATTCCGAAGGGAAGGGAGTTGAACTGATAGTGTACTATCTCCCGATCCTGAGATATTGCAAATCTTAGGAACTTCCGGAATTCTGGATGGATTGGGACGTGGTAATAAGCGTCCCTCAGATCTACTGTAGCCATCGCCCAGTCCTGACCTATCAGAGGGATCGCTGTCTTGGCCGACTCCATCTTGAACCTCCTGTAGGTTATTACTTGATTCAGGGGCTTCAAGTTGATTATTATTCGGTGCTTCCCCGAAGGCTTCTTGATCAGAAACAGATGGGAATAGTGTCCTCTGCCAATTTCTTGCTGAGGTACTGGGGAAATGACTCCTTCCTGGAGTAAGTTCTGTAGGCCGGAAAGGAATGCGCCCTGAGGGCTGAGACTCTGTAATGAGGTTATCCTCATGTGATGAGGGGGAGGGCTCTCGAACTCTAATTTTAGTCCATTCTGAATAGTGTCGAGTACCCACTGGTTCGACGAAATGGACCTCCACTGGTTGATAAAGTTCGAGAGACGCCCCCCAACGCCCTGGGCGTAGTCACTGCTTTTCTGGGGTCTTCTGGGACTCGGGAACCAGGATGTTTCTACCTTTCCCCCCCTTTAGGATAGCTCCAGCGTCCTGATTTGCCTTTCCCTTTGAATTCCCGTTGGAAGGGTTGCTCTTTTGAGGGCCAAAAAAAACGTTTCTTCGGATTTCTCTGTTCCGGAAGCGCTTTCTTTTTGTCCGTTGCTTTATCCAGAATATCTTCCAGGGCCTGCCCGAACAGATAGCGGCCCTGAAAGGGAATGGCACATAGTTTTGTTTTGGACGTTATATCCCCACTCCAAGACTTGAGCCATAGAGCTCTTCTGGCTGAGTTAGAGAGAACTGCTGATTTGGCAGCCACTCTTACGGACTCTGCCGAAGCATCGGCCAGGAAGCCCGTAGCTTTCTGGAGAAGCGGGAGAGAATCTAAGATTATTTCCCTAGATGTTCCCTGGGTAAGGTGGTCTTCCAGCGTGCGGAGCCAACGAAATAGGGATCTAGCCACGCAGGTGGACGCAATGTTTGTTTTAAGGAGATTGGTAGAAGTCTCCCACGATCTTCTTAGTAAACTCTCCATTTTGCGGTCCATAGGGTCTCTGAGTTGGGAAGAATCCTCGAAAGGGAGGGTTGTCTTTTTTGACACTCTAGAGACCTGCACGTCTACCTTAGGGGTATCCCACAGAGAGACATCTCCATCGAGAGAAAAACGATTTTTAAGTTCAGAGGGAACAGAAAGACCTTTTTCAGGTGATTCCCATTCATGAAGGATGAGACTCTGTACATTCTCATGTATAGGGAACCCTTTTAATTTTTTAGGTTTCAACCCACCGAACATCTCATCCTGCACCGATGGCTTCTCCTCCTCCTCCTCAACACCCATTGTCCACCTGACCATACTGATTAACTCCTGTATGTCCTCTGAGGAAAAATAATATTTTTTACTCTCCTCTCTGGGGGTGGAAGTGGAGCCCTCATTCTCCCACAAATCCTCCGAGCCGGAGGAATGAACTTCACCAGAATCTGAATCAGAAGTAACCGCCGTCGTCTTCCTTTTTTTAGGAGGAGGTGGCGGAGGTAACAGAGACTGGGAAAGGGCCGATACCGAGGATTGCACTTCCTGTTTAATGAGGGATTTAATGCTCTCAAACAAGGATGGCTGTTCTGAGCGAATTATTTCATCGGTGCAGGGCTGGCATAGTCTCTTCTTGTAAGAAGAAGGTAGTTTTGATGCACAAACACCACATTTACGATCTTCCGATTTTGTCTTGGAAGATCTGTCCTTCCTAGGGGCAGAGGCCTTGTCTCCCTAAAAAAGAGAGAGAAGGGGACTAAGTATATGGCACCCTAAGGAATACAGGGATAAAGGGACCTTAACCCACTACTCACAGTAGGAGGGAGGACGCAGGGCTCGGCAGAAGCAGAGATAGATCTGTCACCCTCCATGGTCAGTCAGCACTGTAGTCCAGTCAGTCAGACAGACAGGGGGCCTTACCTGGAGGTGACTACCAGGGTTAAATACCGTGGAAGTTGCGTCCCATGTTGTGCTCCTCCTCCCGGTCCCAGGCGTAGGGGAAAGACCGCTATGCCGCCAACAGAAACTGCCGTCCGACGCGCGTGCGTTCCACCGCTGGAACGCACATGCCGAGAACCGGAAGTTCGGGTACTTCCGGTTCGCGCGTCCACTGTTTCCGGCCATGAGGAGAGGAGGAAATGCCGGGGAGCCGCGCGGGGACCCCGGCCGCACCACACCGCTCCGCTTTACTCCCGAAGGAGCGCGGGAGGAGCGGAAAAAGGGTCCCGAGTCCGCACCATGTGGGGAGACGGGAGCAGCGCCGCAGGGAGGAGACACATCCCGACCCAGGCTGCCCGGCTAGGTAAGACCTGAGTGCTCCGATCGCCGGCCACGGCAGCACTACCGCAGGACCTCTTCATGCCCCAATAGGGGACAGGAAAAACACTGGAGATGGCAGGAAGGGGAGGGTATTTAACCTCTTTGTGTTTCCTGTCCCCCATTAGGGCGGGGAGACATCCTCCAGTACCGCTGTCGTGGAAGGTGACTGGAGAAAAACATTGTCCCAATATCTCGCCTTGAATGGAATACAGCAAAGCAAACAAGTCAACAAAGCGCCAAAACTGAGGCGGGCACAGGGGTGGCACAATAATGATGCCACAAATCGCTTTATTTACCCTGGTACCTGGACAACACAGGCCAAGTGTTCAAGTGGCACCTGAATCCACAATACAAACTGCATTTATTAGGAAACATTATCAAAGTGCTGCAGAATATGATGGCGCTATATAAGCAAATCATAGTAAACAGATCTTAGGTCTGATGAAGCCGGTGTACTTACTCAACAACTTTTTCACAAAGATTCCCGTATAGAAGTACCAATGCAAGACCTCTGCTGCCAGATGTCCACAGCTAAAATATACTGTTAGGAAAGTAGCCACAGGCTATACCGAGAAGTACTCAAGAGTCCTAAGATGGCAGCCATAGGGGACTTCAGCAGACCCCCCAATTGCAAACCATTAGCACCCGCCGATCAAGTAGTGGGGCTAACTAGCGTCCAAACAGACACCCCACCAGGCTTCATCAGTGATTGACAGCAGCATCCAAGCTAGTTCCAATCACTGCTGTTACAGGCAGGTGGCGGCTGTATAATATATTTGGTGTGGATCAGGCTCTGCTTGTGAGTCCATTCTATACACCCACGTAATAGTAGGTCATTTGGGCAGGAAGGAGTTCAAAATGAGCATTAGACTAATGCAAATTTTTATTTCAAGACTATACAGCCATTAGGAGAACTTGATATATTATTATTACATAGATCTTAGACTGATGAGGCAGGTGTACTTTCATTGAAAAATCAAGTTTGTGTTGCAAAACTTGGTGGCAAATTAGCATGAAAGGGGACCTGACAGAATCTTTACCGTCCAGCTCCAGTTATACTCCTACCGATCTGATATGGACGATAGGTTCCCTGTAAGGACATCAATGACCTATCAGCTCATATGTCATCAGATGACAAGTGTGGGCAGATGACATGACCAGGAGTATATCTGCACCATTAGTAGCCATAACCCCCGCACCACTGCAGGGAAATCCACATCACAGGTGACGGAGGTAGGGAGCACTCTGCAGGGATCACTTCCCCTGCCTCCACTGGTGGCTGACATGCTGCTGTCAATCACTAGTGGGCTGCCCGTATGCCGGCCCCAGAGAAGAGTCCACTGGGCGTCTCCCTGACTTATACTGAGTGACAGATCTCTACCATTTACAGATAGCAAGAGACACTACTTATGGGGAGCTCAGAAAAATATACAAAAAAATTGTCCACTTTAACTGGATTTTATCTATATGTCCGCCTTTGACATTCACTATATACAAAAAATAGATAAAAAATACCAGGCATAATACATTTACACCAGGATAATACAGTTCCCTAGGTAATCTGCGCAGTGGATCTGTGAAGAATGGGTACCACGTGGATAGCGTCTGCACGGCATCGTGTGGGTTTTCACAAGCCCAGTGAGTTTAATGGGCGAGTGTTATCTGAAGAACCCAAGAGACTTCAGTATGTTTGTTGTGTTGTTTGCACATGGCGGCTTGCGTGGAAGAAGCGGGCATCTGAACTCGGCCATTGACTTCCATTGGTCAGTGTGCACACTATTTTGAACAGCGACAGCACATAGAAAAGCCATCAGTCTGAAAAGGGGCTTAAAGGGCACCTGTCACCCTCCCCCCCCCCCCCCCCAGGCGTTTGTAACTAAAAGAGCCACCTTGTGTAGCACTAATGCTGCATTTGGACAAGGTGGCTCTTTTAGGCTACGTTCACATTAGCGTTTTGCAGGGCTGCATCGGGCGCAGCCGCGGCGACACATGCGTCATGCACCCCTATATTTAACATGGGGGCGCATGGACATGCGTTGTCTTGCGTTTTGTGACGCATGCGTCTTTTTTGGCGCAAGCGTCAGGGCGCAGAGGACGCAGCAAGTTGCATTTTTTTTGCGTCCAAATTCATGCCAAAAAAGGACGCATGCGTCACAAAATGATGCGTTTTGCATGCGTTCTTGTTTGCGTTGCGTCGCCGACGCAGCACCGCACAACACAAATGTGAACGTAGCCTTAGTTATGCTCCCTGCACACGCTGAAATAAACACTTATAAAATGTGCCCTCTCATACCGTGAAACCGTCCCGGACGTGGGACTTTCCTTCCTAATCAGACGCAGCACAGCCATCATTCCTACCCCTTTGGCGCCAGGCGCCGCCTCCTCAGCATTGTTTGAATCTGTCCCGGAGCCTGCGCTGGTATGTGATCCCTTGGGCATGCGCAGTTAGCACTGCCCGTCTTCTGACATCATTTGATGTCATGCTGACTGCGCCTGAGAGTACGCGCTGCCCGAGATCACGCCCCGCAGTGTCTTCTAATATATTCACACTGCAGGGCTGGAATTCCTGGGCATGCGCAGGGCATATCTTGGCCTCTCACTCATCTCCTTCCACCTTCTTCAGACTGTGCGGCGTCAGCTGATCCCTAATCACATGCCACGGCCGTGATGCGGCACAGTCTGAAGAAGGCGGAAGGAGATGAGTGAGAGGCAAACATATGCCCTGCGCATGCCCATGAATCCCAGCCCCGCAGTGTGATTAAATCAGAAGACACTGCGAGGCGGGATCTCAGGCAGCGCGCCCGCACAGGCGCAGTCAGCCTGACACCAAATGATGTCAGAAGACGGGCAGCGCTAACAGCGCATGGCCAAGGTTTAACATAACAGCGCAGGCTCCGGGACAGATTCAAACAACATTGAGGAGGCGGCGCCCGGCGCCAAGGAGGTAGGAATGACGGCTGTGCTGTGTCTGATTAGGAAGGAGAGTCCCACCTCCCTGGCGATTTCACGGTATGAGAGGGCACATTTTCTAAGTGTTTATTTCAGCGTGTGCAGGGAGCATAACTAAAAGAGCCACCTTGTCAGAATGTAGCATTACTGCCGCACAAGGTGGCTCTTTAAGTTACAAACGCCTGGGGGGTGACAGGTTCCCTTTAAATGGAATCTGTCCGTTGGGTCTGCCCTCCTAATAGACACATAGATCATGGGAAGTTTAATAAAATGATACCTTGATATCTGCTATCTGATGTCTTATTCCAAAGAAATCCACATTTTTCTTAATATGTAAATGAGCTGTTAAGATCTATGGGCCAGACATACAGGTCCTTCTCAAAAAATTAGCATATAGTGTTAAATTTCATTATTTACCATAATGTAATGATTACAATTAAACTTTCATATATTATAGATTCATTATCCACCAACTGAAATTTGTCAGGTCTTTTATTATTTTAATACTGATGATTTTGGCATACAACTCCTGATAACCCAAAAAACCTGTCTCAATAAATTAGCATATTTCACCCATCCAATCAAATAAAAGTGTTTTTTAATAACAAACAAAAAAACCATCAAATAATAATGTTCAGTTATGCACTCAATACTTGGTCGGGAATCCTTTGGCAGAAATGACTGCTTCAATGCGGCGTGGCATGGAGGCAATCAGCCTGTGACACTGCTGAGATGTTATGGAGGCCCAGGATGCTTCAATAGCGGCCTTAAGCTCATCCAGAGTGTTGGGTCTTGCGTCTCTCAACTTTCTCTTCACAATATCCCACAGATTATCTATGGGGTTCAGGTCAGGAGAGTTGGCAGGCCAATTGAGCACAGTAATACCATGGTCAGTAAACCATTTACCAGTGGTTTTGGCACTGTGAGCAGGTGCCAGGTCGTGCTGAAAAATGAAATCTTCATCTCCATAAAGCATTTCAGCCGATGGAAGCATGAAGTGCTCCAAAATCTCCTGATAGCTAGCTGCATTGACCCTGCCCTTGATGAAACACAGTGGACCAACACCAGCAGCTGACATGGCACCCCACACCATCACTGACTGTGGGTACTTGACACTGGACTTCAGGCATTTTGGCATTTCCTTCTCCCCAGTCTTCCTCCAGACTCTGGCACCTTGATTTCCGAATGACATGCAAAATTTGCTTTCATCAGAAAAAAGTACTTGGGACCACTTAGCAACAGTCCAGTGCTGCTTCTCTGTAGCCCAGGTCAGGCGCCTCTGCCGCTGTTTATGGTTCAAAAGTGGCTTTACCTGGGGAATGCGGCACCTGTAGCCCATTTCCTGCACACGCCTGTGCACGGTGGCTCTGGATGTTTCCACACCAGACTCAGTCCACTGCTTCCTCAGGTTCCCCAAGGTCTGGAATCGGTCCTTCTCCACAATCTTCCTCAGGGTCCGGTCTCCTCTTCTCGTTGTACAGCGTTTTCTGCCACATTGTTTCCTTCCAACAGACTTACCATTGAGGTGCCTTGATACAGCAGTCTGGGAACAGCCTATTTGTTGAGAAATTTCTTTCTGGGTCTTACCCTCTTGTTTGAGGGTGTCAATGATGGCCTTCTTGACATCTGTCAGGTCGCTAGTCTTACCCATGATGGGGGTTTTGAGTAATGAACCAGGCAGGGAGTTTATAAAAGCCTCAGGTATCTTTTGCATGTGTTTAGAGTTAATTAGTTGATTCAGAAGATTAGGGTAATAGGTCGTTTAGAGAACCTTTTCTTGATATGCTAATTTATTGAGACAGGTTTTTTGGGTTATCAGGAGTTGTATGCCAAAATCATCAGTATTAAAACAATAAAAGACCTGACAAATTTCAGTTGGTGGATAATGAATCTATAATATATTAAAGTTTAACTGTAATCATTACATTATGGTAAATAATGAAATTTAACACTATATGCTAATTTTTTGAGAAGGACCTGTAGATCTCTACGAGCATCTGCCTCCACAGCTCATTATAAATGAATGGAGGAGTTACCAGTGTGAGACATGTGATGACTGACAGTCTGCTCTCTCTTATCTATTTCTCTGGAATAAGACGTCAGATCTCAGACATCAATATATCATTTTATTCTGCGTCCTATGACCTGCATGGCCATATAGGTGGTCACAACCACTTTTAAGATAGATCACAATATCAGATCAGTGGGGGTCCGACACCTGGCTCCCCCTCTGACCAGCAGTGGTAGCTGATCCATCCAATAGGTTTATATCCGGCAGATTTCAGAACAGCTGATTAATGGAGGTGTAGGCCCCCCACCGATCTGATATGAATGATCTCCTGTATTACTATCTTGTGACCAAACCTGAGTCAGGCAGTGAGAAGCCGCCTGGGAGTCTCCCAGCTGACACTTATTTCCATTGCCGGCTCTTTATAAAACTGTGTTTTTCCGAAAAGCTGCAACATGTAAAGTAAAACACAGATGAAGCAGCCGGAAGCCATTTCAGGGCGCCCCGCTTATGGCAGCCATGATCCAACAGCGACGTGTCGCTACTTACATCCTCCTAATGTCACATCAATGTCACAGAACTGCCAGCCTGCCGAGAAGACCGTATTCACCAGTGACCAGGCCATCCCCCTCCTGTCATGTCGGAGGATGCGGGTGGAGCCCCCCTGGGTGCAGCCGTGAAGCAGTCAATAGAGGAGATTAGCAGAGCAATGTCCCCCGTATTCAGAGACAAAGAGTCGGCGGCCATTCCTCTGCCTTTGTCTAACACAGACTGAAATGCGTCTAACACACAAAGACATAAAATGGAGCAGCGTTTATTGGGCGCTTACACACCGGATCAGAACCACGGCCGATCCCAAACCTCAGAAATGGGACAAAAATATGTAATAAATAATACAAAGAAAAACACCGGGCAGGGGGAGCACAGAAAGGATGAGGATGCAGGAGCCCACCGGAAAAACACTGGGGGGGGTGGGGGCGACAGAGCACATAAAGCATGAGGATGCAGGAGAAAATCAAACGCGGTGGACACAAACATACTGTAAACTGTGCAGAATAAATGCAGCTCTGCTACATGCGAGTCACAAGCACCAGGGTCAGCAGGAATACAGGGGGCTGGAGAGGCGGCACAGTATATACAGACCAGCACTTCTGATGTTTCCCCTGGAAAGGCCTTAGGCTGTGTGCACACGTTGCGGACTGGGGTGCAGAATTTTCTGAACAAAATATGCATCTCCTGGCAGAAAATGCAGGTGCGGATTTTGTGCGTTTTTTAATGCGGATTTCATGCGTTTTTTACCCCTGCGGATTTCTATAATGGAAGGGTGCAGGAACGCTGCAGATCTGAACAAAAGAAGTGACGTGCTCCTTCTTTTTATCCGCAGTGTTTTTCATGCGGATTTTCCGCACCATCAGCACAGCATTTTTTTTCTATTGATTTATATCGTACTGTCGCTCTGCGGATCTGCAGTGTTTCTGCGCGGAAATAAATGCTGCGGATCCGCAGTAAGTCCGCATCGTGTGCACACAGACATACTGTGACATCACCACTCACTGACACGTCACCGACTCTGTGCACTGTGATGTCACCGTGTCCCGTCACCCACATTACTGACATCATCAGCGGCAGTGACGTCACAAGGAAACCACACTGGCATCCCGTGCCATCCTCGCCACTGTGCCGTCACACTCCTGGTCACCATTTCTATGGACTGTCAGGAATTTCCAGACCCCCAGAATGGCCCACCCTCACACCCTGTGCGGAGAGCCGAGACACAGCTGTTCCTCCATAGGGCAAGTGCTTCTTATAATGTCATCACCGACCTACAGAGGGACACAGCAGCCCTGTGACGTCACCACAGTCACTGACCCATTCACAGCCTATGACGTCACCAGCAGTTCCAAGTCAGAAAACTACACAGCGGGTGACGTCAGAGAAAGCTGCTGCTGCCACCTGCGCGTACTGCTGTGACCTATATCTGCCTGTACATCCCCACGTACTAATATGTACAGCTGTATACTCGGACATTTCCCCCTCTCGTCTCACCGAGTACACCGGGCTCAGTCACAGCCGGGACCGTCAACAGGACGCCATCTTTCCTCTCCGGCGAGTAGACGGACTGAGCCGATCATGTGACCAGAGAGACGAGAGTGACGTTAGGCAGCTGGGATAGGGGCGTGATCTTTGTAGCAAATGGGCCAATGGCTGTGAAGGAGGGGCGTGGCTACGAATCCTGGGCTTGTTTGCAGAAGCAGGGAGCCTGAGCTTGTTGCCATGGTGACTGTTGGTGGTCGACTGAGGGCCGTCGCTGGTCACAGTCGGCCAGAGGACTGTGGTGGGAGTCAGCCGCTATTACCGGTGCTGTGCTACCGTGTGTGAGCGCACAATGCGGCCACTGGAGACAGAGATAGATTTAGTTGTTTTTTATTTCAGTGCGTTTCACATCCGCAACATGTCAATTTCCCTAGCTCGGTTCACATTGCGTTAGTGCAGTCCGTTCAACACATGCGTTAAACGGACTGCGCTAATGCAAGTGCCGAAAAAGATGCGTTATGCCATCGCGCTAGCGCAGATGCTCTATCTGCGCTAGCGGTGACGGACCCCGAAACACTGCAGCCCGCGTCCAAGGGTCCGTGACAGAATGACGGCACTTCGCTAACGCATGCCCATTATGGCATGCGTTTGTGGTGCCCCAGGGTCCTGGTCGTCGCAGTAGTATTGCTTTCCTCTCGGGGAGAGTGATACTGTGTTTGGAGGCAAAGAAGGATAACTGCATCCAGGTATCACAAACATGCAACACAGTTTACACTCCAGGCCACCAGGGGGAGCTTCTGCTCCTATTTGTTAGGTCACTCCCCATTTATATAGATAACTGGTAGTCTGTAGGGAAAGTCAGTCAGTTCCTGAGTTCAGTTCCTGGCAGAGCTCAAGACAGGAGTTCTGCTAGTTCCAGACCCGAGTCTGAGGAGGCTGGAGGGTAAGAGGAGCTGTGCATGCCCTCAGAGCTGCAGCTCCCAGAAAGAGACATTCAAAGGCAGAACTGAATTGCAGCGAGCGTGGAGGAAGTCGAAGCAAAGGAGAGGATACCAGAAGGGGACCAGCCCTGCACAGGCTGTCTCCTTCTGAGGCGCAACATCCCGGTAGCCGGAACACCGAGGGAGTAAGGACCTCTACGCCTTATTTCAGAGACTGTCAGGACAGCTACTTGTCCGCACCTACACCCAGGAGGCTCGGTGACACCTACAGAACCGGGTTATCTAAGAGACCCTATAAACAGGCTCAAGTCACCGGTATTGTCCTATCCTATATGGGGGACAGAGAGAACGGAACACCACATCTGTGAGACCCTTATGTGAAGCCATAGGCAGTAAGGGACTACACCACCGCAGTGCAAAGGAAGGCTACTGATTTCCACCTGGATAAGGGAACTCTGTACTTGCCTCCAAACTGGCCGGACTCTACCTGCCCTGTGATCTGGTGCCCTGGACTGTGGATGCTGAAGTCTTCAGTAAAGGTAAAGAGACTGCAACCTTGTGTCCTCGTTCTTCTCTGCGCCTATCATCATACCACCATCTACACACCGGGAAGCCCTGGGGACATACTTCACCTGTGGGAAGGTATACCATCTAGCTGCCATAACATCACCCCAGCGGACCCCTTAAAGCAGCGTCGGTCACCCTGACCGAATACCACAGGTGGTGTCACGAGCATTTCCCTTAAAGACCTTTCCCTTTTACACGGACGTCGCTGGGCCATGGACCGGGTCAGCCACCGTGACATCCCCCTGTGAACCGCAGGACTCGGTACCGAGTACCCCACGGCCCTTGGGGGGCGATCCAAGTTGTCGATGCGCCCGATAATAGGGTTTAATGGCAGCGTTAATGGACTGCGTTATGCCGCGGTGTAACAAAGTCCGTCTAACGGACTGCCATAACGCAGTGTGACTCCAGCCTTATGGGAACGCAGAGTTAGGGTGTGTGCACACGGTCAGGATTGCATCAGGATTTGCTCAGGACTTGACGTGGGTAAAATCTGCACCTGAGGTCACTGGCAGGCCACCTACGTTTTTGATGCGTTTTTTTGCATGCGGATTTGTATGTGTTTTTGTAAGCTAAATAAAGATATTAAAAAAAAAACAATTGTGATGTAATTTCTTGTCCAGAAAAGTAACTCCGGCACACAATAAGAGTCAATATATTTCACATATGAATTCATATGTGAAATATATTGACTCTTATTGTGTGCCGGAGTTACTTTTCTGGATGTTTCTGTTTTTCTCCTGAGCACCTAATCAAAAAGGGTAGTGAGCACCTCATTTTCTATATACTTACCAATACTGTAATTTCTTGTCCAACCTCTTCATTTACATACTCCATTGAAAAATAATGTTTAGACATAGATAGATAATAGATACAACAGATATGATAGATCGATAGATAATACCAAGCCTGATGTTTAGTAATAAACATAACAAAATGGTAATAAAGAGTTAGGCCGGGATCACACATGTGAGAAACTCAGGACGAGTCTCGCATCTTAATACCCAGCACTGACGCCGGCACTCGGGAGTGAAGTGTGCTGTTGCATGCATTTCTGTGCAGCCACAAGGTCCGCTCCCAAGTGCCGGCGGCAGTGCCGGGTATTAAGATGCGAGACTCGTCCTGAGTTTCTCGCATGTGTGATCCCGGCCTTAAATAAAGACACACACTGGCAACCCCCACATGTACTTATGCTGGCTAACAGATGTAAATCATTCAGCTGCAGCGATGAAAACTAAATCTCCGAGCACTAAAAAATACTCGGAGGACACCCGAGCATGCTCGAGAAATCTCGAGTAACGAGTACATTCGCTCATCACTACTCCTCGTGCTTTTTTTATTTGTTATTTAAATAAATAATTACCAAAAAACCGCACGGGGTCCCCATCATTTTTGACAGCCAGCCTTGCTAAAGCTCATTGATATAGACCCCCAGTCTACAAATAGCAGCTGCCCAGAAAAGGAACATTATTAGATGCACCAATTCTGGCGCTATGCCCTGCTCTTCCCACTTGCCCTGTAGCGGTAGCAAATGGGATAATAATAAGACACCTATCCATTACTAATCCTATAATTGTAATGTTTGTAAATAAAGACACAGCCAGAATAAAGTCCTTTATTCGAAATAAGACTAAACACAGTTTTCCATTTTTATTTAAACGCTTAATCCCTTGATCTCCTGTAATAAAAGTTAAATAAAAAAGCAACAATATACCCATACCTGTCCGTCGTTGTGTCCCACGCAGTAATCCATATCTGGGGGATATACAGTTTTCAACCTGGACGAGGCTATGATGCGACCGTCCCGGCTGAAAACCACTGGTGAATGAGCTGCTGGGAGCGGAGCTTTAGTGATTAGCGGTGACACTGAAGCTGCGCTGCCTCACAGAATGAACTGCGGTGAACTCTGGACTGTGGGAAAATGCATTGGCTTCTTTCCTGCCAAGAAATCAGGTTTTGCTGCAGAAAAAAAGCAGCAAAAACAGCCAGTGTGAACATACCCTTAGGTGAAGATTTTCTCCATAGACTTGTATTAGATGTGTAAAAACGCATATAATCTGCCCAACAAGACTGTATCAATCCCATTTGCACCAGTGAGACTTGGATGCCGGCTCTATGACACAGCCGCTGCCCGCACTGTATAGAGTGGGCTCAGCCTCGAGCTTACTCCATTCATGTAATGTCACCAATAGTGATGTGCTTGGATAAGGCGTTATCCAAGCATGAAGAGCCGCAACACGTGCAGGGATCACCCTGTTGGACAGCTCCAACACATGCAGGGATTACCGTGTTGGACAGCTCCAACACATGCAGGGATCACCCTGTTGGACAGCTCCAACACATGCAGGGATCACCCTGTTGGACAGCTCCAACACATGCAGGGATTACCGTGTTGGACAGCTCCAACACATGCAGGGATCACCCTGTTGGACAGCTCCAACACATGCAGGGATCACCCTGTTGGACAGCTCCAACACATGCAGGGATCACCCTGTTGGACAGCTCCAACACATGCAGGGATTACCCTGTTGGACAGCTCCAACACATGCAGGGATTACCGTGTTGGACAGCTCCAACACATGCAGGGATCACCCTGTTGGACAGCTCCAACACATGCAGGGATCACCCTGTTGGACAGCTCCAACACATGCAGGGATCACCCTGTTGGACAGCTCCAACACATGCAGGGATTACCCTGTTGGACAGCCCCAACACATGCAGGGATTACCTAACAAACAGGCTATTGGAACGCCCACCAGGGCCGTGGGGTACTTGGTACTGGGTCTGGTACTTAAAGCAGCTGCGACCCGGTCCGTGGCCCTGGGCGCCCATGTAAAATGGAATGTCTTTAAAGGGATTATATGAATAAAATTTGTGTTCGAGACGCCACCTGTGGCATTCAGTCATGAGTGACTAATGCTGCTTAAAGGGGTCCTCTGGGGTGGTGTTATGGCAGCTGAGATGGTATGGCTTCCCACAGATGAAGCTGGGTCCCCAGGGCTCCCGGTGTGGTAGGGACAGGTTGTAGGTGGTGCAGCAAGAAATAGAGAACATAGGTTTGCAGTCTCTTTACCTGGTTTACTGAAGGTCTCAGGCAGCAACAGTCCAGGGTACCTGATCACAGATGAAGGTATGGTCCGGCCGGCTTGGAAGCAAGTTGGGCGTCCCCCTTACCAGGTGGGGTTGGAAGCCTTCCCTCTAGTGCTGTGGTGTTGTAGTCCCTTGCTGCCTTAGGCCTCTCACAGGGTCCTCACATGTTCTCTTCCCCCCCCCCCGGTTGGTGGGACACTACCCGTACGACAGGTAACTCAAGCCTTTTTACAAGATCTCTATCATGACCCAGGCTCTATGCACTACTGTGTCCTCAGGTGTAAAGGCAGACAGGTGACTTATAATCTATCTGTCCTGCCGGTTTCTACTATAAGACGTAGAGTCCTTCACAACCCCAGTCTTCCAGTTACCGGTATCTGCACTTCAGCATGGAGGCAGCCCAGTTGCAGCTAATCCCTAGCTCCTCACTCTCCTGCCCTTCACTTCCCCTTCACGCTCTCTACAGCTTGTTCTTTTTTCCTCTTTGCTTTTCCCAGGAGCTGCAGCACCTCTCGTGGCTGCACAGCCCCTCTTACTTCCTCTCTCTTCTGTCCCTCTGACAGACTGACTGCTCTCAGTTCCTGTCTCTGGCAGACTGACTGACTTTCCCTCCAGACCAGAATATATATAGGGGAGCCACGCACAAGCTGGATCAGAGCTCCCCCTTCTGGCCTGGAGTGTTGCATGTTTGTGATTACCTGATGAAAGTGATCCTTCCTTGCTTCCAAGCGTGACATCACTCTCCCCGTGAGGAAAGCAATGCTATTGTAACAACCAGGAACCTGGGGTGTTACACTATCCCCTGCATGTGTTGCAGCTGTCTAACAGCCACGAGACACGCAGCCGCAGGGTTTAGAACATTTTTTTCAAGCACGCCGAAGACACTCGGTTAGCACCCAAGCATGGCCGGATAACACCTTATCCCAGCATGTCGCTCATCACTAGTCACCAATTAGAACCTGAGCAGAGTAGGCCCCTTAAGCACTTGTCCAAGTCCGCGGGTGTGCTGGCCCCTGCCCTGTTGGCCACCACTGAGGTCACACACGCTCTGGGGCCTGTATGGTAGTGGAGGATCCCAGCTCTTAATTTATACCACAAACACCTATGATGTTACCGCCTGCAAAACCCTACCTGTGACATCACGTGAGACCAGTCTTAGTGGCAAGGTCTACTATGATATCATCAACCCTGTGACTTTATTAGCCCTCATAGTAACCTTACAGGGATACATCATTACTCCAACACTGGCCACTACGGCTGACTGGCTGCTGCACAGTGGCCCTTACAGTGTATGGTTGGTATCTCTTGTAAGGTCACAGCTGCTGCCTGCCATGTCGGTATTTGTGTAACATCACTACCCGTTCTGGGGCAAATTCATTAAAACACCCCTCAGGCTTTATTTTATTTTACCATTGGATTGGTATCACTGATGTTCCCTGCACTTAGTAATAAACTTACCAACCAACGTCTTCTTCTGTACTCAGAGCCGCTACGGTCGTCTTCTGCTTGCTGTAACCTGCTGGATTTTTCCATTGTTTTCTGGGAAGTTACTTCTCCTTATAAGTCAATGAGAGCCATTACAAGACTCTCATAGACTTACACTGAGAGCTTGGGACTGTTACCTCTGAAGATGGCGGTGCGGGACCGTGGCGGCGCCAGGAAGAGTAGAAGATGACAGCTGGTAAGTACAGTACAGACCAAAAGTTTGGACACCTTCTCATTTAAAGATTTTTCTGTATTTTCATAACTATGAAAATTGTACATTCACGCTGAAGGCATCAAAACTATGAGTTAACACATGTGGAATTATATACTTAGCAAAAAAGTGTGAAACAACTGAAAATATGTGTTATATTCTAGGTTCTCTAAAGTAGCCTCCTTTTGCTCTGATGATTGCTTTGCACACTCTTGGCATTCTCTTGATGAGCTTCAAGAGGTAGTCCACTACTATTGGATTAATAATGGATAGGCATCTTATTGACACCTCTCCATTATTAACCAGGCTTAATGTTACCTTAGAATAGCAAGGTGACATTAACCCCTTATTACCCCATATCCCACCACTACTCGGGAGTGAGAAGACAGGGGCTATGTGCCGGAATTGGCGCATCTCACAGATGCGCCATTTGTGGGGCGGTTGCGGGCTGGTATTTTTAGCCGGGGGGGCAATATCCCCTCTCTAGGCTATGAATATCAGCCCGCAGCTGTCTGCGTAGCCTTTCTGGCTATAAACTATAGGGGAATCCCACGTCATTTTTTTTTGGGGGGGGGGGTCATGAGTATTAACCCCTTCCCAGGTTACAAATATTGGCCGTCGGTTTTCCCCCTCTGGTGCAGAAAATTGCGCGGGAGCCCACGCCATTTTTTTCCGTTTTTTTTATTAAACGTTCTTTAAGAAACATAGGCCTTGCTACTATATATCTACGGATATATCTACTATATAATTGTCTAAGGGTCACTTCCGTCTGTCCTTCTGTCTGTCTGTCTGTCCTTCTGTCACGGTTATTCATTTGCTGATTGGTCTCGCCAGCTGCCTGTCATGGCTGCCGGGACCAATCAGCGACGGTCACAGTCCGGAAGAAAATGGCCGCTCCTTACTCCCCGCAGTCAGTGCCTGTCGCCAGCATACTCCCCTCCGGTCACCGCTAACACAGGGTTAATGGCGGCGGTAACGGACCACGTTATGCCGCGGGTAACGCATTCCGTTACCGCCGCTATTAACCCTGTGTGTCCCCAACTTTTTACTATTGACGCTGCCTATGAAGCATCAATAGTAAAAAATGTAATGTTAAAAATAATTTAAAAAAAATAAACCTGCTATAATCACCCTCCGTAGTCCGCTGAGCCGCTCCCACAGGCCGCCATCTTCCGCTGAATTTTCCGGTGGCAAAGATGGTATGGCAGAAGGACCTGCCATGACGTCACGGTCATGTGACCGCTACATCATCACAGGCCCTGCGCGCCTGCGCAAGAAAGACCTGCCATGACATCACGGTCATGTGACCGCGACGTCATCACAGGTCCTGCGCCCATACCAACGCTGGGACCGGAAGCTGCCGTGGACTACAAGGGGCCTTCGGAAAGGTGAGTATATGTTTATTTTTTACTTTTTCACCTGTGACAGACTTGGCTGGGCAATATACTACGTAGCTGGGCAATATACTACGTGACTGGCCAATATACTACGTGGCTTTGTGCTGTATACTACTTCGCTGTGCAATATACTACGTGGCTCTGTGCTGTATACTACGTCACTGGGCAATATACTACGTTACTGGCCAATATACTACGTGACTGGGCAATATACTACGTGACTGGGCAATATACTACGTGACTGGGCGGGCAATATACTACGTGACTGGGCAATATACTACGTAACTGGGCAATATACTACGTGACTGGGCAATATACTACGTGACTGGGCAATATACTACGTGGCTGCGCAATATACTACGTCACTGGGCAATATACTACGTGGCTGGGCAATATATTACGTGGCTGGGCAATATACTACGTGTCTGGGCAATATACTACGTGGCTGGACAATATACTACGTAACTGGGCAATATACTACGTCGCTGGGTAATATACTACGTGGACATGCATATTCTAGAATATCCGATGCGTTAGAATCGGGCCACCATCTAGTGTATAGATATATGTATAGATATAACTATATCTATGGATGGATAATTATGGCTATATCTCTCTACACTGTGTTCCAAATTATTATGCAAATGATATTTTTCTCGGATTTTCCTAAATGGTCGGTGCAAATGACAGTCAGTCTAATAAAAGTCATCACCCGTTAGATTGTACATTGTATTGAAGAAACCTCGCAATGATAACGGTATAATCTCCAAAATGAATAAAAACTCAAAATACACTGTTCCAAATTATTAGAAACCACCGGAGACTAGACGGAGGTGCACATGACTTGGGGATGGGTGGATCGAGAACTCCTGCAGCCTTTGTTTGTATTGCTGTGTAGACAAGAGAGTTGTTGCTTTAAGAGGAAGGAGTTTAGATGTTTGTGCCTGGTGTATTACTGTGAGGAGAGTGGGGCTTATATAGGGGAGGCAACTCTGGCTCTCCCTCTTTCTCTCACAGGATGGACAGGAGGAAACATTACCCGCCCTCCCGCCCTGTTTATAATCTCTGTCCTTAAACTTTTTAATTATTGCTTGTATAATGATAAATGCTTTATTGTATTTTTGAATTTGTCATTGTATATCTTGTACCAGGTTCAATTGTATATTGGCTATAAAGAGTTATTATTTGCGGTAACCTTCTAAGCCCAAGGGAAGGGCAATCCTTCAGCCATGGTTCCCTGGAGGTTTCCTCCACAGGGGGGTTTTCCTCTCCTGAGCGCTGTAGGATGGCTCTTTGTGAGTCGGGGGTTTGCCAAGTTTAGTCCCATTAATGCTTTTGCAGGGACTCCTAGTTTTTAAGTTTACAAAAATGATTTAATTATTTAAAAAAAAAAGTGTCAAGTGAGACTTGGAATTTATAACCCGTCGTGGCTTTGCGGTTTAGGAGTCAGGTGGAAGTGAAGACAAGTTAAGGTGGACTCATTTTAACTAATAGAGGATGTAAAACCTCATGGTGGTGAGAAGCAGGGCCGGCGTCAGCACCCGGCGCACCTGGGCAAATGCCGGGGCCCTAGAGAGAGAGGGGGGCCCACTCACGCTGTCATAGATACAGCTGGGAGAGCAGAGCAGGAGAACATGTTCTCTCCACCCACAAAGTCACTGCTGGCTGCGTTCTCTTAACCCCTATGTGCCAGCTCTGACACAAGCATCTTCTCACTCAGTCAGTGCAGCCAGGCAGGCACACATAGGGGTTAAGAGAAGGCAGCCAGTGTGACATTGTTTGTGGGCGGAGAGAGCACGTTCTCTGCTCTGCTCTCCGCCCCTGGCTGGCTGTCGTGCTGCTGAAGTTATGAGGCAGATTCAGGAGGAGCTCCTAGTCCTACTAGTGCCTGAGTGAGTGGCGCTGCTATATACTACGTGGGCTGTGCTATATACTACGTGGGCTGCGCTGCTATATACTACGTGGGCTGCACTGCTATATACTACGTGGGCTGCGCTGCTATATACTACGTGGGCTGTGCTATATACTACATGGGCTGCTATATACTACGTGGGCTGCGCTGCTATATACTACGTGGGCTGCGCTGCTATATACTACGTGGGCTGTGCTATATACTACATGGGCTGCTATATACTACGTGGGCTGCGCTGCTATATACTACGTGGGCTGCGCTGCTATATACTACGTGGGCTGTGCTATATACTACATGGGCTGCTATATACTACGTGGGCTGCGCTGCTATATACTATGTGGGCTGCGCTGCTATATACTACGTGGGCTGCGCTGCTATATACTACGTGGGCTGCACTGCTATATACTACATGGGCTGCTATATACTACGTGGGCTGCGATGCTATATACTACGTGGGCTGCGCTGCTATATACTACGTGGGCTGCGCTGCTATATACTACGTGGGCTGCGCTGCTATATACTACGTGGGCTGTGCTATATACTACATGGGCTGCTATATACTACGTGGGCTGCGCTGCTATATACTATATGGGCTGCGCTGCTATATACTACGTGGGCTGCGCTGCTATATACTACGTGGGCTGCGCTGCTATATACTACGTGGGCTGCGCTGCTATATACTACGTGGGCTGCGCTGCTATATACTACGTGGGCTGTGCTATATACTACATGGGCTGCTATATGCTACGTGGGCAGTGTTATATACTACATGGCTGTGTTTATATGCGATCATGAATCGGGGTATGTGTTAAAGGGGGGGCCCACTGAGACTCTTTCGCCCGGGGCCCTCAAAAACCTGGAGCCGGCCCTGGTGAGAAGGCTCGGCTTTGGTGGCCAGCCTCAATGATGTTGTAATGGTAACATCAATCAGGGGCGGGCACAGTGGTTCAGCACAGGAGTGAGGATAATAGGGTCATTGGTGCCCTGAAAGTTTACTGGCTCTGCTTGAATGGCAAGCCAGTGCGTGCCACCCCTTTATGGCTGTCTGTCCTGGTGCTGTATGTCAGACAGCTGGGGATATCGCAGTACTTGTGAATCCCAATGTACTAGCACTCCACCTGACTCCTACTGTGATTATTTAATCCTGTGATTTGAATAAAAGCTGTGGCCATTTTGACAACCAAAATAATGTGTTTTGTGTATTTATTTTAGTACCTAGGTTTACAGTAGTTATGGTGGTTTTAAGAAGGGGTGGGGTCCATCCCATATACAAAAGTCAAGGCACAGTAGAATTTCTGTACATTTGATATGTTTTAAAAAACTGAAAATGCTCATTTGTGGAATTTGCAGCATTAGGAGGTCACATTCACTGAACAAAACAGCTATTTAACTCCAAAACCCCCTAACAGGCCAAGTTACATGTTAACATAGGAACCCTTCTTTGATATCACCTTCACAATTCTTGCATCCATTGAACTTGTGAGTTTTTGGAGAGTTTCTGCTTGTATTTCTTTGCATGAAGTCAGAGTAGCCTCCCAGAGCCACGATTCTGGCCCAAAATGTTACTCCTCCACCTCCTTGCTGACGTCGCAGCCTTGTTGGGACATGGTGGCCATCCACCAACCATCCACTACTCCATCCATCTGGACCATCCAGGGTTGCTCGACACTCATCAGTAAACAACACTGTTTGAAAATTAGTGTTCATGTATGTCTGGGTCCACTTTAACCATTTCTGCTTGTGAACACTGTTTAAGGGTGGCTGAATATTAGGTTTATGCACCACAGCAAGCCTTTGAAGGATCCTACACCTTGAGGTTCGAGGGACTCCAGAGGCACTAGCAGCTTCAAATAACTGGTTGCTGCTTTGTAATGGTATTTTGGCAGCTGCTCTCTTAATCCCATGAATTTGTGTGGCAGAAACCTTCCTCATTATGCCTTTATCAGCACGAACACGTCTGTGCTCAGATTCAGCCACAAATCTCTAAACAGTACAATGATAACGCTTAAGTTTTAGGGAAATATCTAAAGTTTTCATCCCTTGACCAAGGCATTGTACTATTTGATGCTTTTAGGGAGCAGAAATCCTTTTTCTTTCCTATTTTACTTGAAAACTGTGGCCTGCTTAACCCCTTAAGCCCCAAGGGTGGTTTGCACGTTAATGACCAGGCCAATTTTTACAATTCTGACGACTGTCCCTTTATGAGGTTATAACTCTGGAACGCTTCAACGGATCCCAGTGATTCTGACATTGTTTTCTCGTGACATATTGTACTTCATGATAGTGGTAAAATTTCTTTGCTATTACCTGCGTTTATTTGTGAAAAAAAACGAAATTTGGCGAAAATTTTGAAAATTTCACAATTTTCCAACTTGGAATTTTTATGCAATTAAATCACAGATGTATGTCACACAAAATACTTTAATAAGTAACATTTCCCACATGTCTACTTTACATCAGCACAATTTTGGAGCCAAAATTTTTTTTTGTTAGGGAGTTAAGGGTTATAAGTCGACCAGCAATTTCTCATTTTTACAACAACATTTTTTTTTTAGGGACCACATCTCATTTGAAGTCATTTTTAGGGGTCTATATGATAGCAAATACCCAAGTGTGACACCATTCTAAAAACTGCACCCCTCAAGGTGCTCAAAACCACATTCAAGAAGTTTATTAACCCTTCAGGTGTTTCACAGGAATTTTTGGAATGTTTAAAAATGCACATTTAACTTTTTTCACAAAAAATTTACTTCAGCTCCAATTTGTTTTATTTTACCAAGGGTAACAGGAGAAAATGGACCCCAAAAGTTGTTGTTACCCCATATGTGGGGGTAAATCACTGTTTTGGCACATAGCAGAGCTCGGAAGGGAAGGAGCGCTATTTGACTTTTCAATGCAAAATTGACAGGAATTAATGGGATGCCATGTTGCGTTTGGAGAGCCCCTGATGTGCCTAAATATTGAAACCCCCCACAAGTGACACCATTTTGGAAAGTAGACCCCTTAAGGAACTTATCTAGATGTGTGGTGAGCACTTTGACCCAACAAGTGCTTCACAGAAGTTTATAATGCAGAGCCGTGAAAATAAAAAAAATTTTTTTTTTTCACAAAAATTATTTTTTAGCCCCCAGTTTTGTATTTTAACAAGGGTAACAGGATAAATTGGACCCCAAAAGTTGTTGTACAATTTGTCCTGAGTACGCTGATACCCCATATGTGGGGGGAACCACTGTTTGGCGCATGGCAGAGCTCGGAAGGGAAGGAGCGCCATTTGGAATGCAGACTTAGGCCGGCGTCACACTTGCGAGTTTTACGGACGTAAGAGCGCAGAAACTATGTCCGTAAAAGTCGCAAAAAATACGGCACAATTATTCTCTATGCCCCTGCTCCTATCTGCCGTATTAAACTGATCAGTATTATACGGCTTTCTACGGCCGTAGAAAATCGCAGCATGCTGCGTTTGTCACCGTATTGTGCAAATAAAACGTCAATGAAAGTCTATGAAAGCCCCAAAAATACGGATTACACACGGACCAGCAG
The DNA here is from genome assembly GCF_032444005.1 of Ranitomeya imitator. Taxonomy (NCBI): domain Eukaryota; kingdom Metazoa; phylum Chordata; class Amphibia; order Anura; family Dendrobatidae; genus Ranitomeya; species Ranitomeya imitator. Next base: position 621,702,322 of record NC_091286.1, read on the forward strand.
TGTGACTTGCGAGGAATACGCAGCGCTGTTAGAGAGAAAAGCCGGCAATTCAGTGCGCTGCACAGTAAAATCACACTGACAGCTTACAGTAGAATAGGTAGAATAAATGTGTACACATAGAATAGGTATATATATATATACATATATATATATATATATATGTCAGTTAGACACATATATGTATATATGTTAATATTTCATCCAGCGCGATATAGCAGAAAGCCGGTAATTCAATTACCGGCTTTTGCTTTCTCCTTCCTAAAACCCGACATGATATGAGACCTGGTTTACATACAGTAAACCATCTCATATCCCCATTTTTTTTGCATAATTCCACACTACTAATGTTAGTAGTGTGTATATGCAAAATTTGGCCGTTCTAGCTAGTAAATTAAGGGGTTAAATGGCAGAAAAAATTGGCGTGGGCTCCAGCACAATTTTCTCCGCCAGAGTAGTAAAGCCAGTGACTGAGGGCAGATATTAATAGCCTGGAGAGGGTCCATGGTTATTGCCCCCCCCCTTGGCTAAAAACACCTGCCCCCAGCCTCCCCAGAAAAGGCACATCTGGAAGATGCGCCTATTCTGGCACTTGGCCACTCTCTTCCCATTCCCGTGTAGCGGTGGGATATGGGGTAATGAAGGGTTAATGCCACCTTGCTATTGTAAGGTGACATTAAGCCAAACAAATAATGGAGAGGCGTCAATTATGACACCTATCTATTATTAATCCAATACTAGTAAAGGGTTAAAAAAAAAAAAACACACATTATTAAAAATTAATTTAATGAAAAAAACACAAAGGTTGTTGTATTAATTTATTCTACTCTCAATCCACTCACTGAAGACCCTCGATCTGTAAATCAAAAAATAATAATAATCCAAGAATATACATACCTTCCAAGGATCTGTAAAGTCCAACGATGTAAATCCATCTGAAGGGGTTAAAATATTTTGCAGGCAGGAGTTCTGTTAATGCAGTGCAACTCCTGCCTGCAAAACCCCAGCGAATGAAGGTAAAGTAGGTCAATGACCTATATTTAGCTTCATTTGCGGTGAGGCGCCCTCTGCTGGCTGTTCCTAGATCGTGGGAACTTTCCTAGAAAGCTTCCTGGCTCGAGATCATAAGAGGGCGCCCTCTGCTGGTTGTCCTCATATGAACTCGAGCCTGGGAGCTTTCTAGGAAAGTTCCCACGATCTAGGAACAACCAGCAGAGGGCGCCTCACCGCAAATGAAGCTAAATATAGGTCATTGACCTACTTTACCTTCATTCGCTGGGGTTTTGCAGGCAGGAGTAGCGCTGCATTAACAGAACTCCTGCCTGCAAAATATTTTAACCCCTTCAGATGGATTTACATCGTTGGACCTTACAGATCCTCGGAAGTTATGTATATTGTTGGTTTATTATTTTTTTTAATTTACAGATCGAGGGTCTTCATTCAGTGAGTGGATTGAGAGTAGAATAAATTAATACAACAACCTTTGTGTTTTTTTCATTAAATTAATTTTTAATAATGTGTGTGTGGTTTTTTTTTTAACCCTTTACTAGTATTGGATTAATAATGGATAGGTGTCTGTTGTGGATTCTGTTTTTGGGCTCCCTCTGGTGGTTACAGATGGTACTGGGTGACTTGTGTTTTCTGCGGTCTCTGGTGTCCACCTGTTCTATCAGGATATGGGAGTTTCCTATTTAACCTGGCTTTCTTGTCATTTCCTCGCCGGCTATCAATGTAATCAGTGTGTCTTGTTACCTCTGCTTCCCGCTTCTGTAATCTTCAGGACAAGCTAAGTTTTTGATTTTCCTGTTCCACGTTTTGCTTGATTTTTGTCTTAGTCCAGCTTGCAGATATGTGATTCCTTTTTGCTGGTTGCTCTAGTGGGCTGATATTACTCCTCATGTTCCATGAGTTGGCACATGAGTTCAAGTAATTTCAGGATGGTTTTTTTGTAGGGTTTTTCGCTGACCGCGCAGTTCACTTTTGTATCCTCTGCTATCTAGCTTTAGCGGGCCTCATTTTGCTGAATCTGTTTTCATAACTACGTATGTGCTTTCCTCTCATTTCACCGTCAATACATGTGGGGGGCTGCTATTTCTGTGGGGTGTTTCTCTGGAGGCAAGAGAGGTCTGTGTTTCTTCTAATAGGGGAAGTTAGTCCTTCGGCTGGCGCGAGACGTCTAGGAATCATCGTAGGCACGTTCCCCGGCTACAGCTAGTTGTGTGTTAGGTTCAGGATCGCGGTCAGCTCAGTTTCCATCACCCTAGAGCTTGTTTTGTTTTTTGTGCTTGTCCTTTTGTGATCCCCTGCCATTGGGATCATGACAGTATAGCCGGCCAAAAAGTGGTAATCGTATTGGCTGAAGTAGGAGGAAAAGTAGTCTGAGGAAGTTTTTTTTTTTTTTTTTCTTTTCCCTCAGAGTTTGCTGCCTAGCCTTAATTGCAGCCTGGCTGCGTCTTACCTCCTCTTAATCCCTGAATGGCTCTGACCTCAGCTGTTTATCATGGACGTCCAGAGTTTGGCTTCCAGCCTGAATAATCTTGCTGCTAAGGTTCAAAATATACAAGATTTTGTTGTACATGCTCCTATGTCTGAACCTAGAATTCCTATCCCAGAGTTTTTTTCTGGAGATAGATCTAGTTTTCTGAATTTTAGGAACAATTGCAAGTTGTTTCTTTCTTTAAAAACTCGCTCCTCTGGAGACCCTGCTCAGCAAGTCAAAATTGTTATATCTTTCCTGCGGGGTGACCCTCAGAATTGGGCATTTGCATTGGCACCAGGGGATCCTGCGTTGCTCAATGTGGATGCGTTTTTTCTGGCATTGGGTTTGCTCTATGAGGAACCTAACCTAGAGATTCAGGCTGAAAAAGCTTTATTGGCTCTCTTTCAGGGGCAAGATGAAGCAGAAATATATTGTCAGAAATTTCGGAAATGGTCGGTGCTTACTCAGTGGAATGAGTGCGCCCTGGCTGCAAGATTCAGAGATGGCCTTTCTGAGGCCATTAAAGATGTTATGGTGGGGTTCCCTGCGCCTACAGGTCTGAATGAGTCTATGACTATGGCTATTCAGATTGATCGGCGTTTACGGGAGCGCAAACCTGTGCACCATTTGGCGGTGTCTTCTGAACAGGCACCTGAGACAATGCAATGTGATAGAATTCAGTCCAGAAGTGAACGGCAAAACTATAGGCGGAAAAATGGGTTGTGTTTTTATTGTGATGATTCAGCTCATGTTATATCAGCATGCTCTAAACGCACAAAAAAGGTTGATAAGTCTGTTGCCATTAGTACTTTACAGTCTAAGTTCATTCTGTCTGTGACTCTGATTTGTTCATGATCAGCCATTTCCGTCGATGCCTATGTGGATTCAGGCGCTGCCCTGAGTCTGATGGATTGGTCATTTGCCAACCGCTGTGGGTTTAGTCTGGAGCCTCTGGAAGTCCCTATTCCTTTGAAAGGAATTGACTCTACACCTTTGGCTATGAACAAACCTCAGTACTGGACACAAGTGACCATGCGTATGACTCCCGTTCATCAGGAGGTGATTCGCTTCCTGGTACTGTACAATTTACATGATGTCTTAGTGCTTGGTCTGCCATGGTTACAAACTCATAACCCAGTCTTGGACTGGAAAACGATGTCTGTGTTAAGCTGGGGATGTCAGGGGGTTCATGATGATGCACCTCCGATTTCTATCGCTTCATCTACTCCTTCTGAGGTTCCTGTATTTTTGTCTGATTATCGGGATGTTTTTGAGGAGCCTAAGCTCAATTCGCTTCCTCCTCACAGGGATTGCGATTGTGCTATAGATTTGATTCCTGGCATTAAATTTCCTAAAGGACGTTTGTTCAATCTGTCAGTGCCAGAGCATACTGCTATGCGGGATTATGTTAAGGAGTCCTTGGAAAAGGGACATATCCGTCCATCTTCGTCCCCTTTGGGAGCAGGTTTTTTTTTCGTGGCCAAAAAAGATGGTTCCTTGAGGCCTTGTATAGATTACCGTCTTTTGAATAAGATTACAGTCAAATATCAGTATCCTTTGCCATTGTTGACTGATTTGTTCGCTCGCATTAAGGGGGCTAAATGGTTCACTAAGATTGATCTTCGGGGTGCGTATAATCTTGTGCGGATAAAGCAGGGTGATGAGTGGAAAACCGCATTTAATACGCCTGAGGGCCATTTTGAGTATTTGGTGATGCCTTTTGGACTTTCTAATGCTCCTTCTGTCTTCCAGTCCTTTATGCACGATATTTTCCGTGAATATCTGGATAAATTTATGATTGTGTATTTGGATGATGTTTTGGTTTTTTCTGATGACTGGGAGTCCCATGTTCAGCAGGTCAGGAAGGTGTTTCAGGTCCTGCGGGCCAATTCTTTGTTTGTAAAAGGTTCAAAGTGTCTCTTTGGAGTCCAGAAGATTTCTTTTTTGGGGTATATTTTTTCCCCTTCTACTATTGAGATGGATCCCGTCAAGGTTCAGGCTATTTGTGACTGGACGCAGCCTACATCTCTTAAGAGTCTACAGAAGTTCTTGGGCTTTGCTAATTTTTATCGTCGTTTCATAACTAATTTTTCTAGTGTTGTTAAGCCTTTGACGGATTTGACTAAGAAGGGTGCTGATGTTGCTGATTGGTCTCCTGCGGCTGTGGAGGCCTTTCAGGAACTTAAGCGCCGGTTTTCTTCTGCTCCTGTGTTGTGTCAGCCAGATGTTTCGCTTCCTTTTCAGGTTGAGGTTGATGCTTCCGAGATTGGAGCGGGGGCGGTTTTGTCGCAGAGAAGCTCCGATTGCTCAGTGATGATGCCATGTGCGTTCTTTTCTAGAAAGTTTTCGCCCACTGAGCGGAATTATGATGTTGGTAATCGGGAGCTTTTGGCCATGAAGTGGGCATTTGAGGAGTGGCGTCATTGGCTTGAGGGTGCTAGACATCGTGTGGTGGTCTTGACTGATCACAAAAATCTGATTTACCTAGAGTCTGCCAAGCGTCTGAATCCTAGACAGGCTCGTTGGTCACTGTTTTTCTCCCGTTTCGATTTTGTGGTTTCATACCTGCCAGGTTCAAAGAATGTGAAAGCGGATGCTCTTTCTAGGAGTTTTGTGCCTGACTCCCCTGGAAATTCTGAGCCCACTGGTATCCTTAGGGATGGGGTGATTTTGTCGGCTGTCTCCCCAGACTTGCGACGTGCTTTGCAGGAGTTTCAGGCGGATAAACCTGATCGTTGTCCGCCTGAAAGACTGTTTGTTCCGGATAATTGGACCAGTAGAGTCATCTCCGAGGTCCATTCTTCTGTGTTGGCAGGTCATCCTGGAATATTTGGTACTAGAGACTTGGTGGCCAGGTCTTTTTGGTGGCCTTCCTTGTCGAGGGATGTGCGTTCTTTTGTGCAGTCTTGTGAAGTTTGCGCTCGGGCTAAGCCTTGCTGTTCTCGGGCCAGTGGATTGTTGTCACCTTTGCCTATCCCGAAGAGGCCTTGGACGCACATTTCCATGGACTTTATTTCGGATCTCCCTGTCTCTCAAAAAATGTCCGTCATCTGGGTTGTGTGTGACCGCTTTTCTAAGATGGTTCATCTGGTACCCTTGCCTAAGTTACCTTCCTCCTCTGAGTTGGTCCCTCTGTTTTTTCAGAATGTGGTTCGTTTGCATGGGATTCCGGAGAACATCGTTTCTGACAGGGGATCCCAGTTTGTGTCTAGATTTTGGCGGACGTTCTGTGCTAAGATGGGCATTGATTTGTCCTTTTCGTCTGCATTCCATCCTCAGACGAATGGCCAGACGGAACGAACTAATCAGACCTTGGAAACTTATTTAAGGTGTTTTGTTTCTGCTGATCAAGATGACTGGGTTACCTTTTTGCCGCTTGCCGAATTTGCCCTTAATAATCGAGCTAGTTCTGCTACCTTGGTTTCTCCTTTCTTTTGTAATTCGGGGTTTCATCCTCGTTTTTCCTCTGGTCAGGTGGAGCCTTCTGATTGTCCTGGAGTGGACATGGTGGTGGATAGGTTGCATCAGATTTGGAGTCATGTGGTGGACAATTTGAAGTTGTCCCAGGAGAGGGCTCAGCAGTTTGCTAATCGCCGTCGCCGCGTGGGTCCTCGACTTCATGTTGGGGACTTGGTGTGGTTGTCTTCTCATTTTGTTCCTATGAAGGCCTCTTCTCCTAAGTTCAAGCCTCGGTTCATTGGTCCCTATAGGATCTTGGAAATTCTTAACCCTGTGTCGTTTCGTTTGGATCTCCCGGCATCGTTTGCTATTCATAATGTGTTCCATCCAGTGGCGTAGGAAGGGGGGTGCGGGGGGGGCGGGCCGCCCCGGGCGGCACAATGCGGGGGGCGGGCATCTAGCCCTGCTGGCACAAGCATCTCTTCAGTCAGTGCAGGGCCAGGCAGTGCAGGCACATCGGGGTTAACAAGGCAGCCAGCGTGACATTGTTTTGTGGGCGGAGAGTTCTCCTGCTCTGCTCCTCCGCCCGCCCCTCGCTGACTGCTGAACTTACATCAGGACAGGCAGATTCTGGAGGAGCTCCTTGGCAAGCCTTGCCGCCCTGAGTGAGTGCGATGTATCGCTGTATTCTGACAGTCTGGGTGACCTGGGGCGGCCACAGCTGATATACTGTATATTATATACTTCAGCAGCCGCCCAGGTCCCCAGCACCTGTCCTGTATATGTATATACTGTATCTATACAGCCTGCATGACAGTATATATAATATATATACAGGACAAGTGCTGGGGGCCTGGGCTGGGCGGCTGCTGAAATATATACACTGCACAGTACCATCACTCCCCTGTATATATACACTGCACCGTACCACTGCCCTGTATATATACACTGCACCGTACCACTGCCCTGTATATATACAATGCACAGTACCACTCCTCCTGTATATATACACTGCACAGTACCACTGTCCTGTATATATACACTGCACCGTACCACTGCCCTGTATATATACACTGCACCGTACCACTGCCCTGTATATATACAATGCACAGTACCACTCCTCCTGTATATATACACTGCACAGTACCACTGTCCTGTATATATACACTGCACCGTACCACTGCCCTGTATATATACACTGCACCGTACCACTGCCCTGTATATATACACTGCACCGTACCACTCCCCTGTATATATACACTGCACAGTACCACTGCCCTGTATATATACACTGCACCGTACCACTGCCCTGTATATATACACTGCACCGTACCACTGCCCTGTATATATACAATGCACAGTACCACTCCTCCTGTATATATACACTGCACAGTACCACTGTCCTGTATATATACACCGCACAGTACCACTCCTCCTGTATATATACACCGCACAGTACCACTCCTCCTGTATATATACACCGCACAGTACCACTCCTCCTGTATATATACACTGCACAGTACCACTCCTCCTGTATATATACACTGCACAGTACCACTCCTCCTGTATATATACACTGCACAGTACCACTCCTCCTGTATATATACACTGCACAGTACCACTCCTCCTGTCCTGTATATATACACTGCACAGTACCACTCCTCCTGTATATATACACTGCACAGTACCACTCCTCCTGTCCTGTATATATACACTGCACAGTACCACTCCTCCTGTATATATACACTGCACAGTACCACTGCCCTGTATATATACACTGCACCGTACCACTGCCCTGTATATATACACTGCACCGTACCACTGCCCTGTATATATACAATGCACAGTACCACTCCTCCTGTATATATACACTGCACAGTACCACTGTCCTGTATATATACACCGCACAGTACCACTCCTCCTGTATATATACACCGCACAGTACCACTCCTCCTGTATATATACACCGCACAGTACCACTCCTCCTGTATATATACACTGCACAGTACCACTCCTCCTGTATATATACACTGCACAGTACCACTCCTCCTGTATATATACACCGCACAGTACCACTGTCCTGTATATATACACCACACAGTACCACTCCTCCTGTATATATACACTGCACAGTACCACTCCTCCTGTATATATACACTGCACAGTACCACTCCTCCTGTATATATACACTGCACAGTACCACTCCTCCTGTATATATACACTGCACAGTAACACTCCTCCTGTCCTGTATATATACACTGCACAGTACCACTCCTCCTGTCCTGTATATATACACTGCACAGTACCACTCCTCCTGTATATATACACTGCACAGTACCACTCCTCCTGTATATATACACTGCACAGTACCACTCCTCCTGTCCTGTATATATACACTGCACAGTACCACTCCTCCTGTCCTGTATATATATACTGCACAGTACCACTCCTCCTGTCCTGTATATATATACTGCACAGTACCATTCCTCCTGTCCTGTATATACACACTGCACAGTACCACTCCTCCTGTATATATACACTGCACAGTACCACTCCTCCTGTATATATACACTGCACAGTACCACTCCTCCTGTCCTGTATATATACACTGCACAGTACCACTCCTCCTGTATATATACACTGCACAGGACCACTCCTCCTGTATATATACACTGCACAGTACCACTCCTCCTGTATATATACACTGCACAGTACCACTCCTCCTGTATATATACACTGCACAGTACCACTCCTCCTGTCCTGTATATATACACTGTAGAATTTACAATAGCTGTCACTCATGTAAGAAGTGAAATCTGGCATTGGACTATACCTAGATTTCTCTGCCGTATCTGGGCATCATGAATCGTGGTATGTGTTAAAGGGGGGGGGGGGGGGACCCACTGAGACTCTTTTGCCCGGGGCCCTCAAAAACCTGGAGCCGGCCCTGGGGGTGGGTCACCGGGCTGCGGCCGGCGCTGCAGCTGTTTAACGCTATTGACGTGTGGGCCCGCGCCCGCACGTCAATAGTTAACAGCCGCCAGCCAATCTGAGGCTGGCAGCTGACGTCAGTCCCAGTGTGCATGTCGCCGGCGTCTGACATCATTGTCAGTCGCCGGCGAGTGCACGTTTCAGCTGCGTGGAGAGAGCAGGAGCGCGGTCAGGTAAGCAGAACTTGGTTATTTTTGCAGTCCCGATCATGTGATGGTAACATTCACCGGCGAAACAATTAAAGTTCTACATCTGAGGTCTTATTCCTGCTGGGGGGGGGGGGGGGGGGGCGCCAAGCTCGGGACCAGCCCCGGGCGGCAAAAGCTCTAGCTACGCCTCTGGTTCCATCGGTCGTTGTTGCGGAGGTATGAGGTACCTGTTGTTCCTTCGCTTGAACCTCCTGCTCCGGTGCTGGTGGAGGGAGAATTGGAGTATGTTGTGGAGAAGATCTTGGATTCTCGTGTTTCCAGACGGAAACTCCAATATTTGGTCAAGTGGAAGGGTTATGGTCAGGAGGATAATTCTTGGGTGGTTGCCTCTGATGTTCATGCTGCTGATTTGGTCCGTGCGTTTCATAGGGCTCATCCTGGTCGCCCTGGTGGTTCTCGTGAGGGTTCGGTGACCCCTCCTCAAGGGGGGGTACTGTTGTGGATTCTGTTTTTGGGCTCCCTCTGGTGGTTACAGATGGTACTGGGTGACTTGTGTTTTCTGCGGTCTCTGGTGTCCACCTGTTCTATCAGGATATGGGAGTTTCCTATTTAACCTGGCTTTCTTGTCATTTCCTCGCCGGCTATCAATGTAATCAGTGTGTCTTGTTACCTCTGCTTCCCGCTTCTGTAATCTTCAGGACAAGCTAAGTTTTTGATTTTCCTGTTCCACGTTTTGCTTGATTTTTGTCTTAGTCCAGCTTGCAGATATGTGATTCCTTTTTGCTGGTTGCTCTAGTGGGCTGATATTACTCCTCATGTTCCATGAGTTGGCACATGAGTTCAAGTAATTTCAGGATGGTTTTTTTGTAGGGTTTTTCACTGACCGCGCAGTTCACTTTTGTATCCTCTGCTATCTAGCTTTAGCGGGCCTCATTTTGCTGAATCTGTTTTCATAACTACGTATGTGCTTTCCTCTCATTTCACTGTCATTACATGTGGGGGGGCTGCTATTTCTGTGGGGTGTTTCTCTGGAGGCAAGAGAGGTCTGTGTTTCTTCTAATAGGGGAAGTTAGTCCTTCGGCTGGCGCGAGACGTCTAGGAATCATCGTAGGCACGTTCCCCGGCTACAGCTAGTTGTGTGTTAGGTTCAGGATCGCGGTCAGCTCAGTTTCCATCACCCTAGAGCTTGTTTTGTTTTTTGTGCTTGTCCTTTTGTGATCCCCTGCCATTGGGATCATGACAGGTGTCATAATTGACGCCTCTCCATTATTAATTTGGCTTAATGTCACCTTACAATAGCAAGGTGACATTAACCCTTCATTACCCCATATCCCACCGCTACACGGGAATGGGAAGAGAGTGGCCAAGTGCCAGAATAGGCGCATCTTCCAGATGTGCCTTTTCTGGGGTGGCTGGGGGCAGATGTTTTTAGCCAGGGGGGGGGGTCAATAACCATGGACCCTCTCCAGGCAATTAATATCTGCCCTCAGTCACTGGCTTTACTACTCTGGCTGAGAAAATTGTGCGGGAGCCCACGCCAATTTTTTCCGCCATTTAACCCCTTAATTTACTAGCTAGAATGGCCAAATTTTGCATAGACACACTACTAACATTAGTAGTGTGGAATATGCAAAAAAAATGGGGATATGAGATGGTTTACTGTATGTAAACCAGGTCTCATATCATGTTGGGTTTTAGGAAGGAGAAAGCAAAAGCCGGTAATTGAATTACCGGCTTTCTGCTATATCGCGCTGGATGAAATATTAATATATATACATATATGTGTCTACTGACATTATATATATATATATATATATATAGACAGTATATGTTGTTTTTTTGTTTTTTTTTACACATGGATCCCTTGTATAGCCGTATGTCGGTTTTGCAAGCCTGCGATAAAAACACGCAGTACGGGTGCCATACGGATTACATACGGAGGATGCCATGCGCAAAATACGCTGACACACTGTTGTGAATTCTGTGGCTGAATTCACTCCTGTGGTCACAAGTGGTACTGCAGCTTCTGAGCTTCCTCCCTCAGGTGTTCTGGTGAGCTCGTTAACTGCTTCATTACTTAACTCCGCCTGATGCTGCTATCCTTGCTCCTTGTCAATGTTTCAGTGTTGGATCTGAGCTTCTCCTGATTGTTGCTGTGACCTGCTGCTCTGTATAGCTAAGTGCTTTTTGTTTTTTTGTTGCTTTTTTTCTGTCCAGCTTGTCTTTTGTTTTGCTGGAAGCTCTGAGACGCAAAGGGTGTACCGCCGTGCCGTTAGTTCGGCACGGTGGGTTTTTTTTGCCCCCTTTGCGTGGTTTTGCTTTAGGGTTTTTTGTAGACTGCAAAGTTCGCTTTACTGTCCTCGCTCTGTCCTAGAATATCGGGCCCCACTTTGCTGAATCTATTTCATCCCTTCGTTTTGTCTTTTCATCTTACTCACAGTCATTATATGTGGGGGGCTGCCTTTTCCTTTGGGGAATTTCTCTGGGGCAAGTCAGGCCTATTTTTCTATCTTCAGGCTAGCTAGTTTCTTAGGCTGTGCCGAGTTGCCTAGGTAGTTGTTAGGCGCAATCCACAGCCGCTTTTAGTTGTGTTTAGGATAGGATCAGGTGTGCAGTCTACAGAGTTTCCACGTCTCAGAGCTCGTTCTTGTATTTTTGGGTATTTGTCAGATCACTGTGTGCGCTCTGATCGCTAAGCACACTGTGTTTCTGGATTGCCTTCATAACACCTGTCATTAGCAAACATAACAGTACAAGGAGCCCAACTAATGATTCTCAATAGAGGGAAAGAAAAAGTTCTGACATCATTTTTTTTTTTTTTTTTTTTCTGCTCTGTGTTCACTTTTTTTTTTTTCCCCTAGACATTTGGGTGATTCTGGACACAGGTGTGGACATGGATATTCAGGGTCTGTGCTCTTCAATGGATAATCTCGTTATAAATGTACAAAAAATTCAAGATACTATTGATCAGAAATCTATGTTAGAACCAAGAATTCCTATTCCTGATTTGTTTTTTGGAGATAGAACTGAGTTTCTAAGTTTCAAAAATAATTGTAAGCTATTTCTGACCTTGAAACCTCATTCTTCTGGTAATCCTATTCAACAGGTTTTGATTATTATTTCTTTTTTGCGCGGCGACCCTCAAGACTGGGCATTTTCTCTTGCGCCAGGAGACCCTGCATTGAGTAGTGTCGATGCGTTTTTCCTGGCGCTCGGATTGCTGTACGATGAGCCTAATTCAGTGGATCAGGCTGAGAAAAATTTGCTGGCTTTGTGCCAGGGTCAGGATGATATAGAAGTATATTGTCAGAAATTTAGGAAATGGTCAGTACTCACTCAGTGGAATGAATCTGCGCTGGCAGCTTTGTTCAGAAAGGGTCTCTCTGAGGCTCTTAAGGATGTCATGGTGGGATTTCCTATGCCTGCTGGTTTGAATGAGTCTTTGTCTTTGGCCATTCAGATCGGTCGACGCTTGCGCGAGCGTAAATCTGTGCACCATTTGGCGGTACTGCCTGAGGTTAAACCTGAGCCTATGCAGTGCGATAGGACTATGACTAGAGTTGAACGGCAGGAATACAGACGTCTGAATGGTCTGTGTTTCTACTGTGGTGATTCCACTCATGCTATTTCTGATTGTCCTAAGCGCACTAAGCGGTCCGCTAGGTCTGCCGTCATTGGTACTGTACAGTCCAAATTCCTTCTGTCCATTACCTTGATATGCTCTTTGTCGTCGTTTTCTGTCATGGCGTTTGTGGATTCGGGCGCTGCCCTGAATCTGATGGATTTGGATTATGCTAAACGTTGTGGGTTTTTCTTGGAGCCTTTGCGGTGTCCTATTCCATTGAGAGGAATTGATGCTACACCTTTGGCCAAGAATAAACCTCAATACTGGGCCCAGCTGACCATGTGCATTGCTCCTGCACATCAGGAAGTTATTCGCTTTCTGGTGTTGCATAATCTGCATGATGTGGTCGTGTTGGGGTTGCCATGGCTACAAACCCATAATCCAGTATTGGATTGGAATTCCATGTCGGTATCCAGCTGGGGTTGTCAGGGGGTACATGGTGATGTTCCATTTTTGTCGATTTCGTCATCCACCCCTTCTGAGGTCCCAGAGTTCTTGTCTGATTATCAGGATGTATTTGAAGAGCCCAAGTCCGATGCTCTACCTCCGCATAGGGATTGTGATTGTGCTATCAATTTGATTCCTGGTAGTAAATTCCCTAAAGGTCGATTATTTAATTTATCCGTGCCCGAACACGCCGCTATGCGCAGTTATGTGAAGGAATCCCTGGAGAAGGGACATATTCGCCCATCGTCATCACCACTGGGAGCAGGGTTCTTCTTTGTAGCCAAGAAGGATGGTTCGCTGAGACCGTGTATTGATTACCGCCTTCTTAATAAGATCACTGTTAAATTTCAGTATCCCTTGCCATTGTTATCTGACTTGTTTGCTCGGATTAAGGGGGCTAGTTGGTTCACTAAGATAGATCTTCGTGGTGCGTATAATCTGGTGAGAATCAGGCAAGGAGATGAATGGAAAACTGCATTCAATACGCCCGAGGGTCATTTTGAGTATCTAGTGATGCCGTTCGGACTTGCCAATGCTCCATCTGTGTTTCAGTCTTTTATGCATGACATCTTCCGTGAGTATCTGGATAAATTCCTGATTGTTTACTTGGATGACATTTTGATCTTCTCAGATGATTGGGAGTCTCATGTGAAGCAGGTCAGAATGGTTTTTCAGGTCCTGCGTGCTAACTCTTTGTTTGTGAAGGGATCAAAGTGTCTCTTCGGTGTGCAGAAAGTTTCATTTTTGGGGTTCATCTTTACCCCTTCTACTATCGAGATGGATCCAGTTAAGGTCCAAGCCATCCAGGATTGGATTCAGCCGACATCTCTGAAAAGTCTGCAAAAGTTCCTGGGCTTTGCTAATTTTTATCGTCGCTTCATCTGTAATTTTTCTAGCATTGCCAAACCATTGACCGATTAGACCAAGAAGGGTGCTGATTTGGTTAATTGGTCTTCTGCTGCTGTGGAAGCTTTTCAGGAGTTGAAGCGTCGTTTTTGTTCTGCCCCTGTGTTGTGTCAGCCAGATGTTTCTCTTCCGTTCCAGGTCGAGGTTGATGCTTCTGAGATTGGAGCAGGGGCGGTTTTGTCACAGAGAGGTTCTGATTGCTCAGTGATGAAACCATGTGCTTTCTTTTCCAGGAAGTTTTCGCCCGCTGAGCGTAATTATGATGTGGGCAATCGAGAGTTACTAGCCATGAAGTGGGCATTCGAGGAGTGGCGTCATTGGCTTGAAGGAGCTAAGCATCGCGTGGTGGTATTGACTGATCATAAGAACTTGACTTATCTCGAGTCTGCCAAGCGCTTGAATCCTAGACAGGCCCGTTGGTCGTTATTTTTTGCCCGCTTCGACTTTGTGATTTCGTACCTTCCGGGCTCTAAAAATGTGAAGGCGGATGCTCTGTCTAGGAGTTTTGTGCCCGACTCTCCGGGTTTTTCTGAGCCAGCGGGTATCCTCAAGGAAGGAGTCATTGTGTCTGCCATCTCCCCTGATTTGCGGCGGGTGCTGCAAAAATTTCAGTCGAATAAACCTGATCGTTGTCCAGCAGAGAAACTGTTCGTCCCTGATAGGTGGACTAATAAACTTATCTCTGAACTTCATTGTTCGGTGTTGGCTGGTCATCCTGGAATCTTTGGTACCAGAGAGTTAGTGGCTAGATCCTTCTGGTGGCCATCTCTGTCACGGGATGTACGTACTTTTGTGCAGTCCTGTGGGATTTGTGCTAGGGCTAAGCCCTGCTGTTCTCGTGCCAGTGGGTTGCCTTTGCCCTTGCCGGTCCCAAAGAGGCCTTGGACACATATTTCGATGGATTTCATTTCTGACCTTCCCGTTTCTCAAAAGATGTCAGTCATTTGGGTGGTCTGTGATCGCTTTTCTAAAATGGTCCATCTGGTGCCCTTGGCTAAATTGCCTTCCTCCTCTGATTTGGTACCTTTGTTCTTTCAGCATGTGGTTCGGTTGCATGGCATTCCTGAGAATATTGTTTCTGACAGAGGTTCCCAGTTTGTTTCAAGGTTTTGGCGAGCCTTTTGTGGTAGGATGGGCATTGACCTATCCTTTTCCTCGGCTTTCCATCCTCAGACTAATGGCCAGACCGAACGAACCAATCAGACCTTGGAAACATATCTGAGATGTTTTGTTTCTGCAGACCAGGATGTTTGGGTGTCCTTTTTGCCGTTGGCTGAGTTCGCCCTTAATAATCGGGCCAGCTCGGCTACCTTGGTTTCTCCATTTTTTTGCAATTCTGGGTTCCATCCTCGTTTCTCTTCAGGACAGGTTGAGTCTTCGGACTGTCCTGGTGTGGATTCTGTGGTGGATAGGTTGCAGCAGATCTGGACTCAGGTAGTGGACAATTTGATCTTGTCCCAGGAGAAAGCTCAACTTTTCGCTAATCGCAGACGCCGTGTGGGTCCCCGACTTCGTGTTGGGGATCTGGTTTGGTTATCTTCTCGTCATATTCCTATGAAGGTTTCCTCTCCTAAATTTAAACCTCGCTTTATTGGTCCGTATAGGATTTCTGAGGTTCTCAATCCTGTGTCTTTTCGTTTGACCCTCCCAGACTCCTTTTCCATACATAATGTATTCCATAGGTCGTTGTTGCGGAGATACGTGGCACCTATGGTTCCATCTGTTGAGCCTCCTGCCCCGGTTTTGGTGGAGGGGGAATTGGAGTATATTGTGGAGAAGATTTTGGATTCTCGTGTTTCTAGACGGAAACTCCAGTATCTGGTTAAATGGAAGGGTTATGCTCAGGAAGATAATTCCTGGGTTTTTGCCTCTGATGTTCATGCTTCCGATCTTGTTCGTGCCTTTCATGCGGCTCATCCTGGTCGGCCTGGGGGCTCTGGTGAGGGTTCGGTGACCCCTCCTCAAGGGGGGGGTACTGTTGTGAATTCTGTGGCTGAATTCACTTCTGTGGTCACAAGTGGTACTGCAGCTTCTGAGCTTCCTCCCTCAGGTGTTCTGGTGAGCTCGTTAACTGCTTCATTACTTAACTCCGCCTGATGCTGCTATCCTTGCTCCTTGTCAATGTTTCAGTGTTGGATCTGAGCTTCTCCTGATTGTTCCTGTGACCTGCTGCTCTGTATAGCTAAGTGCTTTTTGTTTTTTTGTTGCTTTTTTTCTGTCCAGCCTGTCTTTTGTTTTGCTGGAAGCTCTGAGACGCAAAGGGTGTACCGCCGTGCCGTTAGTTCGGCACGGTGGTTTTTTTTTGCCCCCTTTGCGTGGTTTTGCTTTAGGGTTTTTTGTAGACTGCAAAGTTCGCTTTACTGTCCTCGCTCTGTCCTAGAATATCGGGCCCCACTTTGCTGAATCTATTTCATCCCTTCGTTTTGTCTTTTCATCTTACTCACAGTCATTATATGTGGGGGGCTGCCTTTTCCTTTGGGGAATTTCTCTGGGGCAAGTCAGGCCTATTTTTCTATCTTCAGGCTAGCTAGTTTCTTAGGCTGTGCCGAGTTGCCTAGGTAGTTGTTAGGCGCAATCCACAGCCGCTTTTAGTTGTGTTTAGGATAGGATCAGGTGTGCAGTCTACAGAGTTTCCACGTCTCAGAGCTCGTTCTTGTATTTTTGGGTATTTGTCAGATCACTGTGTGCGCTCTGATCGCTAAGCACACTGTGTTTCTGGATTGCCTTCATAACACCTGTCATTAGCAAACATAACACACACCCTGCCTACGTAGGAGCTACGGACCACTATTTTCGGGACTTTTCAGCGTATTACGGCCGTAATATATGGACCGTATTTTCATACGCTGAGTGTGAAGCCGGCCTTAGATGGAATGGTCTGCAGGCGTCACGTTGCATTTGCAGAGCCCCTGATGTACCCAAACAGTAGAAACCCCCCACAAGTGACCCCATATTGGAAACTAGACCCCCCAAGGAACTTATCTAGATGTGTTGTGAGAACTTTGAACCCCAAGTGTTTCACTACAGTTTATAACGCAGAGCCGTGAAAATAAAAAATCTTTTTTTTCCCACAAAAATGATTTTTAGCCCCCCAATTTTTTATTTTCCCAAAGGTAACAAGAGAACTTGGACCCCAAAAGTTGTTGTCCAATTTCTCCTGAGTACGCTGATAACCCATATGTTGGGGTAAACCTCTGTTTGTGCGCACGGGAGAGCTCGGTAGGGAAGGAGCACTGTTTTACGTTTTCAACGCAGAATTGGCTGGAATTGAGATCGGACGCCATGTCGCGTTTGGAGATCCCCCTGATGTGCCTAAACAGTGGAAACCCCCAATTCTAACTGAAACCCTAATCCAAACACACCCCTAACCCTAATCCCAACAGTAACCCTAACCACACCCCTAACCCTGACACACCCCTAACTCTAATCCAAACCCTAATCACAACCGTAAATGTAATCCAAGCCCTAACTTTAGCTCCAACCCTAACCCTAACTTTAGCCCCAACCCTAACCCTAACTTTAGCCCCAACCCTAACTTTAGCCCCAACCCTAACCCTAACTTTAGCTCCAACCCTAACCCTAACCCTAGCCCCAACCCTAACCCTAACGGGAAAATGGAAATAAATCCTTTTTTTTTTTTATTAAATATTTTTCCCTAACTAAGGGGGTGATGAAGGGGGGGTTTGATTTATTTTTATAGTTTTTTTTATAGCGGATTTTTATGATTGGCAGCTGTCACACACTAAAAGACGCTTTTTATAGCAAAAAAGTTTTTGCATCTTCACATTTTGAGACCTATAATTTTTCCATATTTTAGTCCACAGAGTCATGTGAGATCTTGTTTTTTTGCGGGACGAGTTGACGTTTTTATTGGTAACATTTTCGGGCATGTGACATTTTTTGATCACTTTTTATTCCAATTTTTGTGAGGCAGAATGATCAAAAACCAGCTATTCATGAATTTCTTTTGGGGGAGGCGTTTATACCGTTCCACGTTTGGTAAAATTGATAAAGCAGTTTTATTCTTCTGGTCAGTACGATTACAGCGATATCCCATTTATATCATTTTTTTATGTTCTGGCGCTTTTATACGATAAAAACTATTTTACAGAAAAAATAATTATTTTGGCATCGCTTTATTCTCAGGACTATAACTTTTTTATTTTTCTGCTGATGATGCTGTATCGTGGTTCGATTTTTGCGGGACAAGATGACGTTTTCAGCGGTACCACGGTTATTTATATGTCTTTTTGATCGCGTGTTATTCCACTTTTTGTTCAGCGGTATGATAATAAAAGCGTTGTTTTTTGCCTCGACTTGTTTTTTGCTCTGAGCAGGCACTTGGTAAGCCACCTCCCTGCCTGCAGGACCCGGATGCCGCAGCCATTTTAGATCCGGGCCTGCTGCAGGTGAGGAGAGGTAAGAGACCCTCGCAGCAACGCGATCACATCGCGTTGCTGCGGGGGTCTCAGGGGAGCCCGTAGGGAGCCCCCTCCCTGCACAATGCTTCCCTGTACCGCCGGCACACCGCGATCATGTTTGATCGCGGTGTGCCGGGGGATAATGTGCCGGGAGCGGTCCGTGACAGCTCCTGGCACATAGTGCCGGATGTCAGCTGCGATAGTCAGCTGACACCTGTCCGCGATCGGCCGCGCTCCCCCCGTGAGCGCGGCCGATAGCATATGACGTACTATCCCGTCACTGGGAATTAAGTCCCAGGTCACCTTGACAGGATAGTACGTCATGGGATTAAGGGGTTAATAATGTGGAACATCATTTTTAAATAGTTTTCCTTTATTTTGAATCACCAGGAAAACTAATTATCACATGTGTTTAAGATTGATTTCAGTGATCCACTGAGCCCTGAGACACAATACCATCCATGAGTTTATTTGAAAAACAAAACAATTAAATCTTTGACACAAATCCAATTTGCATAATAATTTGGAACACAGTGTATAGATATATTTATGGATATATCTATAGATACATCTATCCATATATCTATCTGGCTACTTTCACACATCAAGTTTTTGCCGTCAGGTACAATCCGGCGAGTTTTGAAAAAAGGGATCCGTTTTTTTTCTGCCAGATCCGTTTTTTTCTCAGAGTTGTATTAGCGCCGGATTGTGCCTGATGGCCTGATGGTTGTATGTCGCATGGTGCATGTTGTATGTCACATGGTGCATGTCGCATGGTGCATGTCACATGGTACATGTTGTATGGCGCATGTTGTATGGCGCATGTCGCATGTCGTATGTTGTATGTCACATGGCGCATGTCGCATGTCGCATGTTGTATGTGCACACAGTCTAGACGAGTCCAGCTCTGATACATCTGGATGACTGACATCCAGATGTAGCAGAGCCTGTAGATGATCGCCGGAGATAACTCTCCAGCGATCATCTACACTGCAGCGTTCTCACAAACAGCTGATCGCGAGAACTGCAGTGGACGAAGGACTTCTGTTGGCGGGACAGGTGAGCCGGCATGGACATGCATGTGACTCATTATTAGATGCGGTTTTACCGCATTTAATGATTGTCTATGGTAAATTTACGGCGCGGCGACGGAGCTTCGTCGCATTGTAAACAGACATGCTGCGCTCTGAAAAGACGCGCCGCATGTCCGTTTACGCTGGTCTGCCGCCTGCGTGTTTTACTGCATAGTGGAGACGGGATTTCATGAAATCCCCTCCACTATGCGGTAACCTCTGGACGCTGCGTGTTTGACGCTGCGGCTCTACGCAGCATCAAAGAAGCAGCATTTCCTGAATGTGGAAACATACCCTAATACATCTTTATTTAGCTTTCAAAAACGCATAAAAAAACGCACCAAAACCATGAAAAAAATGCGCAAAAAACACATAACAAAAACACACCTGCATTTTCTGCCAAGAGCTGTGGATTTAGTGCAGAAAAATCCGCAGGCAAATCTGCAATGTGTGCACATAGCCTAAAATGGAAATATCATGCTGCTGCAAAGCAGGTAGAAGCTAGCTCCACTAGGTGGCGATAGAGTGGAGAAAAGTCATGCACACAGATGAAGCAGATCTACCATGCAGCAGCAAAGCTACCACCAGGTGGCAGCAGGCAAGTCAAACAAGCCGGGTAAAATCCAAAACTGTAAGGCCGGCTTCACACTCAGCGTGTGAAAATACGGTCCGTATATTACGGCCGTAATACGCTGAAAAGTCCCGAAAATAGTGGTCCGTAGCTCCTCCGTAGGGAGGGTGTTTCAGCGTTTTTTGCGCATGGCATCCTCCGTATGTAATCCGTATCTCATCCGTACTGCGTGTTTATATCGCAGGCTTGCAAAACCGACATACGGATATACAAGGGATCCATGTGTTAAAAAAAATATATATATATATATACTGTCTATATATATATATATATATGTCAGTAGACACATATATGTATATATATTAATATTTCATCCAGCGCGATATAGCAGAAAGCCGGTAATTCAATTACCGGCTTTTGCTTTCTCCTTCCTAAACCTGACATGATATGAGACCTGGTTACATACAGTAAACCATCTCATATCCCCATTTTTTTTGCATATTCCACACTACTAATGTTAGTAGTGTGTATGTGCAAAATTTGGCCGTTCTAGCTAGTAAATTAAGGGGTTAAATTGCGGAAAAAATTGGCGTGGGCTCCAGCACAATTTTCTCCGCCAGAGTAGTAAAGCCAGTGACTGAGGGCAGATATTAATAGCCTGGAGAGGGTCCATGGTTATTGCCCCCCCCCCCCCCCCCTGGCTAAAAACATCTGCCCCCAGCCACCCCAGAAAAGGCACATCTGGAAGATGCGCCTATTCTGGCACTTGGCCACTCAATTCCCATTCCCGTGTAGCGGTGGGATATGGGGTAATGAAGGGTTAATGCCACCTTGCTATTGTAAGGTGACATTAAGCCAAATTAATAATGGAGAGGCGTCAATTATGACACCTATCCATTATTAATCCAATACTAGTAAAGGGTTAAAAAAATACACAAACACAATATTAAATAAAAACAAAGGTTGTTTTAATATTTTATTGAACGCCCAATCCAGTCACTGAAGACCCTCGTTCTTTAACAAAAAAAACATAATAAACCAACAATATCCTTACCTTCCGCAGATCTGTAAAGTCCAACGATGTAAATCCATCTGAAGGGGTTAAAATATTTTGCAGCCACGAGCTTTGCTAATGCAACATTGCTCATGTCTGCAAAACCCCGGAGAATGTAGGTAAAGTAGGTCATTGACCTATATTTACCTGCATTTGCGGTGAGGCGCCCTCTGCTGGTTGTTCCTAGATCGTGGGAACTTTCCTAGAAAGCTCCCTGGCTCGAGATCATAAGAGGCGCCCTCTGCTGGTTGTCCTCATATGAACTTGAGCCAAGGAGCTTTCTAGGAAAGTTCCCACGATCTAGGAACAGCCAGCAGAGGGCGCCTCACCGCAAATGCAGGTAAATTCGGTTGCATTCGGTCCCTGTGGAAGGCTGATCCCTATATCTCGGGTTTCAGACCTCCCACAGACACTGGAGTCGCACTGTTAGATGCGCAATTTCTTGAGGGCGAGGGGATATTTTTTATGAGCCTGTAACTCGGACGATGCGTCCATAATTCACGATTCCATGTTGGAGACCGTTCGACTGGAAGACCATAATAGATGTGTATCCTGTGGCCACTTGACATGCGTGCTTTAATTAAGCCCCCAAGCACCTCCATGTCCCCTGCTGGTGTGGCTTCCTCACTGAGGCTTTGAAATGCCATCTGCCTGCCACACTGTGCTCAGCCCATTACCATACTAATAGGAACTTTATTCATCAGAAAGGTGGGGGCCAGGAGCACTCCTCTCTGCAGACCTGTGACCAGGAGACCAGGAGACAAAATGGAGTCACGCCAATCTCTGTTAGTATGCCCGTCCAAGTATGCCCGTTCCCTCATCACAGCAGCCCTTCAAGAGAATCAGATAGCCTTTGCAGAGTTGTGATGTATTCGTTCGCCTTTCTGGAATAAGTTTCATAAACTGAGCACAGTTGTCCTAGGGCTTCATCTAGTAGAGAGAAGCAGGCTTAGAGATGCTGTTTATGGGACTCATTAATTTTTGCTGTAAGTCTGCTATATCATAAAATGCTTTATACTTAGTTGATTCAAAGTTCTCTCTAACTTTCCATGTATGCTTTGTAGATCATTTAGCCTTCTCACTGGACTGTTGATTAAGGCCTCTTTCACACTTCCGTCTTTTAGCTCCCATCGAAATCTGTCGATTTTCGAAAAAAAACAGGATCCTGCAAATTTTTCAGCAGGATCCTGTATTTTCCCATAGACTTGTATTAGCGACGGATGGCCATCTGTTTCATCCGTCGTGCACTGGATCCGTCGGAAAATTGCTGTCCGTCAGGTGGAGAAAACTCTCTCTCGAATTTTAGACATTCAAATTCCGGCAGCGCCTAATTCGACGCATCCGTCAGGACACAGGATGCGTTGCATCCGTTTTTCACTATTTTTAAGACATCCATATAGTCTTCCCTCAGCCACTGTAATTCACAGGCAGAATGAAGATGTGATCTGCTGGTTTCTGGAAGCTGGAGAAGGGGCTGTGCTATTATGCTTTCACACACACTGTTTGATTTCTTTAATGCTGTAAGCAGATGCTCTAATGACTGTTCTGCAGCTTTATGGAAGCTGTAGCCTCCCTTTACATATATATCTGACAAAAGTCTTCTTTACTATTTTGACTCCATAGATAGGCTTCAAGTGTAGGGCGCTTGAGATACCATCTCTAGGCTATTTCCTTGAACCAGTACTCACAAGTAGATATTTCAAATAGCTTAAACTCCACTGTAGGAGGCATATATGAAGATTCCAGAAAAAAAGATAGATATGCACACATGCAGCAGGTAAAGACTTTTCAGAAACAGGGCTGCAGCACATGAGCTTCTAAGATGGCTCATAGATGGTGAATGAGGAAGAAGGGGTTACTGACATTAGAACTACATTAGAGAGACAGAGAGAGAGAGGGGAAGGCCAAACTTCTAAAGAGGGCATACGTTATTCCATAGAAACACAACATAACAATATAAACAAAACGATACTACAATTCTGTCAGTATGATTCCCAAATTATGGGACATGACTTGTGCTCCTCGTTAAGTCTTAAAAGAACCTCAGTGATATAATCTCTCAAAGCTTTATAACACTCACTTGGACAACCCCTGTGTCTGAGTATTGAGTACTGTGGTCACTTGCCTTTAGTTTGGAGATTGCCACTATCTCCTCAGTTTCCTGTGATTTCTATTATTTGCATCTGCTGCTCCTGTGACTTGCTGGTTACCCCATTGTTTGTTGTAAGCATCACTAACAGACGTTAGAGACTATTGATATTACACTACAATCAACTGTGGATTCTGCTACCTAAATCTGAGTGCTGCTTCAGAGCTGCCACTCTCATCTTCCCTCCTGGTCCACAGATGTCATCCAAGTGACGTGATGTTTGCACGGACTCATTGACGTGCATGGCCAGTGCAAGTGTGAATATTGGATTAAACTCAGACACGCTGTGATTTTTTTTTTCACTGGATTGGCTCTGAGTAGAAAACCAAACATGTGCATAGCCCTATAGACTAAAACTGGCCCGAGTGTTATCCAATGTTTTGTCAGAACATACTCGAACGGAAAATACGGTCGTCTGCATGAGCCCTAATGTTGAGGCAGCTGTCAGTCAGTCCCAGGGGTGCAGTTACAGCCGCCACTCACTAAGCACCCAGCGGTGACTGAATCCACGCCGGCCCACCCCTATGACCGAGAGCCCGAGCCTCGCTCAGGGGGGAATAAAGTTAATTTCCTCCCAGCAGCGGGGCTCGCTGTGCTGGTGCCGGACATCTTCAGAACGCTATTAACCTGCAGATTAACCCCATATCTGTGGAGAAAAAAGTTGAATTCTCTGATAAGGTACATTACAAAGTTTCTTATATTCGCTGTACTGCCGATTTATGCGGTTTGAAATGACAGTGACCCTGCTATTCACACTTTGGTGCCAGTCAGTTACCACAAAAAAAATCATTTTAAGCACTGTACAAATCTTTATTATGGTTTATAAAAATAATTTTAATTGAATATTTGATGAAAGCACACTGTAAGGATGATACTGCCGGAATATCTAACCCATATTTAGCCTTCTACAATCATTGCTCTAAACCAGTCATGTAGCATAATATACAACAGATTACTCATGGAAGTCTTTATATGAACTCGGGTGAAACATGAATGAAGAAAAGGATGAGGTCAAATCGGATGAGTCTGAGGAACACTAGGAACCACCTGTGATTCTACAGTAGACAGTTTATTGAATTGATAATTCTATATGAAGATTAGAAAATTGTCATCACAACAGAAAGCTGAAAGAATGAATACATAAAAAACAGGGCACAAGACTTAATGCGGACACAGTCTATCCATCTTTAGCCATCTAGTGCATGTACAGTTAAAAAAAGAAAGTTATGTCGTAAAAAATTAGAGTTGGTGCTGTAAAATAAACTGGAAATGCAATAAAAGATCATTACATTAGAAGCAAAGACAGTTCTGCTGGTACCATTCTGGAGCATAGAGAACATCTATCCTTCTGGAAGTCACTTTGTGTGCCGATAGCCACAGGAAACGTTGCCGATCAACTTGCAAGGCTAAATACATATCAGTAGTTTCAGTCGATATTTAATGAATTCATGGTCCACTTACCAAAGAGACACGTGGATGCTATGGGGCCTCAGAGCCCCTTTACTACTAGGCGGCGAGAACCTGAGTAGGAGTCTCCTCTCTGCACTGTTCGCAATCAACGGGGTGAGGAATTGATCCAAGGATATTAGAAAGGAAAAACACCAAGCTCCCCCCATCAAAGTGTTTTATGACAGTTTCAAAACACTCTGAAACGTTGAAAAATAATTTGTGTTACAGAAAGTTGCACAAAAATGTTGTGAATGTTGGCATTTTTGCCCAGTTCCGCTAATATGGTTGACTTGGACAGGACGGGTCGTGGTGATGCCCATCTAATTCATGACGAGTTGTGGCGTTCCTTACACCTTATATTTTATACTTTTATTTTTGGAGTAAAACTTGCATCAAGGCACACGTCACTTATAAGTTGGGCCCAATATTTTAAGGGCTCATTCAGACATCCATAATCATTGGTCCGATCTCGGATGGCAATTTACGGACTGGAAGCGTGTCTCCCAACCCAGAGAGTGACAGTTTTATATATTTCTGAGGGCATCACACTCGGTCTGGGAGACTAGCGATCAGTCCTTTCATTGTGATCCGAGATCGAAACAAGGAACACAGACGCCTGAAAGAGTCCTAAGAGGCATAGGCCTCTGACTCCACCATGCCCCCTCATCAAGACCGGTGTGAACAATGCCAGTGTTGATGAATCAAGGGTTAAATCTCTATGTCCTTGGAGGCAAAACCGAGCCTCATATTGGGGGTCCATTGTGACCTTTCCTATGAGGCCCCCACATCTGTGCACATCACTATAATGACTTTCTTGGGCCCAATGACATTGAAGAAGCTCACCCATTTTTTGCCTAAACCTGTGTATATCTGTAAATAGTGTAGCGTCAGTGTGTTAAAATACTCACCGATTTCAGTCTTCTTCTGTGTCCAGTGCCATTCTGCTCCTCTTCTCAGTGACGTCACCACTCTTCAGACTGTCCGTCACAAGTTTAGCTTTTACAATGTAACCTATGGAGGATCAGAACAAGGCTCCATACGTTTACATTGTAAGAGACTTCTGGCTCTCACACAGAGCGAGCCAGAGAGAGTCTGACGAGAGGCGACGTCACTGAGAAGAGGAGCAGAGCGGCATTGAATACTGGAGAAGACTGCGATAGGTGAGTATATTAACAAAGTTTTAGGCAAAAAAAAAAAAGTTAATGGGAGGCTTCTTTAAAAAAAGATGTTCTTTCCAAAAAGAAAAATCTGATGTTCCCTGCATTGAAACATAAAATGAAGAGAAATTAGCAGTTGACAAGCAACAATATTGACGACGCGTCATTAGTTAGGGTGGAAAGATTTAATCTCACAATCACAGTTCTGGCCCTTTAAGAAAACACCAATATATAACATTATCTTGATGAACTCCCTATAGTACACCAGTGATAAAATGAACATTTATTAACTCCGTCTTTCTCATTTTATTTAGGTCTTGAGTGCATTTTTTTTTATATTTCCTATACAGGAGGGAGCCCATCAGTCACAAGACACAATGGGAAAAGAATGTGTAATGGTGATCACAGCCTACAATGTGGAAACCATACTGGAATGAAAGCTTATACAATCCACAGTAGAGAACATTCAAAAACACTATGAAAATCAAGTGTTTCATTTTGGATTGGAGCTTTTTTTATTTTGCCCTCAGTGCGCAGATATTTTGTTCCCTAAAGCTAAATTTATGCAAATTCGAGGGCCACTAAAAAATTGGACATTTCAGAAACTTCGAGGTCACAGCAAGTAGTCTCTTAAGATGTGGCTTGTCCCCATGAGTATAGCGTCTGATAACAAAATGTCTGCCTCTGCTCACAAATACTTAAAATAAAAAAAAATAATGTAAAACTGAAAGAAAAATAAAATAACGGTATATATCAAGAAGTAGTTTAAGAAATAGTTTAATAGAGATGACTATTCAAATGTCGATGGATAGTTCACGCTGGACACTGCGCCAGACTGCAAGTGATGATATCATGACCACAAGTGACCAGAACGGTGTGAATTATGGTGGGAGGTGTGGCTTCCTTTTTTTTACATTTTTTTTTCTACTGGTAAAACATGAATGAAAACTCCTTTAAGACCATAAAGCTAGAAACCTTGAAACCAGAAAAATGAAACATTTAAGAGTCATGTTTTTGGGATCAGTAGATCCCAGTGGTCAGACACTCACCGATCACAAAGCTGTATCCTGTGGACTTTGTATGTGGCAATGACCTTTTTGAAGCACCAGTCCAGTGTTTTCTCTTTATTTTACCTTTGGAGTGGTATATCTAGTGCAAGCACCTTGTCCCTAATAATTTACTTACCAGCCACCGTCTTCTGCTGTTCTCGGCACCACTCCGGTAGTCTTCTGCTGTGACCTGCCGGATCGCTCCAGTGTTTGCAAGCAAACGTCACTTCTAATTGTAAGTCTATGAGAGCCTGACTTACACCGAGTGCTTGTGACTGTCACCTGTGACTTCCAGTCAGTCAGAAGTTGAACACCGAGTGCTTGTGACTGTCACCTGTGACTTCAGGTCAGTCAGAAGTTGAACACCGAGTGCTTGTGACTGTCACCTGTGACTTCCGATCAGTCAGAAGTTGAACACCGAGTGCTTGTGACTGTCACCTGTGACTTCCGGTCAGTCAGAAGTTGAACACCAAGTGCTTGTGACTGTCACCTGTGACTTCAGGTCAGTCAGAAGTTGAACACCGAGTGCTTGTGACCGTCACCTGTGACTTCAGGTCAGTCAGAAGTTGAACACCGAGTGCTTGTGACTGTCACCTGTGACTTCCGATCAGTCAGAAGTTGAACACCGAGTGCTTGTGACTGTCACCTGTGACTTCCGGTCAGTCAGAAGTTGAACACCGAGTGCTTGTGACTGTCACCTGTGACTTCCGGTCAGTCAGAAGTTGAACACCGAGTGCTTGTGACTGTCACCTGTGACTTCCGGTCAGTCAGAAGTTGAACACCGAGTGCTTGTGACTGTCACCTGTGACTTCCGGTCAGTCAGAAGTTGAACACCGAGTGCTTGTGACTGTCACCTGTGACTTCCGGTCAGTCAGAAGTTGAACACCGAGTGCTTGTGACTGTCACCTGTGACTTCCGGTCAGTCAGAAATTGAACACCGAGTGCTTGTGACTGTCACCTGTGACTTCCGGTCAGTCAGAAGTTGAGGTCACATTATGGTGGAGCGGGATTGGAGAGCACCATGAAGAGCTGCAGACAGCGGCTGGTAAATATAATACTAGGGGCAGGGGACATGGATTATCAATGCCACTCTGGCGGTGAAATAAAAAAACGCCGGAGTGGTGCTTTAATGGGATCCTAAAAGGCTGAAGTCTGGTGCTGGTATCTTCCTCTAGATCTGTGATCTCAAACCTTTTGTTCCGTGGCTGTTACAAAACTACAACATGGGCTATAATAAAGCCATCACCTTGGTGTAAGGACCTTACAAACAGAAGCTAGGGTCTCCGCTTGTTAGACCTTTGTGAGTTCCTGGCAGGATCTTGTATGAGTTGGGATTTTTCTTGTTGAATCTTTTTACCCCATTAGATAAGCAACATTAAAAATGTATTGCAGCCCCTCATCAACTGGGCCAAAATATGTTTTTTCTTACAGTGAAGACAGAAGCTTAGTCAGCTTTACTGTGCTTAAGGAAACAATACGAGAATTTCAACTTTAAGGGAATCTGTCCGCAGGATTTTACCCCTCAAACTATCTCAAGAGTGTGCAAAGCAGTCAAAGCAAAAGGTGGCTACTTTGAAGAACCTAGAATATAAGACATAATTTCAGTTGTTTCACACTTTTTTGTTAAGTATATAATTCCACATGTGTTAATTCATAGTTTTGATGCATTCAGTGTGAATTTACAATTTTCATAGTCATGAAAATACAGAAAAATGTTTAAATGAGAAGGTGTGTCCAAACTTTTGGTCTGTACTGTACATGTCACTGTTTCAATGACAAGTCCAGCAATACTTTTACATGACCAGTCCGTTCCTCTGTTAGTGAGAAATCAGAGTTTGAATTGATATGCAAATTAGGTTGGAGAGCTGTGGTAGATCTGAAGCTTCTGTCACTCCAGCTCTATTCCCTGCCCAATGTTGTCTCTTCCTGCGCGACTATTATTTTTATTTATTATGCTTATATAGTGCTAACATATTCTGCAGTGCTGTTCATATATTATCATCGCTGTCCCCATCGGGGCTCACAATCTAAATTCTCTATCAGTATGTCATTGGAGTTTGGGAGGAAACCGGAGAACCCGGAGGAAACCCACGCAAACATAAGGAGAACATACAAACTCCTTGCAGATTTTGTCCTTGGTGGGATTTGAACCACTGAGCCACTGTGCTGCCCATATGCTGTGTGACTTCAGGAAAAGGAGCCATCAATCAAGCGGGAAGAGGCAGTGCTGGGTGCGGAGTAGAGCTGGGGTGACCAAGGTTTCAGATCTACCATAGCTCTTCAGCCTCATTTGCATATCAATTCAAATACTGGTATCTCAGCAATGGAGGAACGGACCGGCCACAAAGGAATTGCTGGATTTGTTTTTGAAAAAAAAATACATGTGTGTACATAGTTTGGGGTGTGAAATCCTTCTGCTAGATTTCCTTTAAAACCCAGAATATACTAATAAAGTAGTGTGAGGTTTTGGAAGAAGAAAAGTTGGAGCCTCATGATGACGGAGTGACACATTGAAAACAGAAGATCCGGGTAGAAAGTGATGGCATGGAGTCTGTGAATGATAAAGTCTTATGAGAGTTTCGCACAGAATTTACTTGTTCCTTTCCATCTTTTCGGGCGAGGATGCTCCGCCATAAACTCTACATACAGATGCCCATGGGCTGCACAGACAGGACGGCACAGCTCACTGGCTACCCTTCCAGGATTGATTTTGATGTACAAGCAGGATGCAACAAGCTCCTAACGTTTCCTCTAGTGGTGAACGCAGGAAGACAAAATATTGTCATTTAAAGGGGTTTTTTGTGATTGTAAACCTTTAAAAAAGATTTTCAAGAGTAAGAAAAGTTTTGAAATAAAGTGATAAACATTATCTACCCAATGAATCTCTTCCAGCTCCAGTGCTCCCAGCAGGTCTCCAGTGTGACACCATTACAGCCAATCACTGGCCTCAGAGGTGACATTTGCATATATTGCACATGACCACTGAGCGCATTGATTGGCTGCAGCAGTCATGTGAATGATGGGTGGGACCAGCAGGAACCAATGGAAACACGGCATCTGATTCAGTCTTTATTTCATCGTTTTCCCCCCTCGTATCCTGCTTTCCCAGCTGTTTTTTATCGTATACTGATGTATTCCAGCCAGACAAAGGCCAAAAAGGCCCTATGGATACTTTGTATAGCAGAAGA
Source organism: Ranitomeya imitator (assembly GCF_032444005.1). NCBI lineage: Eukaryota > Metazoa > Chordata > Amphibia > Anura > Dendrobatidae > Ranitomeya > Ranitomeya imitator. The sequence continues at coordinate 621,732,426 of NC_091286.1, forward strand.
TTTCCAGGCGTGAACATAAAACATGATAAGGACAGATCCATGAACCAAGATAACAAAACGATTCCCTATTTCCTAAAGAGGTTGTCCAGGATAAAAAAAACTCTACAGAGGCATAGAAAATACCATAATCTGCTAGAATTAGCCTCTGCAGGTCCAGCATTGCCCCGGTCTTTGTTGACAGTGATATCATGATTATAGAGCATGTGAACGCTGCAGCCAATCGCTGGCATCAGTGCTGATGCAAATGTGGACGGTAAAATCCGCTGAGCCCATTGATTGACTGCACCACAGTGGCCTCATGTATTGTGTATGTGACATCATCACTTTAGCGTTGGACCGGGGCAGAGTTGGAGAGGCAGTGCAGGACCTGGGGAGTGTGAATGTAACCAATCAATATTAAATCCCCTTTAAAAATCCTATGGGCCAAAAAAAAAAAAAGTTGTTTCTTTTAGACCATTTTGGTAAAGGAGACCCAATGAGTTACCTGCTGTGTACATTAAGTCAACACACATCTTCATAAAAAAAACAAAAACTGGAAAGATATTTTATGGAAACGTAAAAAGACAGAAGGAGCAGGTTAATCGAGAAGTTCCACTTCTACTCCGGGTCACACCATGTCGTTAGAACAGAGTGACGCGGCGCCGGTCTCCCACATCCACCACCCTAGAAATGCGATCCTCATGGTCACACCGACAGCGGCCTCATCCCACGGCTGCCATGTTTTAGACAAGAAAAGTTGCCCGACTTTTACATCGAGGTGGACTTCTAAACGTGATTAATATGACTTTTATTAGAATACTGCTTATTTTTTCTTTTTTACTACCCTTCTTGGCAGCACCATGAATCGGACGATTACTCGTACCCAAGCCCACAACACCGCTGTGAAATCATTCAGTAGAGCGATAGAGAGACAGAGGGATTAAGGCAAAGGGTTCGGAAACCTTTTTTTTTTACGGATCTCTGCTATTTGTGCCCAAATTGTTAACCCCTGCAACGCCCGGAGACATCATACGTTCGTTAAAAGGAACATACACATAACATGGTCCTAAGAGCGTATGTTACAAGTCCTGAGTGCCCATTATAAAATAATGGAAATATTGTAAGGCTAGGCCCACATGGCATGGCATTGTGGGGTCAACGAGCTTCCCTTGCAGTGCTATCCTTACATATGTTTTTGTAATACCATCTTGTCCTGTGCACAATTCACAAACCGATCGGAGGTTCTAAAAATGGAATTGTAAAAACATATAAAATATTGTCTGTGGGTCATTGCGGGGCGCTGGGGCGCCTCCAGGCTGTCTCTTCCCGCTGACTGCTGTTATTGTTTGTGGTCGCATGGCTGTTGTGTTCAGAATTGTTTCCTTCTTTATTCACTTTTTCCAGCGGAGGAGCAATGGATTCCTTTTCAGTCCTTTCCTTTTTCCTTGCCCGGGCTGGCAACATTAGCAGCACCAATATGCAGAAGAAGTGTAGGCAGTAGTACCAGGAGCTGAAACGGATGACAGGGGCGTTGTTAGAATAGAGCAACATACAAAAGAGAAATATTTAAAGGGAATCTGTCACCAGATTTTGCCATGTAATCTGAAAGCATCATGATGCAGGTAAAGAGACCCTGATTCCAACCATGTATCACTTTGATTGTATCACAACTGCTGCTCTCAGTAATCAGAGTTTTTAGACATAGCATGTAGCAGAGCTCAGAAAACTGCCACCACCCACACCACAGCTGTCTATGTATAATAATAGCTACAACAATATGAGTACTAAGTACCCACAGACCACCATATCACACTGTTCTAAAATCAATAAAGTTTATTGAAAATAAGTTAAAAATAGTACATCCTACCATATGAAATTTATCAAAGAGAATTAGTCAAAAAATTCCATGAGCTGCAGAAAAATCGCATCCAGCCATGTCATGTCAAGCATAGAAATGCAAAATCTATTACAATCACTAATCACACATATAAATACAGAGTTCCCAACACATCCTTTAAGGATAAATACAATATCTATTGTTCCTGGATGATGAGAATTCAATGTGCAATGTGAAAATCAGCTAGTAAATGAATCATGCTTACCCATGGTTTGTGCTCTGCTGCCCAGGAACGCCCCGACGCGCGTTTCGCCCGTGCTTTTTCAAGGGGAGTGTGTTCCTACCCCCACCTTACCTCGTTAAATACTCCCTGAAAAACAAGGCCAGCCAGTAATATGTTCGCATGTCGAGACACTACCGCCAAATTCCCAGCTGCATCGGCTCCGGTACTCATTTCCGGCGCGCGCTAGAGGAAATCCCTCTCAGACGTCATATGACGCGCACCGGAAATCTGTGGAGACCTTTGGCAACGCAGGGAAAAGAAGGCGAGTGACTGCGCATGCGTATACCGGCGCCATTTTCAAGAAGCCCTGTAGATGATGCCATGTCTGCGTGCCCTTATACCAAAAAAGGGGGGGAAAGAGTGCGCCTGCGCATACCTGCACCTTCTATGAATAGAAAAAGACATATCTATCTATTTGTGCCGCGCCAAGCAGAGCAGCCCAAGATATAGACACCCCCTATAGGTATGCACACAAAAAAGGCCCTTTCCTCTCAATTTTATCCCAAGACCAATCCATATGGGGGAATAATACATGATTTTGAAGGATCGCCACATATTCTCATCATCCACACAAAAGAGAAAATTAATTTCATACTATAATGCAAAAAAACCCTCCTAAAAAATGTACATGTGCCATAGAATATCGTGATACCACAAAAAACATACCACATATTACATATATTAACCATTCCAAGAATAAATAACGGCTCTATTCCCAGGGGATCCAGAGAAGGAAATCACATAATAAAATATGGACATCCTCCTCCAAGAACCCCCAGGAAAAAGCCCACATATATAACATAACCCACATTACATCCCTATAGAACATCCACCATAAATTGTGAATATACACAAAATATCATGAACATATATAATTAGTTTATCCATATTAGATGTACAATCACCATAAATATTAACTGTGCATGTAAACATTGTCCCATTTATTAAATTTATTAAATATTCATTCTCTTGTTTCTTCCTCTGTGCTTCTGCTTTTTGTGTACAGTCCTTCTTCTCATGTGTCCACCCAGAACGTTACCCATGATATAAATGCAAAAAATTGTCGAATGTGCTTGATAAATCAATATCCCCATGCTTGATTGACTCTCCGGGGTGTAGAAAATGAACGAGGTAGGGGGGAAAAAAGAAAAGTCACAAATAATTCTTCTTTCGGTGAAGATCGATCACAGGAACTTCACTCATAAGCAAGAGATGATCCTACTACTAAAAATAATTAAATAAAGAAAAATTAAAATACGGAACCACACATAGAAAAAGTTAAAAAAACAGGGATTACAAGAATGGTACAAAGCTGATTTTTTCGTTCAGTCCATCAGGGGACATAGTGCCCAATTCGACAATCCACTTGGATTCAGTTTGGGCCAAAATCTGTTTGACATTTCCTCCCCTAATGCCACAGTGGACCCTATCAATTCCCTTGACCTTAAATCCTCTCGGATCAGACTTGTGGTATACTTTGAAATGTTTCGGTATTGTTTTCAGCAGTGAAAGGTCATCCACCTCCCCTGCCGCAATGATGTCTCGCACGTGTTCTCTGGTCCTGATACGCAACTCTCGTGACGTCAATCCAACATAAGCTTTATTACAGGGGCAGACAGCATGGTATATAACATACGTTGTACTACAAGAAATATAGCTGGTGACCGCAAAAGAACGAGTCCCATCTACTGAGGAAAAAGAGTTACCCCTCACTATGTTACCTTTCTTGCATGCCAAGCAATCTCCGCATGGAAAACATCCACACCTCTGTTTGCCCGCACCAAAAGGATTTTTACTTGGGGCCGTGTAATGACTTCTGACCAGGTAGTCCTTTAGATTCCTGCTGCGTCTAGCAGTCATCAAAGGAGCAGATGAAATTTCTTTTTGTAATATCGGGTCAGTCATCAGTACCGGCCAATGTTTGGTAAGGATCTGTCTAATTAAGTGCCAACGACAATTAAAGGTGGAAATAAATCTGGTTTTAAAATTAACCTCTTTATCTTTCTTAGCCGTAACAAGAAGTTTCTCTCTTGGAGTACTCTTTGCTCTACAATAGCCATGTCCAATCATTCTCTTGCTATAGCCCCTATCTAAAAATCTCTCCTTCAGATCTTGGGCCTGTGATTCAAACCTGTCTATGGTAGAGCAAGTACGTTTTATTCTCAAGTATTGACCGATGGGAATCGCTTTCTTTGTTGCATGTGTATGTGAAGAAGCTGCGTGCAACACAGAGTTTACTGATGTCTCTTTCCGAAAAACATCGGTTTGAATGGTACCATCCTGATCTACAGAAATTGAAATATCCAAAAAATCTATCATTCTCTTTTCAATCCTATGGGTGAGTTTGATATTGTATGGATTTTGATTCAGTCCACCGATAAATCTTTCAAAATCAATCCTAGATCCATTCCAAAAAAATCAGCAGATCGTCTATGTACCGGAGCCAGCACTGCACATGGTCGGCGGCACACGCACCGTCACAATGCACAACCTCCCTCTCCCAATATCCGAGAAAGAGGTTGGCATACGACGGCGCGCATACCGCATCCATGGCAGTGCCGCGCTCCTGCAAATAGAAACGGTCCCTGAAAGTAAAAAAATTATGTCTTAAAACAAAATCCAACAATTCCAAAATCCATCTTTTGATCGAGTTAATTTTGGAATTGTTGGATTTTGTTTTAAGACATAATTTTTTTACTTTCAGGGACCGTTTCTATTTGCAGGAGCGCGGCACTGCCATGGGTGCGGCATGCGCGCCGTCGTATGCCAACCTCTTTCTCGGATATTGGGAGAGGGAGGTTGTGCATTGTGACGGTGCGTGTGCCGCCGACCATGTGCAGTGCTGGCTCCGGTACATAGACGATCTGCTGATTTTTTGGAATGGATCTAGGATTGATTTTGAAAGATTTATCGGTGGACTGAATCAAAATCCATACAATATCAAACTCACCCATAGGATTGAAAAGAGAATGATAGATTTTTTGGATATTTCAATTTCTGTAGATCAGGATGGTACCATTCAAACCGATGTTTTTCGGAAAGAGACATCAGTAAACTCTGTGTTGCACGCAGCTTCTTCACATACACATGCAATAAAGAAAGCGATTCCCATCGGTCAATACTTGAGAATAAAACGTACTTGCTCTACCATAGACAGGTTTGAATCACAGGCCCAAGATCTGAAGGAGAGATTTTTAGATAGGGGCTATAGCAAGAGAATGATTGGACATGGCTATTGTAGAGCAAAGAGTACTCCAAGAGAGAAACTTCTTGTTACGGCTAAGAAAGATAAAGAGGTTAATTTTAAAACCAGATTTATTTCCACCTTTAATTGTCGTTGGCACTTAATTAGACAGATCCTTACCAAACATTGGCCGGTACTGATGACTGACCCGATATTACAAAAAGAAATTTCATCTGCTCCTTTGATGACTGCTAGACGCAGCAGGAATCTAAAGGACTACCTGGTCAGAAGTCATTACACGGCCCCAAGTAAAAATCCTTTTGGTGCGGGCAAACAGAGGTGTGGATGTTTTCCATGCGGAGATTGCTTGGTATGCAAGAAAGGTAACATAGTGAGGGGTAACTCTTTTTCCTCAGTAGATGGGACTCGTTCTTTTGCGGTCACCAGCTATATTTCTTGTAGTACAACGTATGTTATATACCATACTGTCTGCCCCTGTAATAAAGCTTATGTTGGATTGACGTCACGAGAGTTGCGTATCAGGACCAGAGAACACGTGCGAGACATCATTGCGGCAGGGGAGGTGGATGACCTTTCACTGCTGAAAACAATACCGAAACATTTCAAAGTATACCACAAGTCTGATCCGAGAGGATTTAAGGTCAAGGGAATTGATAGGGTCCACTGTGGCATTAGGGGAGGAAATGTCAAACAGATTTTGGCCCAAACTGAATCCAAGTGGATTGTCGAATTGGGCACTATGTCCCCTGATGGACTGAACGAAAAAATCAGCTTTGTACCATTCTTGTAATCCCTGTTTTTTAACTTTTTCTATGTGTGGTTCCGTATTTTAATTTTTCTTTGTTTATTTAATTATTTTTAGTAGTAGGATCATCTCTTGCTTATGAGTGAAGTTCCTGTGATCGATCTTCACCGAAAGAAGAATTATTTGTGACTTTTCTTTTTTCCCCCCTACCTCGTTCATTTTCTACACCCCGGAGAGTCTATCAAGCATGGGGATATTGATTTATCAAGCACATTCGACAATTTTTTGCATTTATATCATGGGTAACGTTCTGGGTGGACACATGAGAAGAAGGACTGTACACAAAAAGCAGAAGCACAGAGGAAGAAACAAGAGAATGAATATTTAATAAATTTAATAAATGGGACAATGTTTACATGCACAGTTAATATTTATGGTGATTGTACATCTAATATGGATAAACTAATTATATATGTTCATGATATTTTGTGTATATTCACAATTTATGGTGGATGTTCTATAGGGATGTAATGTGGGTTATGTTATATATGTGGGCTTTTTCCTGGGGGTTCTTGGAGGAGGATGTCCATATTTTATTATGTGATTTCCTTCTCTGGATCCCCTGGGAATAGAGCCGTTATTTATTCTTGGAATGGTTAATATATGTAATATGTGGTATGTTTTTTGTGGTATCACGATATTCTATGGCACATGTACATTTTTTAGGAGGGTTTTTGTGCATTATAGTATGAAATTAATTTTCTCTTTTGTGCGGATGATGAGAATATGTGGCGATCCTTCAAAATCATGTATTATTCCCCCATATGGATTGGTCTTGGGGTAAAATTGAGAGGAAAGGGCCTTTTTTTGTGTGCATACCTATAGGGGGTGTCTATATCTTGGGCTGCTCTGCTTGGCGCGGCACAAATAGATAGATATATGTCTTTTTCTATTCATAGAAGGCGCAGGTATGCGCAGGCGCACTCTTTCCCCCCCTTTTTTGGTATAAGGGCACGCAGACATGGCATCCTCTACAGGGCTTCTTGAAAATGGCGCCGGTATACGCATGCGCAGTCACTCGCCTTCTTTTCCCTGCGTTGCCAAAGGTCTCCACAGATTTCCGGTGCGCGTCATATGACGTCTGAGAGGGATTTCCTCTAGCGCGCGCCGGAAATGAGTACCGGAGCCGATGCAGCTGGGAATTTGGCGGTAGTGTCTCGACATGCGAACATATTACTGGCTGGCCTTGTTTTTCAGGGAGTATTTAACGAGGTAAGGTGGGGGTAGGAACACACTCCCCTTGAAAAAGCACGGGCGAAACGCGCGTCGGGGCGTTCCTGGGCAGCAGAGCACAAACCATGGGTAAGCATGATTCATTTACTAGCTGATTTTCACATTGCACATTGAATTCTCATCATCCAGGAACAATAGATATTGTATTTATCCTTAAAGGATGTGTTGGGAACTCTGTATTTATATGTGTGATTAGTGATTGTAATAGATTTTGCATTTCTATGCTTGACATGACATGGCTGGATGCGATTTTTCTGCAGCTCATGGAATTTTTTGACTAATTCTCTTTGATAAATTTCATATGGTAGGATGTACTATTTTTAACTTATTTTCAATAAACTTTATTGATTTTATAACAGTGTGATATGGTGGTCTGTGGGTACTTAGTACTCATATTGTTGTAGCTATATGGACTTGTCCACTAATCGGTAATAGGTTGTTTATTATTGATAGAGAAGCAAGTACAGAATGCTTCTGGCTAAGATTGGCTATTTCTGCTTTTTGAATCTATATTTTGGTATAATAATAGACAGTAAATTGCTAATCAGTGCTGGGGGCGTGGTCAGACCAGGAGGACCTTGGGCAGCTAGTCCGGCAGTGATAATCTCCTGCTGATAAAACACTGATTGTATGCAACAATAGCCTACTATGTGACACATCGCTGAAAACAGTGTCTCAGCCTCTACTTCATGCTGCCTTCTGATTACATAGCTAAAACCAAATGATAGATTCCCTTTACTATTCCCATCTTGCTTTGGACCCACATGAAACTTGAGCACAGGACCCTGTTGGGCACCTCTGTAATTGGAGATGTGGAGTTCTCTCCCTTCATTTGTATGGGAGTTCCGAAATTTGCTGAAGATGCTTACTCGCCATTTCTTTTTAAATTCACATACAAATGAGTAGAGAGAGAAGTGCGTGCGCAGCCACCCCTCATTCTTGAACAATGTGCAAAGGGGCCCCAATCTTGAGATAGACATGGATTTGCCATAAACGTACAAGATAGAAATACCTTTTATTTAGGGCACCACAAATCCCAAAAAATAATTTTATGGCAATTAACATTGCACAAATTTTTTTTATTTATGGCGCGGTTACCAAGAAAAAAACATTTTTGCAATTTACTGCTTAATAAAATTTACAACCTTTCTTGAGCTATTAACAGTTTTCTTTTTTGTTTCCAGCTCGTTGTTTAGGAGACCGACCACCGCTTTCTAGTTTGTAAGTATTGTGAGAAAAAAGCAGAGGGAAGGAAGCTTAAATTCCACCCCTAAATATTCCAATCACCAATGCAAATGAGAAAAGAAGGAAAGAGCGAAATATTAAAAAAAACTTACCGTAACCTTTAATCAAAAGTGTTAAAATTTTTACACCAAAATCAATGTGTTAAAAATAGGTCATCCAACTGAAACTAGATGATATAGGACACACAAACAAAAATAAACATGGTACACCCTCTATACAGGAAGATAGATGATAGTCAGTCCAGAAAAAATTGGCCTCTAGATATTGAAACCTATACAAAACCTGTGACCTTGCTCCAAAAAAAATGAACAGTTAATGAACAGCTTTGTAATAAATAGTCCAAAGGTCTATAAATCAGTATATTGGATCATAAATGGAATAAATAAGGAACAGTCTCAGCCATTTTATGATGCAACGGGAGAGGTCATCTATCAATCCATATTCAAATGGTTCCTGTTACCGGTCTCAAGGAGTCCTGGTTCTGACCCTCAGGGTCCCTAGTCAACCCTGGTTGCCCCCCAGAGACTCGCGTTCTAACAAGGGCAGTCCACATCTGACCCTCTAGTACTGAATGGCCCTGGACTGTCACCATGTGCCTCCCGACGCGTTTCCTCATCTCCGATTCATCAGGGGGGAGTGTTAGCCCTATTACTGACCAGAATATTGCCGGGGAATAGCGGGGGGACACATGGATTAGTCAGGCAGTACAGTTTAGAATAGATTCGAAGGGTGCGAGAGTGTTCGAGGGGAGGCCACAGAGCAGGAGGTTGCAGTAGTCAAGGCGGGAGATGAGGGCATGGAATAGGGTTTTTGCAGATTCTTGGTTTAGGAACGTACGGATCCGTGAAACATTTTTGAGTTGAAGACGGCAGGAAGTGGAAAGGGCTTGGATATGTGGTTTGAAGGAGAGATCAGCGTCAAGGATTACCCTGAGGCAGCGAGCTTGTGGGACTGGGGAGAGTGGGCAGCTGTTTACTGTAATGGATAGGTTCGTTGGGGCGGTCACGTGAGAAGGGGGAAAGATGATGAATTCTGTTTTGTCCATGTTAAGTTTCAGAAATCTAGCGGAGAAGAAGGATGAAATAGTGGACAGACATTGAGGGATTCTGGTTAGTAGGGAGGTGATATCTGGTCCAGAGAGGTAGATCTGTGTGTCATCAGCATAGAGATGATACTGAAAACCATGAGATTCTATGAGCTGTCCCAGGACAAAGGTGTAAATGGAGAAGAGCAGGGGCCCTAGGACTGAACCTTGCGGGACTCCGACAGATAGGGGGCGAGGTGAGAAGGTGGTGTGCGAGTGGGAGATGCTGAAAGTCCGGTCAGTTAAGTATGACGAGATCCAGAATAGGGCCAAGTCTGTGATGCCAAGGGATGAGAGGGTCTGTGTAATAATAGGGAATGGTCCACTGTGTCAAAGGCAGAGGACAGGTCCAGTAGGAGGACGACAGTAGTGTCGCTTGCTCTTGGCGGTTAAGAGGTCATTGGTGACCTTAGTTAGGGCAGTTTCAGTGGAGTGGTGTGACCAGAAGCCAGATTGTAAGGCTGGGGTCACATTGCGTTTTGGTCAGAGCGCTAACGGACAGCGTTGCACGGCGAAATTAACGCCATGCAACGCGTCCGTTAGCGCTCCCATTGCCCGCAATGTACCAGCTTGCAGCGTCCGCGGCGCGCCCGAGGTCCGTTCCCCGCTCTCGCAGATCGGGGATCTGCGAGAGCGGGGACGTTAACGCGACCCCGAAACGCGACCCTTTAAAAACATTGCATTAGCGCAATCCGCTAGCGCTAGCGCTAAACGGATTGCACTAACGCAATGTGACCCTACACTAAGCGGTCGAAGAGGGAGCAAGAAGAGATGGGAGGACAGTTCAAGATGGACGTGTTGTTCCAGTAGTTTGGAAGCAAAGGGGGAAGTGATATAGGGCGATAGCTAGATACAGAGGATGGGTCAAGAGAGGGCTTTTTGAGGATAGGTGTGATTGAGGCAAGTTTAAAGCTTGAGGGGAAACCACCAGTTAGTGATAGGTTGAAGAGATGGGTTAGGGTTGGGATGAAGACTGTGGCGAGGTCTGGGATGAAGTGGGATGGGATCGGGTCAAGTGCACAGATGGTGAGATGCGATCTTGAGAGCAGAGTGGAGAGTCTATCTTCTGTGATGGTGGAGAAGTTGGTTTTGGAGGTGGAGGGCTGGGAAGTTGGGAAGAAGGGCTCTGGGGGTTGTTGACCTAAACTGTCTCTGATGTTATCAATCATCTGCTTGAAAAATGAGGCAAAGTCTTCAGCTGAGAGCAGTGGGGAGGGAGGACGGAGGAGAGAATTGAAGGTGTTGAATAACTGTTTAGGGTTGTGAGACAGGGAGGATATGAGAGATGAGAAGTAGGTTTGTTTAGCTGAGGTGAGTGTGGTCTTGAAAGTAGTGAGGGACTGTTTGAATGCGATTGAGTGCTCATTGGAGTGGGATAGTTTCCATCTCCGCTCAGCAGCCCTGGAAGCTCGCCTTAGTTCCTTGGTTCTTTGTGCCAGGGCTGTCTGTTGATTTTGTGAGCCTTCGTATGTGTGAGAGGGGCAACTGATTACAGAGCTACAGCTATTGTGGTGTTATATAGAGCGGCAGAGTCATCCGCATTGTGTACGGAAATATTATACAATATATATATATATATATTGTAGCGTGGCTAAAGGATGTCTAATCGATGGAAGATATGTGTCTTATAGATGGCTTGTTGCTGTGATGTAACCATGGCTACCTATATGTGTTTCAGGACCTGTGGTGATGTCACAACCACATGTCTGGTCATGTGATGGGTTCTGGGTGTGGTTAGACATATAAAAGAAAGCCTAATGCTTAACACAGGTAGGTATGTGTGGAGGTGAAACCCTCCTGAGTGTGTTACGGCTTCCGGACTGAGCCGGATGAACTGGACACTTGTTTTTCTTTACCTGAACCAAAGGCTATTTGTTTTCTGTTGTTTGCCACATGGTTTATGAAGCAATAAACCCAGTGAACTTTAAAGGAACACGTATCCTGAGTGTCAGCCGTCGCAGCTGAGTGAGTGAAATCCCTACAATTGGTGGTAGACGTGCGAGCAGCGTTCCCAGCGGAGACGTGAGTTTATTTTGAATGTCCTGGGTCAAGGCTGTTGCAAGCCAGCAAGCATTGCCGGAGAAAATGGAGGACCTGCTGAAACAATTGGTCCAGATGCAGTCACAGCAGGAGAAAAGGCAGAGCCAGCAGGAGCAAAGGCAGCAAGAGACCAACATGCTGTTGATGCAGCAGATACAACAGAGCCAGCAGGAGCAACGGCAGCAGATGCAACAAAGCCAGCAGGAGCAACGGCAGCAGTTACAACAGAGCCAGCAGCAGATGCAGCAGAGCCAGCAGGAGCAATGGCAGCAGATGCAGCAGAGCCAGCAGGAGCATCAGCAGCAGATGCAGCTTCTGGCAACCGCCATCCAGGGCAAGGCGAGCGCCCCAACCCCAGGTTTGGCTGATGACACCCACGTCCGGAAAATGGTAAGACGCGCATTGCAGAAAATGACTCCCGGGGATGATGTTGAGGCCTTCCTGACGGTGTTTGAGAGGGTCGCTGAGAGGGAAAAACTTCCGCCAGAGCAGTGGGCAGAGGTACTTGCGCCATACCTGACGGGAGAACCCCAGAAGGCGTACTATGATTTGACCTTGCAGGATGCCAAAGAGTATCACAAATTGAAAGCCGAGATTCTCGCACGTTTGGGGGTGACACTGACTGTCAGGGCACAGCGAGTTCACTCCTGGGGCTATCACCGGGACAAACCACCTCGTTCCCAAATGTTTGATCTGTTGCACCTGGTCCAGAAATGGCTGCAGCCAGAGTCCTCTGCGCCTGCACAGATGGTAGAACGGGTGATGATGGATCGGTTTGTCCATTCCCTCCCGAGGCCTATACAGTCTTGGGTTGCCCAGGGTGATCCCCAGAATGCCGACGAGCTGATCGGACTGGTTGAGAGGTACCAAGGGTTGGAAGGCTCCTTCGGGAGGCAGCCCATGCCGTACTGGGGATCCCAGAAGGCAGCTGAGTCCCAAAAAGGGGTGGTGCGTCCAAGGTCACAAAGGGCGGGGGAGGTGGTGCCCAAGGTCCCCACGGGTGATATTATTTGTTGGAGGTGCCACAAGCCAGTACATATAGCTGCCCGTTGTTCCCAAACCACTGAGCAGATGGACTGCAGCATGGGACGCCGTTGTTCATACTATGCGTATCCAGCTTGCAGTGTGAACTCTCCGCCCAACGAGGGACCTCAAGCATGTCCCGTGAAGGTGAACGGTCAAGCAGTAACGGCACTGTTAGACTCGGGGAGCCTAGTGACCCTGGTGAGGGCCACTTTTCCTCTCCACCTGCTCCCGGGAAAGAAGGTCGGAGTGCGGTGCATACATGGTGATGCAAAGGACTACCCTGTGGCCAGTGTGAACATTGAAACGACATGTGGCACGGAGTCCCACATAGTCGGCGTCGTTCAGGACTTGTTGCACCCTATAATTATTGGCCGGGATTTCTGTTTGTTTTGGGATTTGTGGGGGAAAGGTTCTGAGCTCCCTAGCAAGAGTAGGGAACCAGTGAACCCGGGAAGGGTGGTGCCACACCCAGAGTCAGACAGATTTCCTTTTTGTGTCCTGGCTGGAGATGAGGAGGAAGTGTCCCCTGCATCTGACATTCTGGAGTTAGAGGTATCCGGTGAAAATTTTGGGACTGCCCAACATAGGGACCCCACTCTGAGGGAAGCCTTTAATAATGTCACAGTTATTGACGGGGTGGTACAGGAGCCGGGGGCAGACACAAGATTTCCCCATTTTCTAATGAGCAGGGAGTTGTTGTACCGGGTCACGAAAATAAGGGAGGAGTTGGTAGAGCAGTTGGTAGTGCCGGGTCCATATAGACGGAAGGTGTTGGACATGGCCCATTCACACATCTTGGGTGGACACCTAGGGGTGGAAAAAACGCAGGAACGGGTTGTGCAGAGGTTCTATTGGCCTGGGTGCCACCGGGAAATAGTGAACTATTGCAGGTCCTGCCCTACATGTCAGCTAACTGCTCCCACTCCTCATTTCCGGAACCCCCTTGTGCCACTGCCCATTATTGAGGTGCCATTCGAGAGAATTGCCATGGACTTGGTCGGTCCCTTAGTTAAATCAGCCCGGGGCCATCAGTATATATTAGTCATCCTGGACTACACCACACGCTATCCTGAGGCAATTCCCTTGAGAAATTCTTCTTCAAAGAGTATAGCTCGCGAGTTGGTCCATGTCTTTTCCCGGACAGGTCTGCCGAAGGAGATCCTGACTGACCAGGGGACACCTTTCATGAGCAAGGTGATGAGGGAACTATGCAAAGCCCTGAAAATCTCCCAGTTGAGGACCTCGGTGTACCATCCCCAGTCAGATGGCCTTGTTGAGAGATTTAACAAGACACTGAAGAGCATGCTGAGAAAAGCTATAGAGAAAGACGGTAGAGACTGGGATTGTCTCTTACCCTATTTGATGTTTTCCATTCGTGAAGTTCCACAGGCCTCCACAGGTTTCTCACCGTCTGAGCTTCTGTATGGCCGACATCCACGAGGACTCCTGGATATAGCCAAGGAAACCTGGGAAGCCGAAGTCACGCCCCACAGAAGCGTCATTGAGCATGTGGCCCTGATGCAGCAGAGGATTGCAAAGGTGATGCCTATCGTGAAAGAACACCTTCTCCAAGCACAAGAAGCTCAGGCCAGGGTCTACAACCGGTCTGCAAGAGTGAGGCAATTCAATCCGGGAGACCGAGTTCTTGTGTTAGTTCCGACAGTGGAAAGCAAGTTCTTGGCCAAATGGCAAGGGGCATATGAGGTTGTCGAGAAACTTGGTGAAGTAAACTATAAAATTCACCAACCAGGAAGACGGAAACCATTCCAAGTATACCATGTCAACCTTATCAAGCCGTGGCAAGATAGAGAGCCGACAGTAACTCCATCGTTGTTAAGCAACCCAGAAGATGAGGTTGGAGCGGTTACTATAGCGGAGACGCTATCGGAGTCCCAGAAACAGCAATGCCGGGAGTTACGCCAGAAAAACAGGGACCTGTTTTCCGAGTTGCCTGGGTACACGAAGGTCATAGAGCATGAGGTCCTGACAGAGCCCCATGTGCGCGTGAACGTGAAGCCCTATAGAATTCCTGAGGCCCGTCGAGAAATAGTCTCCAAGGAAGTGGAGCGTATGTTGAAGCTTGGAGTCATTGAGGAATCCAAGAGCGGTTGGTCGAGCCCAATTGTCCTGGTCCCAAAACCTGATGGGGAGTGGAGATTTTGCAACGACTATAGGAAGTTGAATGAGGTCTCCAAGTTCGACGCATATCCCATGCCCCGAGTTGATGAGCTCATCGAAAGGCTTGGGCCCGCCAGGTACATAACCACCTTGGATTTGACGAAGGGGTATTGGCAGATCCCCATGGCACAGGAAGCCAAGGAGAAGACGGCGTTTTCTACACCAGATGGATGCTTCCAGTATGTCCGGATGCCATTTGGCCTACAGGGAGCTCCGGCCACCTTCCAAAGGGCTATGGATAGAGTCCTTGCACCCCACAAGGCATACGCTGCTGCGTACCTAGATGATATCGTCATCTTTAGCCCGGACTGGGAGAGTCATCTGGAGAAAGTCCAAGCGGTGTTTGATGCTATAAGAGAGGCCGGATTTACAATAAACCCGAAGAAGTGTGCATTGGGTAAAGAAGAAGCTAAGTACCTTGGATACATAGTGGGTCATGGAGAAATAAAACCCCAAATCAGTAAAGTGGAGGCAATTCAAACATGGCCAAAACCAGTTTCCAAGAAGCAAGTTAAAGCCTTCCTGGGAATCGTGGGATATTACAGGAGGTTCATCCCAAACTTCGCCACAATGGCGGCGCCTCTGACTGACCTGCTAAAAGGGACAAAATCAGTAATGGTTAAGTGGTCCGAAGAAACAGATTCAGCCTTCCAAGAAATGAAAGAGGCTTTATGTAAGCAACCCGTTCTGATGGCCCCAAACTTCAAGAAAGAGTTTATTCTTCAGACAGATGCCTCAGATGTTGGGGTGGGAGCAGTCCTTTCCCAAGAACTACATGGAGAGGAGCATCCTGTTCTCTGAGTAGGAAGCTGTCCTCGTCTGAAAAGAACTACTCAGTCGTTGAAAAGGAGTGCTTGGCCATAAAATGGGCAGTCGACACATTACAGTACTATTTGCTGGGACGTAAATTTAGACTGATATCCGACCATGCCCCACTTAGGTGGATGAGGGAAACGAAGGGTAGAAATGCTAGGGTCACCCGTTGGTTCTTAGCCCTGCAGGACTTCTGTTTCCATGTGGAACATAGGGCCGGAAAGCTGCACGGTAATGCTGATGCCCTGTCAAGAATCCCTTGTCTAGTGGGAGAAAGTGCCTAGCCCCACGGCTTTAGGCAGAGGGGGGAGGTATGTAGCGTGGCTAAAGGATGTCTAATCGATGGGAGATATGTGTCTTATAGATGGCTTGTTGCTGTGATGTAACCATGGCTACCTATATGTGTTTCAGGACCTGTGGTGATGTCACAACCACATGTCTGGTCACGTGATGGGTTCTGGGTGTGGTTAGACATATAAAAGAAAGCCTAATGCTTAACACAGGTAGGTATGTGTGGAGGTGAAACCCTCCTGAGTGTGTTACGGCTTCAGGACTGAGCCGGATGAACTGGACACTTGTTTTTCTTTACCTGAACCAAAGGCTATTTGTTTTCTGTTTGCCACATGGTTTATGAAGCAATAAACCCAGTGAACTTTAAAGGAACACGTATCCTGAGTGTCAGCCGTCGCAGCTGAGTGAGTGAAATCCCTACAATATATATTATATATATATATATATATATATATATATATATATATATACATACATACATACATATACATACATATACACACATATTATATATATATATATATATATATATATATATATATATATATATATATATATATATATATATATATATATATATATATATATATATATATATACAGTGGGGCAAAAAAGTATTTAGTCAGTCAGCAATAGTGCAAGTTCCACCACTTAAAAAGATGAGAGGCGTCTGTAATTTACATCATAGGTAGACCTCAACTATGGGAGACAAACTGAGAAAAAAAAATCCAGAAAATCACATTGTCTGTTTTTTTAACATTTTATTTGCATATTATGGTGGAAAATAAGTATTTGGTCAGAAACAAAATTTCATCTCAATACTTTGTAATATATCCTTTGTTGGCAATGACAGAGGTCAAACGTTTTCTGTAAGTCTTCACAAGGTTGCCACACACTGTTGTTGATATGTTGGCCCATTCCTCCATGCAGATCTCCTCTAGAGCAGTGATGTTTTTGGCTTTTCGCTTGGCAACACGGACTTTCAACTCCCTCCAAAGGTTTTCTATAGGGTTGAGATCTGGAGACTGGCTAGGCCACTCCAGGACCTTGAAATGCTTCTTACGAAGCCACTCCTTCGTTGCCCTGGCGGTGTGCTTTGGATCATTGTCATGTTGAAAGACCCAGCCACGTTTCATCTTCAATGCCCTTGCTGATGGAAGGAGGTTTGCACTCAAAATCTCACGATACATGGCCCCATTCATTCTTTCATGTACCCGGATCAGTCGTCCTGGCCCCTTTGCAGAGAAACAGCCCCAAAGCATGATGTTTCCACCACCATGCTTTACAGTAGGTATAGTGTTTGATGGATGCAACTCAGTATTCTTTTTCCTCCAAACACGACAAGTTGTGTTTCTACCAAACAGTTCCAGTTTGGTTTCATCAGACCATAGGACATTCTCCCAAAACTCCTCTGGATCATCCAAATGCTCTCTAGCAAACTTCAGATGGGCCCGGACATGTACTGGCTTAAGCAGTGGGACACGTCTGGCACTGCAGGATCTGAGTCCATGGTGGCGTACTGTGTTACTTATAGTAGGCCTTGTTACATTGGTCCCAGCTCTCTGCAGTTCATTCACTAGGTCCCCCCGTGTGGTTCTGGGATTTTTGCTCACCGTTCTTGTGATCATTCTGACCCCACGGGGTGGGATTTTGCGTGGAGCCCCAGATGGAGGGAGATTATCAGTGGTCTTGTATGTCTTCCATTTTCTAATTATTGCTCCCACTGTTGATTTCTTCACTCCAAGCTGGTTGGCTATTGCAGATTCAGTCTTCCCAGCCTGGTGCAGGGCTACAATTTTGTTTCTGGTGTCCTTTGACAGCTCTTTGGTCTTTACCATAGTGGAGTTTGGAGTCAGACTGTTTGAGGGTGTGCACAGGTGTCTTTTTATACTGATAACAAGTTTAAACAGGTGCCATTACTACAGGTAATGAGTGGAGGAAAGAGGAGACTCTTAAAGAAGAAGTTACAGGTCTGTGAGAGCCAGAAATCTTGATTGTTTGTTTCTGACCAAATACTTATTTTCCACCATAATATGCAAATAAAATGTTAAAAAAACAGACAATGTGATTTTCTGGATTTTTTTTTTCTCAGTTTGTCTCCCATAGTTGAGGTCTACCTATGATGTAAATTACAGACGCCTCTCATCTTTTTAAGTGGTGGAACGTGCACTATTGCTGACTGACTAAATACTTTTTTGCCCCACTGTATATACATACACATACACACACCTTTGACTACCGAGTCGTTATATGTATTTTCTTATATAAATTATGTAGTATAAGTTTGTAGGCTG
Organism: Ranitomeya imitator; assembly: GCF_032444005.1. NCBI lineage: Eukaryota > Metazoa > Chordata > Amphibia > Anura > Dendrobatidae > Ranitomeya > Ranitomeya imitator. The sequence continues at coordinate 621,750,739 of NC_091286.1, forward strand.
GACTTCTGTTGTGATTAGGGCAGATTGTGTTTCCACACTACATGAGCCAGCCCTTTGAGATATCCTGTATACTAGATAAAGACCTGTTGGTCGAAACATTGTATGCTCTACATGGCGGAATAAAGTTCCTTTACATTTATACACCTGGATTGGACGCTGTTCTCATTTACCTTTAATGATACTGGTTGGCCCTTTGCACCCCAGTCCGGCACTACTGACATCTCAGGACCTTTAGGCACAGATTGGGGCCCCCCATACACCTAAAGTCTGCAGTCTGTGGAGAGTGACTGCAGAATTGAACCCCAAGCCTGGACAACCCCTTTAAGTGTATGGGGACCCCAATCTGTGTCTGAAGGTCCTGAGATGTTAGTTGGGCGCTGCATGATTGAATTGGTTACCTTTCCAGGCTACTATCCCTATTTGTAATGACTATTTCATAAAAATACTTAGCGGTTTTTATTGTGGTGAAGATCATGCTGGTAAAGTAGGTATATATTTTGTAGATACTTCATTTTTGCATTATAGGGTTCTGTGCTGCCAGCGTCATTAAACTTCCAGTGAAAATTGTAGATTAATACACCGAATTACCTGTAAAACTGTAGTGATGGCTTTACTGATAAGAGCACAAATGGTGCCACTGTGTAACTAATCGCCACTTGTGTCGCTATCCACGTCATCACATCATATATTGATTTCAGTTCTGGAGAGTGAAGAAAGTGATGCCGAACATTGTTTCTGATCTGAAAATGAAATATAGATTTTTTTTTTCTGGGGGCTAGTCATATAACTATGGTAAATACACAAAGAACTTAAATAGTTATTCCCATTGCCTTAATTGGGTTTCATAAGAATTTTACAGATAGGCACTTTTACAATGTACAGTGGAACAGTGGCCACAACAGACGACCTCAAAAGCCGCCAGCTGAAGGGTTTACAATGGGCCCTCACAGTCCCCTGATCTAAGCATCATTGAAAATCTGTGGCTAGATCTCAAAATAGCGGAGCATACAAGACGACCCAAGAACCTCACAGAACTGGAAGAATTTTCCAAGTAAGAATGGATGAAAATTGCTCAAACAAGAATTGAAAGACTCTTGGCTGGCTACAAAAAGCTTTTACAAGCAGTGATACTTGGAAAAGGGCATGTTACTAGGCACTAACCATGCAGGGTGCCCAAACTTTTGTATCAGCCTATTTTCCATTTTGCAATTTTTAAAATTTCATTAATGAATATATTATATATTTTGCCTAAAACACAAAGTCAATTTTTAACTTTAGGCCTTTTAGAGATTATTGTTTAACTGTTTACAGTAATTTTGACCGGGGGTGCCAAAACTTTTACATAGCACTCTATATTCCTCTGTCTAAACCTGCTATTAAACGACTATAAAAGATGTTGCCAGTCGGCATCATGCAGTGTAACTGGACGATGCGTATTTGTCGGGACCTCATACTAGAAATGGTGACTGAGCATTTTTGTGTTTCATTAGTACAGATGACATATTAATATATTTTATCTGACCTCCTGTATAATATTACTCTGCACTTGTGAACCCATTACCTTACAATGAAGACTTGTACTAGGTGAGAGGCCGGACATCTTATCTTAATTCTACAATACTCAAGGGCACAATTCACTGTTATCTTTAGGCAAATATCTATGAAAAGGCAATCTGAAGTTGCTTTGGGCAGCAGAAAATGTGTGTTTCTGATGAAAGTCTTTTTTTGTGAGAGGAAATAAAATAATCAAATAATACTGCTGTGCCGTGCATAAGCAATACCAACATATGGTGTCAACATAACAGGGACAAATCCTATCATCCAGAGTGGAGAGATAATGCATACTTGCTGCAGATATGTATAACATGATGACCATTGAAATAATTATTCCTCAAGCATATCATGAGGAGTTCCAGGTAGATCGATTTGTGTGACCATAGTCCAGGTCAGTGCTCTCTTGCTATGGACAAGAACTGCACAAATATCCTTACCCTTGGGTATCCCAGGGTCGGTATTTAATCACCATACATTGTACAAATGACGTCATGCCAAGCCATCGAAATCCACTCCAGTGAAACCAGAAGCTCGTGAAATTTGAGCAGTTCCTGTCCACAGCTAAAGAGCACTGCCCTAGACCATGGATAGGGGTCGTACGGAACAATATTCTCATCCCTAGTTCCAGGAACTAAGCCTCTGGGGATGTGCTCTTCATCATAGGAGCTACTAAACATACAAGTCTGGCCCTGTAATAACTCACTGCCAACTCTCCGGCCTCTCCATACTCATGAACTTTGGCTTTCCTGAGCGTTCACGTGTTTTCAGTGGAAAGAGGAGAAAGCCACTGCATTCAACACTGCCCAACGGAACCCCAAAATCGTATTTTGGGAAAGTCGTAAGGTCCGGTGCAAATTGTATTGTTGGCGCTGCAGACTACATAACTATGTAAAATTAGCGGTTGGCCAAATGAGTGATCGGATAATAGTTACTGCATTATGGTGGCCATAAACATGCAAACAGCGGCCAAAGGAATTTTACTTGAGCAGCAAATAAAGAGGTGTAATGTCATACATCAGAACTTCAAAACACTTAAAGGGGTTGTCCATCCTTGGGGTCCATCCTGAAGCCACTCTATGTGATTGCAGACTTGTGAATCCTTACAGCGCACACTGTTCTAGCTGTCAGGCCTCTTGGACGCTGTAAGTTGGCGGGCATGTGTCTGCAAGTATGCCTGTAATACAAGTGAATTGAGTGGTCACATGACTACCGCTACCGGAGAATCCTGAGATCAAGCAGCCTGTGCGCTGTGAGGCTTTGGAAGTCTGCAGTCACAGAGTTGTATCCAAGGCCAGAAAACCCCTTTAAGGTCTCCATGCAGATCAGATGAAAGCGGACAGTACTTACTAATGGGTGTTTTAGGCTTCCCTGACACATGATATCCAGTTGGAATTTCAACTCCCGATAACCTTTGTTTTCAAGGAAAAAGTCACTGTCAAAGGTGTTTGGCAGTGGCTTTCTCTTCTCTGCCCATTGAAAACACATGAACGCTCAGCTGAGTTGAAATCAGGAGAGGTAGTTGTCTGTCGAACAGCTTTCTCATGTATGACGCCTTATTCCTGCACCTGGGGGACCAGTAGGACTCAGGGCTCCAGAGCAGCTGATACGGCTAAACGCAAAACCATGTTCTGAAGGTCAAATTGTGACATTTTTATACTAGCAACTAAAAATCAAAGGAGGGGTAACGTACAGAGCACATTAGAAGAGAACCATCCATCAATGTTGTGACTGTATGGAGGCGTGATCACATCTTCCAGGTACTTACATTTCGTGCTGCCAGCGTCATTAAACTCCCAGTGAAAAAGGTCAAGTAATACCCTGGATACACACCATGCCAAACTGCTGACAACAGGAAGGTCTGAGCTGTCGGGCTGTACGTGGCGCGTTCATAGCATACTCTGTGGAAAGCCAAAAATGCAGAACGGTCATAATGTGAGCGATGGAAAAATCAGTCGCTGGGTAAAAACATGTGAAATCTTTAAGCTGCAAACACCGATCAGAAATGAACGACTGTACTAATGTTCATCTGCAACCATCGTTAGTCAATGGGTCTTAAAGGTTACTCTGAAAAAGTCACGTTATTCCCAATTTCTAACTCGTTCAACACTGAATCCAAGAACAAGGTTCTGAGATCCCAAAGATTTGGACTCTGAATAGGGCAAAGGTGCATATGTGCGACGTTCGCTCCATTCATTTTCTATGAGGCTGTGCTGGCCTATTTTCACTAGTCCCATAGACCATGAACAGATAAGAGGTGGCGCATGGAAGACATTGTGTGCTGGAAGACATTGCTATTAGGACCGTCATACCTCTTTAGCCACAGCGCAGTCTGTATGTTCCAATTATCAATGAACATCTTAAAGCTTGTGGAGAACTGTGAAGAAAAATAGAAAATTAGCTCAGACGATATTCTCTTTATTATAGTAAGATATGTGGGAAGGTTAAGTGTACGGATGTGCGGCCATCATCATTCAACCATTGCTCTATAGTTTTCAGCTTTGATGTTTTTTGCACCAAATTCTTAAAAATGGCTCACGCGGCCAATAAGTTTGGCACAAAAGGGAACCTGTCATTATTGGTGAAAAAGTGAACAGTGATCCGCCATACTTACAGCGCTTCCTTATCCTGTCACTATTTCCCCACAGTATTATGTGCTTCTGAAGAAGGTAAACGCGAGCGAAACATTACGCATAATCTGTGAGAGATTAGTTCATAATAAATCATCATTATAATTCATCTGTCACGAGTGCCAAGTTCTTCTTTCTGCAGTCGCCCTATATAACTGCAGACTTGTGAATCTTCACATCACGATATGAGGATTCTCCGGTATTTGCATACACGTGGTCATGTGCCGACTAGACATGCGTGGCCTCGCTCCATACAAGTGTATTGGAAGAGGCCACTCTCATCTAGTCAGAATGTGGCCGGCAGATCACGTACTTTGGTCAAATGTCCACCCGCTCTGGTACCAGAGAATCCTCACAGCGGGCAGTACACAAAATTTGTACCCAATAGCCGGATAGTAACCACTTTTTTCAGCACCAAAAGTCGCAAATCCTAACGACAAATTAGAAACTCCTCCAGAAAGTTTTCTCTGGGGCAGCGGTGAAATGACGGAAGATGCTCAAAAAAAGGTGTGACATTTGGTAAAAGTTGCATTTCATTAATCTGTCTGAAACACGTGGATAAGCAAAGTTGTTGTGGAAAAATAAAGAAAAAAGACTTAAAAAAAAAAAAGAGAAAGAAAAGTGGTGCAAAACAGAGAAAAAGGTGCAAATACAAAAGCCACAAAAAAAGAAAATTACTCCAAAAAAGTGGAGAAACTGCAATGATGAATCGGAGTATTAGGCCACGTGCACACGTTCAGTATTTGGTGAGGTTTTTACCTCAGAATTTGTTTAAAACCAGGAGAGAGTGATAAATACAGAAGTGGTGACGTGTTTCTATTCTTTTCCTCTGATTGTAAGCCAAAACCAGCAGAGGAACAAATACTGAGGTAAAATACTGACCAAATACTGAACGTGAGAATGTGGCCTAAGGCCACGTTCACACATTCAGTATTTGGTGAATTTTTACCTCAGTATTTGTTTTAAACCAAAACCCGGAGTGGGTGATAAATGCAGAAGTGGTGATATGTTTCTATTATACTTTTCCTCTGATTGTTCCTCTCCTGGTTTTGTCTTACAAATACTGAGGTAAAATACTGACCAAATACTGACCGTGAGAATCAGGTCTAGGGCTACGTTCCCGCAATGAGCTTTTGGTGACTTTTGATGTTGCAGATTTTCTGCACCATTTCGGCACCTATTAAGTAAAACAGGCTACTTGCATTTTTTTAAAAAAAATACAGAGTAAAAAAAACACTCACCAAAAACTCATGGTGTGAATATAGCCTTACTTAGAACAGCATCAGCTGTAGAAGTATTGTCATACATAGAGAGATGTTAATTATTCCTGAACTACCCCCTTAATAGCACTATATAAATGGGGTATTTCAACATTCCCTTCTTGCTAGAAACATCCCTCAAAAATAAGATGGGGCTTTCAGCAATCAATAACAGCTGCTCAATCTCCCTACAGCATCCCCACATTTTAAATAGATGTCTGTGTGAGAATTGCACGGACATGGCGCCTTCTCGCAAGCGGGAAATGCGAGCGAGCACAAAAACAAGTTGCTGAGTGGAGTTTTACACCTGCAGGATTACACGTAGACGTCTTTCATGGGGCATTATGAGATAATTTATAGCCATGTTTTTTTTCGTACACTTTACATGAGTGAGCAGCATCAGCCATTATCAGCCGCTCCGGCGATATCCCCGGCAGAGGTAAAGTTAGGGCTAAATCAGGTCATGTTCAAAGTCACAGGCACTTGGTCCTTGGATGGTTTCCAGTAGACCTCTCAATGCTGCGGCCAGGCCTGTAAATCAGCAGCATTTTTCTTCTCCCCTGACGGCATTTCTATTAAGCGAACACTTGGATTATTGATTACAAGTCACGTTTTTAAAGTTGGATTTAATAAATAAAGAAAGACGTGGAGGGACATTTGCTGAAAAGTATTGCGGATTTATTATGTAAATATCTGGGTTATCGTATTATACTAGTGAAGACATAAATCGGAGTGAGTGGAGACGGCCATGTGGAAAGGCTGAAGGCTTTGTGCACTTACGTTTCATGTACACAGCTCTTATGCGGACCAATGTGTCTCCATGGGTATAGTCTGAACCTGGTGTCCTGTTTGGCTATGTTCACAGGAAGTCAAAACTGCCATTTTATTTATTTACTTATTTTTAAAGTGGAAACTCTCCTTTTTTTTGCAATTTTTCTTTTCCGGAAGCAGTTATGAAAAGTTTTAAAAGTGGATCTGTTTCAAAGAACTTTATTTTTTTCCAGCAGGCATTTTTCAGAACTTAAGCTTTTTTGTGTGTGTTTTTATTTTAGACCAAATTAAATTTTGGAAATTGAGTAGGTAGGCTTTCTAACATCCTTAAAAGCTTAGAAAGAAAGTACCGTACCCCCTGAGGCTAGGTGCAGACGAGCGTGTTTGTCACCCAAGAAAATCGGATCAATTATGCAAATTAAATTCTGATCCAACGCTGATCATGGTGTGATCCGATTCTCTCGATTGAGAAAGTTGAAAAAAAAATTCTCCATCTTAATTCTGTCCATACATGGATATCGGACTGCACTCAGATGTCATCCGAGTGCAGACTGATGGTTTCCACTGACTCGTTGACTTGCAAGGCCAAGTGTGATCCGAATATCAGATCTAACTCAGGTATACTGCGATTTTTCACCAGACCGGCTCTGCCAGAGAAATAAAAAAACAGACATATGCACCACCCCACAGAATGACATTGGTACGAGTGCGATCTGATGTTTTGTCGGATCTCACTCGGACCGATAATACGGTCATCTGCGCCTAGCCTGGGGGATTGAGGCGGTCTAGTTAGGATGCCTCCATCATGGTCACCTGGCACAGAAATGTCTGGCCATTGTCGCTTACATGCAGATGGATGAGGGAACACCTACCTCTATTTTTTTGATGTTCAGATTTGATACTAGATCCCAATTTTCTTCCCCGTTCTCATCATAGCCTTGGAAACCGAAACCTGCAGCATTATTGATCGCGTCCGCTAAAAGGAGAAAGTAGCAAAAACACGTTCTTAATTTTAAACACTTGTCCACCACTATGTGCAGAAGCCGCTAAACTGTGTGCCAGAATCAGACATCCAGATCAGCTATTAAAGGGAAATTTCCCAGCAGGTTTCCACTGTGTAATCTGAGAGCAGCATGATGTAGGAGTCTAGATCCTGATTCCAGCGTTGTGTTGCTTACTAGGCTGCAATGTAAACAGAAATCTGCCAATCAGTGGTGTGGGTGAGGAAATACAGGGCACAGCATTCTGATGAGATCAGTAACAGAGAAAACAGTGATTGTATCAAAATGACAGCATGCAGCCTAGCAATTGACACATCACTGTAATCAGGGTCTCTGTCACTACATCAAAACAGCAAAAACCTGCTGACAGATTCCCTTTAACTTAAAGTAGATTTCTACTATAAATAAAGCCAATTTCTGGAGTAAATGTAATGACTTTATTCTCAGCTGACCCCCGTCCTCCTATTATTGAATAAAAATAAAGGTTGGAGGGCTGGTGTAAGAACAACAAAATTTTAAAATCTTTTACACGACTAATTATTGTGCACAAAATACAGCTCCTTAGGGCTGCAGGGGGCCCCTTTACCTACCCGGACCTGTACATCTGCAAATATGGTGTCACATACACACTGACAAAGCTGTTGGTACCGTCTGTTAAAGAAAGAAGAACCCACAAAGGTCACGGACAGCTTGAAATTGACAAAACTAATTTTTAATTTAAATGTACTCAATATGAGCCATTGACAATCAGACAGTGATTAGTAATTGTGGTTCAGCAGAAAAATACAAAATATAATGAACCTGGCTTGGACAAAAATAATGAGACCCTTAACTTAATATTTAGATGCACAACCATTTGAGGTAATGGCTGCAAACAAATGAGAAATATCCACAGGTATTTTGGCCGCCTCCATGTGAGCAAACTGCTCCTTGTGTCTCATGTTGAAGGTGCCTTCTCCAGACTGCAGGTCTCAGCTCCTTCCACAGATGTTCAATAGGATTTAGATCGGGGCCCACAGACACCACTTTAGAAGAGTCCAAAGCTTTGTTGCCAGCCATTCTTGGATGGATGTGTTTTTTTGCCCATTATCTTGTTGGAGGACCCATGACCTGCACCTCAGACCAAGCTCTCTGACATTGGACAGCACATTTTGCTCCAGAATGTCTTGATAGTCTTGAGACTTCATTGTACCCTTAACAGGCAAGCCAGATGAAGGAAAGCAGGCCCAAAACAAAACCGAGCCTCCTACATGTTTCACAGTAGGTATGATGTTCTTCATTTTTGCATCTGTACACAGAGATGATATGACTTTCCAAAAAGCTCCAGTTTTGTGTCATCTGTCCAGAGAACATCCTCCCAGAAGCTTTGTGGCTTGTCAGTATGTATTTGGCAAATTCCATTCTTGCTTTCTTACCATTTGCTTTCAACAATGATTTCCTCAGCGGTCGTCTTCCAAGAAAACCACTTTTGCCAAGACAGTGACAGATGGTGCTATCTGATACTGATGTACCTTAACCTTGGAGTTCACCTTTAATTTATTTTGAAGTTGTTTGGGGCTCTTTGGTTACCATTCCTATTATCCATCTCTTCAATTTCTCATCAATTTTCCTCCACGGCCACATCCGGGGAGGTCGGCTACAGACTCAGACCTTAAACTTCTGAATAATATGTGCAACTGTAGTAAGAGAAACATCAATCTGTTTGGAGAAGTTCTTATAGCTTTTACCTTTTCCATGTTTGTCTATAATTTTCATTCCAATCTCCTGAGACAACTCTGTCCTTAGCTTTCTGTGGACTATGTTCAGTGTTGTACACCATGATACCAAACAGCACAATTACTACTTTTGACCTTTTAAATAGCAGACTGACTTATTACAATTTTCAATTGGACACCATTATTTTTGTCCACGACAATTTCATTAGCTTTTTTTTATTTTTGTATTTTTTTTTAACCATAATTCAAAAGCAATATCTTATTTTTTTTAATTTTGATATTGAGTAAATTTAAATTGAAAATTACCTTTGTCTGTTATAATTATATCAGTGACCACTTTGGGATTTTCTTAATTTTATCAGAATTTTGTCCATGTGTGTATAATAAGGTTGAATTCATAAAGACTGATCCGAGCAATTTGTCCACTTTTTGGCTGAAGTTAAAATTCATAAATGAGGCCCCAAAAAATAAATTTCAACGCACTTCAAGAGTTTTTTTAACTCACATTTTAGCCACTGGATGGCAGTGTTTGATCACATTTACAGGGCACTTACATAAGGTCCAAGCAAAATAATACTTTGGTCTTGCAGCCATTAGAGACAAGTAGAGATATATGACTCTTGTGGGCACTGATGAGGTTTCCTGAAATCGTTCGTCTATATTGTATTCTACGGGTAATATCCGTGTAGCCGTCATGTAGAATCCTAAGGATATTGCACAGACCACAAGTTTATGCACCACAACTGTCTGAAAAGAAAGAAAAAAAGCACAATCTCATGAGTACATACATTAGAGCTGAATATTCACAATTTTCTTCAAATAAAGCAATAATAATTTGGATCGAAAAATCCATGCCGTAGATTCTGTTGGATATCCTGTTGCTTTTATAGTGCTTGCATATTCTGCAGCTCTTTACACAAGGAGCAGTAAAATGGGCCCTACCCTAGAGATGCCAGACGTGATTTACCTCCCTGTGATTGACATCACTTATGCCATTTCCTTTGAGGTAAGGAGAAGACAAGAGATCATCTAATTTCTGCTTTATAGCCCCGGCCAAGATAATCTCTAATATGTGGATAACCTCCTTAAAGAGGCACTCCCACCTTACACTTCTATGGCATATTATCACCTGTTCAGGCCTTATAGACCAGTAGATAGTTGGTGTCCATGCAGCGCCCCAGAGTCCTGGTCATTGCAGTAATGTCGCTCTGCCACTAAGGGGAGTGATGTTATGTCTGATTGCACTAAAGGAGTTCACCTGACCAGGTATCACAGTCACACTACACTACATACTCCGGCCACCAGGGGGAGCATAAGGCACTATGTATTAGGCTACTCCTCACACTCTGGTAAAACTGGGGGTTGGACAGGAAGTGAGAGAGAAAGCAGCCTGGGAGAGCTCCAGGGAGGACCTGTCAGGGGTGGGTTCCTGGCAAGTACCCAGCAGAAAGGACAGAACGTGACGGAGCCGCGCCTGCACTACCGTGCGGCGGCATCCTAAGGAAGGACACAAAGCGAAGGATATTGTGGAGAAGTGAGAAACTAGAGCCTCGAGATCGGCAACATCCTACTGAGGCGCGTAGCCGGTGGCTGGAACGCCGAGGAAGTAACTGACTCCAAGCATTACTTCAAATACCGCAGGACAGTCGATTATAGGTTGGCTGTCTACCATACATCACCTAAGCAGACATAGGGGGCAAACGTGGAGAGGGGCGTCTCTAGGGTCCCAGAATAGCTCCGAGCCTACCCGCCATACGGGTGCGTCCTAGCCAGATATACTTGGGGGACGGAGAGAGAAAGAACGAATACGAAAGTTGGGAGGACTATCCTGAATGCTCAGCAGGGAAGGACTACAACACACAGGCGCTAGTGGTAGGCACTGATTTCCACCTGCAAAGGGAACTCTGGATGTGCCTTCGGACCGGCCGGTCTCAGCCCGCCCTGTTAGCAGTGCTCTGGATTGCGGATCCCGAAGTTTTCAGTAAAAAGGTAAAGAGACTGCAACCTTGTGTCCTCGTTATTAACGGCGCCTCACATCGCCACCTACACTACTGGGAAGCCCTGGGGAAGCACTTCACCTGTGGGAAGGTATTCCATCTAGCTGCCATTACATCACCCCAGTGTACCCCCAAGCAGCGTCGGTCACCCTGACCGAATACCACAGGTGGCGTCACGAACCCTTGACCAACTTTCATCACCCTTTCCTTGGAAGCCCCTTAGCAGGGTCACGGACCGGGTCCAGCCACTGTGACAACCCTAGAACCGAGACAGAGAGGACCGGTACCGAGTAACCCACAGCCCTGCGCCTGGGGGCGCTCCATCCATGCCACCACTATGGTCTTCCTGCCAGAACCTTAACTGAACTCTATGACAAACCCAGCTCTGCCACTCCTGTCTCACATAGCTGTGTAACTGCTAAAATCGCTGCCCTAGCTCTGCATCATCACCACTCCAGCTCTGCTTCATCACCAATTCAGCTCTGCTTAATCACCAATCCAGCTCTGTTATATCGCCGGTCCAGCTCTGCTTCATCGCCATGCCTATTCTATGACACCAGTTACCGTGTCTTCCATAGACACTGCGACTGCTTTGAATGGGAAGCTGGAGGCATGCGAGGTCTTCTGCACCCATTTTTATGTCTCACGAAGCCTTGGGTCCGGATGAGCAGTTCTTATGCAGCACGGACAGATGGGGTTGGTGCAGCAAAGCGATCCAGATGGAACAATGAAGGCTGATGTAGCAGAACAGCAAATGATGTAGTAAGTGAAGACATGGTAATTTTCTGTTCTGTTACATCAGCCTTCATTGTCAACCCCATGTGGCTGTGCTGCATAAGAACTGCTCATCCAGACCCAAAACATTGAGGTTCTGGCTCACTAAGACAGACATAACAATGGGTGCAGGAGACCTCACATGCCTCCCACCTCCCATTTAGCCAATTCAAAGTAATCGTAATGCCTATGGAAATCCATGCAGATGTGTTCCTGGGTGTATGGACGCCATGGTTCTGTCAAAGCTATCGTGTCCCTATTAAGGACTGGAGCAATGGTGCTTCTGTGATCGGAGTCGGTGATACAGCAGCTGGTAATACGTTTCAGACTAAAGTTCTAAAAGTCAATGAAAATCGAGTATTCCTATTCATGGGGGAGAAGAAGGATGTCACACAACATTAACAGTGAACGTGAAAGTGGTGAGCGATTAGAACATCTGAGCAGATTGCAGACATATATCTTCCTGGTGATATTAGTTCCTGACATTTGGCATACTGCAGATTACAGCGCGACTGACGGTCACTGATAAACTATGTTCTGTGCTAAAGATGATCACAGATCTAGAGGTGAGCTCACGGGAGGATGGCGCATTTTAGAACTACATAAACCGGTGTTCTAGTGCAGTTTACCCATGAATGGGGTCATCGTAATCATTACTGATTAGTGGGGGTCCAACTGCTGGGACCAACCGGCATAAGTGGGCAGGTGTATCCCCGTTACAACAGGAGCAACAGCGCACGCTCGACCGCCACTCCATTCGTTTCCTATACAGCTGCAGTCCCATAGAGAATGAATGGAGAGGTGATTGGAAATCTGACTTTCCACTCCAATTTGTATTGGGCATAAAAAGTTCCCCATTTTGCCTATCGGTGGCGGCCCCAGCCGTGGGACCTCCACAACCAATAAGTTGATACTTATTTTATGGATAGGTGATAAAGGGGTTATCTGGTTTAAACAAGTTAAAGGGACACTGTCACCTGAATTTGGAGGGAACAATCTTCAGCCATGGAGGCGAGGTTTTCGGGTGTTTGATTCACCCTTTCCTTACCCGCTGGCTGCATGCTGGCTGTAATATTGGATTGAAGTTCATTCTCTGTCCTCCGTAGTACATGCCTGCACAAGGTAATCCTGCCTTGCGCAGGCGTGTACTATGGAGGGCAGAGAATGAACTTCAATCCAATATTGCAGGGGGCATGCAGCCAGCGGGTAAGGAAAGGGTGAATCAAACACCCAAAAACCCCGCCTCCATGGCTGAAGATTGTTCCCTCCAAATTCAGGTGACAGTGTCCCTTTAAGTAGTTATAGCAGCCATTTAGCTGCTTTGGCACCAATATTTAGTCACCAAGTCACCCAGGCTTCATGCCAAAGCGTAGATCCTTCTCACTTCTTCCTCCCCTTTCTTGGTGCAATGTCTGCGTTTTATAAGTATCCTGTTTTTGGCTCCTATGTTTGGAAGAGGCGGTGACCGATACCTAATAATCCTTACCCATATGTATTGTTTTTTTAACAAGGTGTAAATTTTGCTATTCTTCTGAATCAGGCATATTTTTCTTAGCACATATGCACTTGTTAAATATTTGCAACAGGTTTTTTTGCAGCAAAACAACAGTGTGTTGGCAGGAAAAACACAATGTAATATATGCTAGTTTTTAACATGTGTTTGTGTGCAACATTAAAGTGTTTTTCTTGCCTTTTTCCCCCCATTCATTTGAATGGTTGAAAAACTCAGCAACGATGCAGAATTGACAAGCTGCAGATCGGAAAAGACACTGGGATGGTTCAAATCTACAAGGAAAAAATAAGCAACGTGTGCATGAGGTTTCAGAAATCTCATTCACTTTGCAGGTACTGTAAAACACATCAAAGCCCAGAAAAATGACTAAAATGCAGAGTGTGAACTAGTCATTCCTGTGCCTCTGTTCCTGAGATATGGCCCCTTTGTTCCGGTATATACATCTGGTCTAGTTAGCAAAGGGGTCATCCTCTTCAAAAAGACACTGACATTGAGGAGTTGAGGACAACTTGAGGCGTTGAGGACAACATGAGGCGTTGAGGACAACTTGAGGACTACTTGAGGAGTTGAGGACAACTGGAGGCGTTGAGGACTACTTGAATAGTTGAGGACTACTTGAAGACTTGAGGACTACTTGAGGAGTTGAGGACTACTTGGCTAAAAAGATTTACATATACAGGGATGTGGAGGCATGGAGAGGAGCAGGAACAAAAGTAGGTCTTCTGTATTATTGCTTATGGGTGACACGTAGGCCTCTGCTCACTGCCTCCATCATCCATCCGCTTCATGGATATGATATGAAAAGCTCATGAAGTATGCGTTAACAGAAAACAGCCATGTGCCATATCTTGGCATCCGTCACCTACTATTATAGCATCCATTAATCTTTTATGTGTTTTTTAACTGCACTGTCGGGATGACAATGTAGGATACTACTTTATTCCATTAATTTCTTTTTTTTACTAACCAGGCAGAGGCCAAAAGGCCTTCATCTGGTAATGGAGCCCTACAGACACTTAAAATGTATGTCCAGAGCTTTCCAGTCCTACAGCTATCCAAGGGCAAACAAAGTGCTGCAAACAGACCTATTAACCAGTTCCACGTGTAGCAGATATTAGGAGGAACAATGAACTAAGGCAGTGGTCCCCAAATCCAGGCCTCCAGGGCCGCCAACAGTGCAGGTTTTCAGGATTTCCTTAGTATTGCACAGGGGTTGGAATCATCACCTGTGCAGATGATCACATTACCACCGATGCAATACTAAAGAAATCCTGAAAACCTGCACTGTTGGCGGCCCTCGAGGCCTGGAGTTGGGGACCCCTGGACTAAGGTGCAAGACCGGCTGGTCCTGGAATGGACACATTTTTGTAATGCTCAGTGGACTCCAACCTTTTTTGCTTTGGGAGCCACATTCAGCTCTGAAAGGTCGTTGCGAGCCACATTCTGTATTAGTAGCCAAAGCCACCACTACCTCACAGCGTAATGCAGGTAAGAGATGGTTGTAATGCACGTTGCATGATGCAGCAATGTAGCAGTAGCATAGTGCCTGAAGCCCCCGATATTGAGTGGACCGGCTAACGGTCTAATGTGTACGAGGGCACCGGCCATCTGATCGTCGGGTTTGATCGTGACTGTGCATATTCGATTTCAGACTGCAGATGGCATTGTTCTCCCAGAGATAAGCCGCCGGCCGATGTGGATCTCTCATATAGAAGACTGGGGGGCTCGGCCGGACCAGCGCTCCTGTGTATGGGACAGTGGGCTGAGATGGCTGCTGGCTGAATGGTTGACCCAAGCATCGTTTGGCTGACAGTCATCTAATGTGTATGGCCGGCTTAAAGGAGACAAACAGATGGTCCACAAGCAAAATTCATTTTAATCAATAGATCTTTGAATAATAATAATTTCCACAATTGGATGTGTTAAAAAAAAATGTTCCTGTGCTGAGATAATCTTATAAATGTGCCCCTGCTGTGCAGTGTGTAATGGCTGTGTCTAACCGTGCAGGAACATGGTCGGATCATGCCACATTTCCTGGGCAGGGGGGAAGCAGAAGAGTATAAAGATATTACAGCACAGGCCACAAATAATTCTTTCTTTGAAATAAAACATTTAAAAACAGGCAGGGAAATGCTTTATCTCACAAAAAGAATCAGCTGTGACCCCGTGCTGTGTTATCTGTACACTTTTTTTTCTCCCACTGCCAAGGAGCTGTACTATGATCAGACCATGTTCCTGCACAGTCAGACACGGCCAGTACACAGCAGGGGCACATTTATAAGATTATCTCAGCACAGGAACATTTTATTTAACCCCTTTCTGACATTAGACGTACTATCCCATCGAGGTGGGGTGGACCCCTATGACCACCGACGGGATAGTACGTCATACGAGGGGAGCGCGGCCGATCGCGGCTGGGTGTCAGCTGCCTATCGCACATTAACCCCCTGCACACCGCGATCAAACATGATCGCGATGTGTCGGGGGTACAGGGAAGCATCGCGCAGGGAGGCGGCTCCCTGCGGGCTTCCCTGAACCCCCCACAGCAACGCGATCACATCCTACCTCCTTCCTCGCTGCAGGCCCCGGGTCCAAGATGGCCGCGGCATCCGGGTCCTGCAGGGAGGGAGGTGGCTTCACAGAGCCTGCTCAGAGCAGGCACTGTGAAGCCTGCAGCGCTGTAAGTCACATCGGTGATCTGACAGAGTACTGTGCAAACTGTCAGATCACCGATCTGTGATGTCCCCCCGGGACAAAGTAAAAAAATTTTTTTCCAAATGTGTAAAAAAAAATAAAAAAAAATATTCCTAAATAATGAAGAAGAAAAAATTATTCCCATAAATACATTTCTTTACCTAAATAAAATAAAAAAAAAAAAAAACAATAAATGTACACATATTTAGTATCACCGCGTCCGTAACGGCCCGACCTATAAAACTGGCCCACTAGTTAACCCCTTCAGTAAACACCGTGAGAAAAAAAACGAGGCAAAAAACAACGCTTTATTATCATACCACCGAACAAAAAGCTCTGCAAACGCAATGTGACACCTGCAGACCATTCCATCTAAGTCTGCATTCTAAATGGAGCTCCTTCCCTTCTGAGCCCTCCCATGCGCCCAAACAGTGGTTTACCCCCACATATGGGGTATCAGCGCACTCAGGACAAATTGGACAACAAATTTTGGGGTCCAATTTCTCCTGTTACCCTCGGGAAAATACAAAACTGGGGGCTAAAAAAATAATTTTTGTGGGAAAAAATGTTTGTTTTATTTTTACGGCTCTGCATTATAAACTTCTGTGAAGCCCTTGGTGGGTCAAAGCGCTCACCACACATCTAGATAAGTTCCTTAGGGGGTCTACTTTCCAAAATGGTGTCACTTGTGGGGGGTTTCAATGTTTAGGCACATCAGTGGCTCTCCAAACGCAACATGGCGTCCCATCTCAATTCCTGTCAATTTTGCATTGAAAAGTCAAACGGCACTCCTTCCTTTCCGAGCTCTCCCATGCGCCCAAACAGTGGTTTACCCCCACATATGGGGTATCGGCGTACTCAGGAGAAAATTGACCCCAAAAGTTGTTGTACAATTTGGCCTGTTATCCTTGTTAAAATAAAACAAATTGGAGCTGAAGTAAATTTTTTGTGAAAAAAAGTTAAATGTTCATTTTTATTTAAACATTCCAAAAATTCCTGTGAAGCACCAGAAGGGTTAATAAACTTCTTGAATATGGTTTTGAGCATCTTGAGGGGTGCAGTTTTTAGAATGGTGTCACACTTGGGTATTTTCTATCATATAGACCCCTCAAAATGACTTCAAATGAGATGTGGTCCCAAAAAAAAAAAATTGGTGTTGTAAAAATGAGAAATTGCTGGTCAACTTTTAACCCTTATAACTCCCTAACAAAAAAAATGTTTGGTTCCAAAATTGTGCTGATGTAAAGTAGACATGTGGGAAATGTTACTTATTACCGTATATACTCGAGTATAAGCCAACCCGAGTATAAGCCGTCGCCGACCCCTGTAATTTTGCCACAAAAAACTGGGAAAACTTGTTGACTCGAGTATAAGCCTAGGGTGGAAATGCAGCATTTACCGGTGAATTTCAAAAATAAAAATAGATCATTATTGCCCCATAGCTGTGCCATATAGTGCTCTGCACCGTTCATATTTCCCCATAGCTCTGCCACATAGTGCTCTGCACTGTTCATATTTCCCCCATAGCTCTGCCATATAGTGCTCTGCACCGTTCATATTGCCCCATATCTGCCCCATATAGTGCTCTGCGCCGTTCATATTGCCCCATATAGTGCTCTGCACTGTTCATATTGCCCCATATCATGCTCTGCACTGTTCATATTGCCCCATTTCTGCCCCATATAGTGCTCTGCACTGTTCATATTGCCCCATATCTGCCCCACATAGTGCTCTGCACTGTTCATATTGCCCCATATCTGCCCCATATAGTGCTCTGCACCGTTCATATTGCCCCATATCTGCCCCATATAGTGCTCTGCACCGTTCATATTGCCCCATAGATGCTCGGTATAAATCTGTGCCGCTGCTGCAATAAAAAAAAAAAACAACACATACTCACCTCTCTTGATTGCAGCTCCCAGCGTCCGGTCCCGGCGTCTCTCCGCACTGACTGATCAGGCAGATGTCGCCGCGCACACTATATGCGTCATCGCGCCCTCTGACCTGAACAGGCAGAGCGCAGCGACGCAGGGAAGATGGAGCGGCGCCCGGCGGCTGGAACGCGGACAGGTGAATATTACATACTTACCTGGTCCCGACGTCCGGCTCCCCCTGCCGTCCCACGGTCTTCTGTGCCGCAGCTTCTTCCTCTATCAGCGGTCACCGGCACCGCTGATTAGAGAAATGAATAGGCGGCTCCACCACTATGGGAGGTGGAACCGCTTATTCATTTCTCTAATGAGCGGTCCCACGTGACCGCTGATAGAGGAAGAACTGCAGCACCGAAGACCGTGGGACGGCAGGGGGAGCGCCAGGATCGCTGGAAGCAGGTAAGTATGCCTCAGCGACCTCTCCCCCTCACCCGCCGACCCCACCGCTACCGTGACTCGAGTATAAGCCGAGAGGGGCACTTTCAGCCCAAAAATTTGGGCTGAAAATCTCGGCTTATACTCGAGTATATACGGTAAGTATTTTGTGTGACATACCTCTGTGATTTAATTGCATAAAAATTCAAAGTTGGAAAATTGCGAAATTTTCAAATTTTCGCCAAATTTCCATTTTTTTCACAAATAAATGCAGGTACTATCAAAGAATTTTTACCACTATCATGAAGTACAATATGTCACAAGAAAACAAATGTCAGAATCACTGGGATCCGTTGAAGCGTTCCAGAGTTATAACCTCATAAAGGGACAGTGGTCAGAATTGTAAAAATTGGCCCGGTCATTAATGTGCAAACCACCCTTGGGGGTAAAGGGGTTTAACACATCCAATTGTGGAAGTTATTATTACTACAAGATCTATTCATGAAAACAAACTTTGAAATTAACTGTTTGTTGGAAAACCTCTTTAAAGGGAATCTGTCACCCCAAAAATGTCCTATACACTGAGGCCACCGGCATCAGGGGCTTATCTACAGCATTCTGTAATTCCTTGTGTAGCCCTAGCATTGGGCCTCTTTCAGAGGGAATAATCACTCCTTGTATATGGACCACAAAGCACCATCTGCTTGTCTCCCAGCCTGAACAAACAGCCTGATATCCCATCCGTGAGTGCGGTGTATTTTCCCATTTCTGCTATTAAGGACTATTTTGTCCGTTACACCAGCACCCCCCTCTGGCATAGCAAGAGTGCAGACTACGGTAATTTCTCTCAAACAGCCTGATAGGCATCTATGAGATTTGGGTCAAGACACCCACTGCCGATACATGGAGATTTCTATGAATCCTGTCCACTTTGCTGGAACTATAAGACACTGCGTTTTTGGCTCAGCAAAAATATGCAGCCTCAAAAATTTACCAAAAGTTCATCATGGGAATGTAGTCTTAAAGGGAATCGGTCATCAGGTTTTTTCCCACCTAATCAGAGAGCAGCCTAATGTAGTGACAGAGACCAGGATTCCAGCGATGTGTCACTTACTGGGCTGCTTTAGTGTAGTTTTGAGAAAATCACCTTTATCAGCAGTAGAGGACTAGTAAACATGCTGCCATGTAGTCCTCCATATTCATGAGTTGTATAACCCCGCCCACACCTCTGATTGGCAGCATTCTGCCTATGCAGAGTGTACACAGAAAGCTGCCAGTGGTGTGTGCAGGGCTGCACAGGGCTCAGCATTCAGAGAACTGGTAGATTAGCATATAAAACGGTGTTTAAAACAAAACTGAATCAAACACACCAGTAAGTGACACATCGTTGGAATCAGGGTCTCTTCCCTTACATTATGCTGCTCTCAGATGGGGCAGCAAAAGCCTGCTGACAGATTCCCTTTAAAATCTTAAATCCAGGCATGCTTCTACCTTATTTTTCTAAAGTTAGGCAAGGTCTATTCCTCTCAGTTCGGAGTAAGAAACAAAGCAGTCAGGACAGAGATAATGATCTAATGGTGTGCTGGGAAGACATAGAAGATTGTTCTTTTTATAGTAGTGCATGCATGTCCCGGCAAGTCTGCGGAGCTAATGTAATCGAGTACGTGATTCAGAGCAAAATACCCTTGTGAGCAAGGACATACATGATAAACAATATATTCCAGGCCTGCAAAGTGTGATCCAAGGGATATAGAAAAGGTGTGTGGAATCTTTAACTGGACAACTCGTATAACATTAAATATCTGTAAATAGCAATTACAACACATTAATGTGCTTCTCCTATCATAGGGGCCCCAATCTTCAGCTGTCCCCTCCAGTACTAGGATTGACAGCTATACTTCTGACCTTATATTCAATGCAGGACAGTTTCCTTCATCAACATAATCAGTGCTTCTAAGAGGTAAAGTGTAGAATTTATTTTTTATTGTATTGTCCATTTAAAGAGTAACTAAACTTCTGATTTCATTTAATTGCAAACGTATGTATTTTTGTAATATACTTTGTTATATTACTTTGCTTCCTTCTCTTTCAAACACTTAGCTGCAGTGCTGCTTCAGTGCAAAGTTCGTGCTCCTTTAGAAGATCCTTTCATTTGCTGCTCTGCAATATGCATACAGTATATTCACACAATTTGTACAATATATGGGAGACTTTCCCTATGGCCACGTTCAGTATTTTACACCAGTATTTCTAAGTCAAAATTGGGACAATCAGAGGAAAAGTATAATAGAAACACATCACCACTTCTGTATTTCTCACCCCCTTCTGGTTTTGTCTTAAAAATACTGATATTACCTACTGACTAAATACTGAATCTGTGAATGTGGTCTATCCGAGACGCTCTTATCGCCTTCCCTTTACTCAAATCACAGAAAATCATTTACACAGAACTGCTATATACAGTGCAAGGATATTGCTGAGCAGCAGATGGAAGAGACTTTTAAAGGAGCAGTAACAGACTGGTTTTATAAAAAAAAGAATTAAGCAAAATAGGGCCCCAAAATTGCCATTTTTATAATCTCAGCCACATAATAATAATAATAATAATAATAATAATAATGCCATACAGTCTTATAGTAACAAATAGTACTGCAATTTAATACTTAAATAATACTGTAAACCGTATAATCAGATTATAAATAGTACTGCCATATAGTTCCCTTGTTATACTACAAATTAAATCATCACCATACATCTATAAATAATACTTGGCAATTTTAGTTAGGTCCTGAGCTTCCTGCTCCTGGGGGCTGTTACCAAACGGGGGCATGAGCGGTTGCCAAGTTTGCAACCCCTATAAGTAGCTCTGCACCAATTCCATGTTGCCGGTTTAGGTCTATATTGCGTAGTTTGACATTGCTTTCAGGCTTCTGCAGAACCGTAGAAGAATGTGCTACTTCTTATGTCTGCACGCTAACGTGTGCTTTTCTTCTCTGCGCTGACAGCTTATGCCCACTGTATTCAGGAATGATTGATCTCCTGTCTACCCACAAGAACAGCAGTTATCCTACAGATCTGTGCATGAAATCCATCAGGCAGACAAGCTGTGCTTTCCTCTACCGCCCCAGGATGGAGCTACATAAAGAGTCACGATGCTGTCAGATCTTAGACCTTTCATGGTCTTTAGAAGCAGTATCACCGCCGATGTAACAGCGCAGGGTTACAGTAACATACATCTCCCCCAAAATATCCTTCCTTGTACGTGAAGTTATATTTTCAGACAAGCGTATCTGTACCTGCTGTTACTAAACACACTGACACTATTCCCTGCCTTCTTAAAGGGTTGGAAAATGCATTGAAGTCCTAGGTATAAGATAAAGGCACACAAAAACAAAAAGCACAACAAAGATCAAGAGCAACTGGTCTAGCCAGGAGGTCTGCACATTTCTGCCATTGTTAAAGGGGTTGTACAGGAAAATTATATATTTTTTTTTACTATGGGTCTATTAACTATCAGAGGCAACTACCTGACTGTTCTATCTGCCTGTTCTACCTGGCGCCAGCTAAAAGTGGTCACCGACCGCTCCTGCTGGCGATTCAGCTGCTGCAGAATCAATAGAGCAGCTCTTCTTCTTCCGGGATGCTCTGTTGACAGGGTGCAACTGCTGACATCATGCGGATTGATAACCGGCTGTCAATCAGCATGACGTCAGCAACAGAGCGGAGCGTAAGAAAAGCCGCTGCTCTATTGACGGGACGTCAGCGGAAGTTGCTGAATCGCAGGCAGGAGCGGTCTGTGACTGATCGGCACCGGACACAATAGGCAGGTAGTTAGCGCTTAGGCCCATAGTAAGAAACGTTATATAGCCCTGAATAATCCATTTAATTGGGTCACTCATTTTGAGCTTAATGTGAGACTACTTATGATAACATCAGTTCGGGCACTCTCTAACTGTTAGCAGGATTTTGCTGCCCCTCAAAAACTATATATATATATATATATATATATATATATATATATATATATATATATATATATATATATATATATATATATATATATATATATATATATATATATATATATATATATATATATATATATATATATATACATACATACATACATACATACATACATACATACATACATACATGTAGCTTTTTCACAGACCAGGTAAGCAATATCTTTACATAGCCAGTCCGACTGTCCATGACGGAGAAATCAGTGTTTGAATTGATATGCAAATGAGGCTAAAAAGCTATGGTATATGTGAAGCCTGTGTCACTTCAGCTCTGTTCCCCATCCAGTGCTGCTGCCTCCTGCTTGACTGACAACCTGTGATGTCCGAATTCAGGCAAAAGAGCTTTCAGTGAAGCAGGAAGAATAGAGCTGGAGTGACAGAAGCTTCAAATCTACAAACAGCTTTTCAGCCTCATTTGCATATTAATTCAAACACTGATTTCTCAGTAATGGAGGAATGGACTGGCCATGTAAAGGTATTGCTGAATTTGTCTTTGAAAGAGATACAAGCACATATAAATATTTTGGGGTGTGAAATCTTGTTGAAATAATCCTTTTAATGGGAGTTTTTTTTGTGCAAAAAATAAGGGGCACCCAATTTCCACTTCTACAGTGCTGCCCTATCCGAGTACCGCATAAAGGAGTGACAAACGCTCATTCCATTGCTGCATCAATTACTTAACGTACTGAACGAGCGGTGATAAAATCACTGATTATGTGCCGCCTCGTGAGCTGAGCGGTGTAATGCGCTAAATGAGGTGTGCAAGCTCAGTAGTTCTCGATATACATGAGCTGCCGAATCCCCCCACCGCTGACTGACAGCCACCTCTGTATAGGGAAAAAGATGTCAATCAGCCGTAGGGGAACTTGTGAATATGGAGGACTCATAGGGCCTCAGCTCCCGCTGCAGATGATAAACTCTGCTCTTATGAACACTACTAAAAGAACTCCAGTTACAGAATCAAGGTCTCATTACTTTGTCGTGCCCTTAGCATAAACCTGCTCTGATTTCCTGTGAGGTTCGCTCAGACGTCCGTTTTTCACAGATAGAACCCGTACCTATCTTGTCTATGGGGCTGTTCACATGATGTTGCAGTCTCATCTTCCTTAAAGAGCAATGAAATAAGACAAAAAAGTCATCCTCAAATGGTGGTTCTAAAGAATGAACTCCCCGGAGTACTAGGCGAAGGGGACACATGACTGTAGGAAGGGGGACCCTCAAATTCTGGAGTTTCTATCATCTATATTTATATTGATTTTATTACACTTTGTGTTCCTCCTTTTAGTAGCAGCCGTCCATTTCTGTGCCTGGTTTTGTGTTACTGTAAGGAGGGAGGAGTTCATGAAAAAATATATAACTTCCCGTCTCACTGTCTCTTCATCTTACCATGAGACATGGTGGAAGCGCTTCCTGCACACCTGCCTCCTTTTCCTTATGGTACTGTGCAATTGGAAATTTAATATATGACTTGACTGCTTACCCTGTTTAGGGTAATTTATGTATCATTGCATCTTTTATCTGTAACTTTCCTTTATGTTATCGTAGAATAAAAAAAAAAAACTAAACATGTTGATTGGCTTTTTTTTGGCATCAAGCTTGTAAGCCCAAGGGAGGACAATCCTTCAGTCATGGTTCCCTAGAGGTTTCCACCACATGGATTTTTCCTCTCCTGAGTGCTGAAAGATATCTCTTTGTGAGTTGGAAGTTTAGTGTCTTTTTATAGATTTTAGTCTAGCTTTATTAATAAGTAAAAATAAAATAATTAAAAATAAAAGTACAGAATGAAAGGTAATATCAATCAAATCAGATTGGTCTATTATGGTCACGGCTGTGATATCGTGGTTGGGGAGTGTGGTCGATGTGGGCGGCAAGTTATGGTGGACTAATAATTTAATAGAAGCTGTTACACAATGGAGGTAAATAAGCTGAGCTTTGGTGGCCACCTGATGGATGTGATAATGGTAACGTCAATCATCTTAGCGGTTAAGCACAGGAATGAGGATGTTTGGTAGGGTCATTGGAGCCCTTGAAGTCTGGCTTTGCTACTGTGGCAAGTCAGAGTGTGCTGACCCTGGGTTGCTGCCTGCCGACTGCTGTATGGCAGGCAGCTCATGGTGTCCGTGAATCTCAGAATATACTTGCCTAGCATTTCACTGTGCTATGTAGTTGGGGTTACATGGTAATAAATGAGGGTCAATCCCATCTCCAGAAGTCATGGAACAGAGCAAGCACTAAACTCTTGAGTTCCCAAACCGTAGGTCAGCAGACTGGTGATGGTGAAGAGCGATATATAGGATATATATATATTTAACGAATGTTGTAAATTTTTTGTGCAACTAGAAATTGTGCAAAAATGTTGAATCTTTTTTACGTTTTCACACCTATCCCGGCCAGTTTTGCCAACTTTTTGAAAAGTGTGTAGAGCTGGATATGAATGATGTGTGGCCAAGCCTGCCAACAAATTCATTAGATTTTACGCCACAAGAGTGGTATAAATTATGCCAGAAAACTACTCCAGTCCCTTAAGCTAAGGGTCAATTACATGGACCACCCAGTGACCGATCGGTAAACAAAGCGTGCTGAGCAATCTCTAATAGACCGCCATGGTTTCGGCAGTGTGAGTCCTGTTTACACGGGACGATTCATCACCAAAAACAATGAATGGTGCAAAAGATTCCATCAAAAGAATGAGCGTTTTCATTAAGTCATCGGCAAACTGTTTACACTGCAATATTACCATGAAATGAGCGTTTATAAAAAAAAGCCTACTCAATTATCTTCCAGTGTAAGTATTTGGTGAGGTTCTGACACTGCACTTATTTTTGTTGAGCAAAAGTGAATGGGATTTATAGAAATCTCCTGCCCACTGTGATTTTTTTTTTTTTTTTAAGCAGCGTAAACCGACCTGTGTTATGCATTTCAAATCCACAACATGATGATTTCTCTATACGTTTTATTTGCAGATTTTACCCCTAGACATGAATTAGGTGAGGAAAATCGGCAGGTGAAAAATAATTGTAATCCGCGCAGTAAACGTTTATGAAAGATCAGCAACAGAAAGCATCCAAACCACAGTAGTTTAATTTAAAACATGACGTAGCAAAAGGAGACAAAAAGCGCAGCTGAAAGAAAAGTGATAAAAACACATAAAAAAAATCACTCAAAGACATAATGAAGAAACGCAGGTCATCTAATGTAGCTAATTGGGGCAGAAATGCTACAACAGCAAAAACAAAAAATACTCATTGTGGGAACTTAGCCTTAGGGCCCCTTTCCACTTGCGAGGAAAACAGACGAGTGCAATCCGAAAAAAAAAATAAAAAATCGGATTGCACTCGGACCAATGTTATTTAATAGGTGACATTCCATATGCGATTTTTTTCTCAGCCGAAATCGGACTGAGAAAAAAATCAAGTGCTGTCCGTTTTTTACGCACCGGTGTCCTTTGAAAAGCCGGCAATTCAGCGCGGTGTACAGTAAAATCACACTGACAGCTTAGATTACAGTAGATATATACACATAGAATAGATATATACATACATATATATACATACATATACATACATACATACATACATACATACATACATACATATATATATATATTCTCAGGGAGACACCTATATATATTTATATTTAATGCAGCACTAGATAGCTTAAAAGCCGGTAATTCAATTGCCGGCTATTGCCATCTCCTTCCTATACCCGACATGATATGAGACATGGTTTACATACAGTAAACCATCTCATATCCCCAATTTTTTTTTGCATATTCCACACTACTAATGTTAGTAGTGTGTATGTGCAAAATTTGGGCGCTCTAGCTATTAAATTAAAGGGTTAAATGGCAGAAAGGGCGCATCACCGCGAATGAAGGTAACTACAGGTCATTGACCTAGTTTCCATTCATTCGCTGGGGTTTTACAGCCAGGAGCACAGCTGCATTAGCAGAGCTCCTGCCTGTAAATTTTTTTTTACCCCTTCAGATGGATTTACATCATGGGACGTGACAGATCGGAAGGTATGAGATATTGTTGTTTTTTTATTTTGCCTTTGTTACAGAGCGAGGGTCTTCAGGTGGATTACCAGGATAATAAAATATTCCAACAACCTGTGTTTTTATTTCATTAAAAGACTTTGTAATAATGTGTTTGCGTTTTTTTTTATCCATTTCAGACTATTGGATTATTAATGGATAGGTGTCATAATTGACGCCTCTCCATTATTAATCTGGCTTAATGTCACCTTACAATAGCAAGGTGACATTAACCCTTCATTACCCCATATCCCACCGCTACACGGGAATGGGAAGAGAGTGGCCAAGTGCCAGAATAGGCGCATCTTACAGATGTGCCTTTTCTGGGGTGGCTAGGGGCAGATGTTTTTAGCCAGGGGGGGGGGCAATAACCGTGGACCCTCTCCAGGCTATTAATATCTGCCCTCAGTCACTGGCTTTACTACTCTGGCGGAGAAAATTGCGCGGGAGCACACACCAATTTTTTCCGCCATTTAACCCTTAAATATAATAGCTACAGCGCCCAAATTTTGCACATACACACTACTAACATTAGTAGTTTGGAATATGCAAAAAAATGGGGATATGAGATGGTTTACTGTATGTAAACCATGTCTCATATCATGTCGGGTTTATGAAGGAGATCGCAAAGCCGGCAATTGAATTAACGGCTTTTAAGCTATCTAGCGCTGCATTATATATATATATATATATATATATATATATATATATATATATATATATATATATATATATATATATATATATACCTATTCTATGTGTATATATCTACTTTAATCTGAGCTGTCAGTGTGATTTTACTGTACACTGCGCTGAATTACCGGCTTTTCAAAGGAGACCCATGCGTAAAAATCGTACAGCAATACGGATGTCATACGGACGTTGCGATAAAAAAAAATAAAAAAAAATCGCATGACACTCGCATGACGTTACAACCGTTTTTTCGGTCCGTAATTCGGACCGTTTTTTTTCTCTCAAGTGGAAAGGGGCCCTTAGGGTGCAGTCAGACGCCCATATAAATGTGACTGGAAAGCTGGCACGAACTATGCAGCTGTCACGCTCGGTCAGGATAGCCGAAGGCCAGTCCGCGCCCTGCGTTCCGATCTCGAACTGATTTATATGGCCGTCTGACTGCACCCTTACTGAGAAACATTTCTAGAGGAGGCAGTTGTAAGATGTGACTAAGTAATTGGGAGACGCATGCCTCTTATTGAATTCGTCACATTTTTTTAAGAGCTCCCTTCATTAAGACCTATGTGCAAAACATTAGCCTTAATCAGTCCAGGCCATAGGGTTTTTTTACTTTTTTAATGTGTATTCTAATTTTCTATGTCTTTATCTACATTTTAAAATCCTGAAATGTCACAGTTTTCATTTTGGCTTTAAACCACATATTCAACTGAGACATCCAGTTCTGTAGAACTCACTTTTCAGCAGTCTCATTGTCATCACAGACAAGATGACATTGGAAGGTATAACATATATACAGTATATATTATAGGATCCATCATTCAAAACCGTTGATAACCACAGCTTGCTCTTTCCCCGCGCAGTGACATCTGTACGGCAAGCCCACAACACTTTCCCATAGATGTCAATATACTACAGTTCCTCAGTCCATGTGATTGTTGTAAAGCAAACCTCTAAATTGATATTTTACGGAGTTATCCGGGATTTTTTTTGCCCTTTGGGGCCAAGTACTTATTGGCAGGTAGTTTCTGTCTAACTGCCTGTGCGGCCCTGCAATGCTCTCTCCTGGCTCAGTGATCAAGTGCTGCTCCTGCTAGTGATGCTCCTGCAATCATGTTGTCAGAGCAGCTCCTTCTCTTCTGCTCTGCTCTGTCGACAAGGCGTCAGTGGCGAAGTCTTGTTTTTTTTACATCTGGCTCCCCACTGCTTTAGCAGAGCGGATGAGAAGGCACTGCTCTGTCGACGTGACATCACTGGAAGTAGGAGGATTGCTGGCAGGAACGGTCTGTGACTGTTGAGTCAGGATAGATCGCCGCGAACAGCACAGGCAAGTAGTTACCAACTAGCTGCCGATAAGTGCCTAGACCCATGGGGGGAAAGTTATAGATAACCCCTTTAATAGAGGGGAAGGGCAGCCCCATGATCACATGCACAATGTAAAATATAAAAAACTATGCTTCATTAACTAGTTCTAATTAGTATTACAAGGTCTAGGTAACACTATGTCCAAGAGTGAAGACTCACCGAGAGTAGTGTTCACATGAATAGGAAATAACGAACCTGCCAATTCTCGTATTTTTAGTAAGAATTTAATAAACTTCAACAAGAACTTTAATTAGCCATTCCTGGGTGTCTCCTGAAAGAGATATTTATAAATGCCGCGAGCAATATCACGGCGGCCGGAGCTTTCTAATCCCTCGGACTCATTAAAGGCTTTTTTCTTAATAAGACCTCATTAATGAGTCTGTGTTGTTCGCTAAATCGCCGCTCTCAGACAGGTTAACCCTATTCCTGCCAAAGGTTATGTCCGCCCCACTTAACATCAGATCTATAATGGTGGCCTCTCGTTTGTTAAATTGGTATTGTGCTCAGGCGGGATTTGCATTTCGAAGGCATTTGCTTCACTCCACACAACAGGATACAACTGAGAAAAGGTTTTTCAACACTTTTAAAAAGTCACAATTGATGAATCAGCTGAAAACATCTGGGAAATCCTTAATTTCTGCCGCCCACAATGACAAAAAAAAAAGAAGAACACAAATAAAATAGACTTAAAAGAGTTAAAAGAAGTATTTGGTGAAAGTCAAAAAGTTGTTAGAACTGGGTGGGACTGGTGTAAAAAACTACAACAAAAGTTTGGAACGTTTTTACCAAATTTAGGTCCCGATGAGTCTGAGCCATAGAATTTTGTACCTCCAGATGATGGTACTACAGACATTTCTGCTCTCATATTATGGATGCAAGTTCCGCCACAAGTGTGAGTCAAATTGAGAACATTGTAGATTCCTTTGATGCCATTAGCTTAGTTAATTAGGTCCAGTCAAGTCAGGACCTGAATTAAGCCCCCTACACATAAGATGACTGGCAGCTGGTCGAAACTTCCGCCAACTCAGCCGGACCTCTCATACACAGGAGCGCTCATTCAGTCGAGTGCTCCTCTGTTCTCTTTGCCTCAGACGTCCATTTTTGCATATGGTGCTATAAGTGCTTTTCAGAGATAGCACCCGTACCTGTGATGGTCATATTGGGACATTCACATGCCTGTGATCTTTCCCCCGACTGAGCGGTCTGCAGAAAATTCTGGAGACATGTCCAATTGTGATCCGAGGATCGGAAGAGTGATCCAGAGAGTCTAGAGAAATCGGACCGCACTTGGATGACTTCCGAGTGTGCTCTGATTTTCACAGCCTGTCAGAAAGGAGAAGGTGGAGACATTTTTGTTTCCGACATACAGTGGCATGTAAAATTTGGGCACCCCTGGTCAAAATTATTGTTATTGTGAACAGTTAATAAAGTTGAAGATGAAATGATCTCTAAAAAGGGATAAAGGTAAAGATGACACATTTCCTTTGTATTTTAGGCCAAAAATATCAATGCAAAAGTTTAGGCACCCTTGTAGATGTGTGTGCTCAGATAACGTTGACAAAAGTTTCAGACCTTAATTAGCCTGTTACGGCTATGGCTTATTCACCATCGTCAGGAAAGGTCAGGTAATGCAAATTTCCCAGCTTTATAAAAACACAGACTCCACTAACATTGAGCCAAAAAAAAAAACCCAGCAGCCATGGGTTCATTCTAAGCAGCTACCTAGAACTCTAAAAATGGTGGCGGCCCACAAAGCAGTAGACGGCTATAAGAAGATAGAGAAAAAAAAAAAAAAAAAAAAGAGTTTACAAGTTGCCTTTTCCTCAGTTCAAATGTAATTAAGAAATGGCAGTTACAAGGAACAGTGGAGGTCAAGATAAGGTCTAGAAGACCAAGCAAAATTTCAGGAGAACTGCTTGTAGGATTGCTAGAGAGGCAAATCAGAACCCCCGCTTGACTGTAAAAAAACTCCAGAAAGATTTAGTAGACTCTGGAGTTGTGGTACATTGCTCTTTGGCCACAATTATCGGAGAAAGGGCACAGAATTTCAGTGAATTAACATATTGCTAACCATTAAGCATGGGGGGTGGATCAATCATGCTTTGGGGTTGTGTTGCAGCCAATGGCACGGGTAACATTTCTCAGGTAGAGAGAAGAATGGATTCAATGAAATTTCAACAACTTCTTGATGCAAACATAACCCCATCTGTAAAAAAGATGAAGTTGAAAAGAGGATGGCTTCTACAAATGGATAATGATCCTAAACACACGTCAAAACCCACAATAGACTACCACAGAAGGTGCAAGCTGAAGGTTTTACAATGGCCCTCACAGTCCCCTGATCAGAAAATCATTGAAAATCTGTGGCTAGACCTCAAATCTCACAGAACTGGAAAAATTTTCCAAGGAAGAATGGATGAAAATCCCTCAAACAAAAATTGAAAGATTCTTGTCTGGCTACAAAAAGCGTTTACAAGCTGTGATACTTGCAATAGGGGTGCTACTAGGTACAATGCATGCAGGGTGTCCAAACTTTTGCATCAGCCCATTTTTCGTTTTGTATTTTTTAAAATGTAAGAGATGACGATATTATATTTTTGCCTAAAATACAAAAGGAAATGTGTCATATTTACCTTTAACCCTTTTAGAGATCATTACAGTAATTTTGACCAGTGGTGTCCAAACTGTATGGAAAAAAACTGATCACCTTCAGAAAACAATCGAATATAAAAAAAGAAAGAAAAAAAACTCAGTTTTTCTCATACATGGAAAAATTTAACGTCTGAAAGAAACCTAAAAGATGTCTGGCTGCGGCTTAGTTCTGGGAAAACAAAAGGATCAGTAGCCCAAACTAGACACCCACCTCCCCCCGACAATTATCCGGAGCCCCCTTTAGGTACCTTCACACTGAGCGACTTTAGAACGATAACGATAGCGATCCGTGACGTTGCAGCGTCCTGGATAGCGATATCGTTGTGTTTGACACGCAGCAACGATCAGGATCCTGCTGTGACATCGCTGGTCGGAGCTAGAAGGCCAGAACTTTATTTCGTCGCTGGATCACCCGCTGACATCGCTGGATCAGCGTGTGTGACGCCGATCCAGCGATGTCTTCACTGGTAACCAGGGTAAACATCGGGTTACTAAGCGCAGGGCCGCGCTTAGTAACCCGATATTTACCCTGGTTACCTAAAACAAAAAATAACAAACACTACATACTTACATTCCGGTGTCTGTCGCGTCCCTCGCAGTCAGCTTCCCGCACTGACTGAGCGCCGGTCGT
The DNA here is from genome assembly GCF_032444005.1 of Ranitomeya imitator. Taxonomy (NCBI): domain Eukaryota; kingdom Metazoa; phylum Chordata; class Amphibia; order Anura; family Dendrobatidae; genus Ranitomeya; species Ranitomeya imitator. The sequence goes on from NC_091286.1 coordinate 621,782,349, forward strand.
AAAGCACAGCGGTGACGTCACCGCTGTGCTCTGCTTTACGGCCGGCCGGCGCTCACAGTCAGTGCGGGAAGCTGACTGCGAGGGACGCGACAGACACCGGAATGTGAGTATGTAGTGTTTGTTTTTTTTTAGGTATCCAGGATAAATATCGGGTTACTAAGCGCGGCCCTGCGCTTAGTAACCCGATGTTTACCCTGGTTACCCGGGGACCTCGGCATCGTTGGTCGCTGGAGAGCTGTCTGTGTGACAGCTCTCCAGCGACCACACAGCGACGCTGCAGCGATCGGCATCGTTGTCTAGATCGCTGCAGCGTTGCTTAATGTGACGGTACCCTTACACATTAGACCGTCAAACCCACCGTTATTGCATTCAGCTGAAATTAGTCAGCTAGGTATTAGGGGCTTTAGTGAGCGTTGCTACCCCTTTGTTCTGCTAATAAATAGGAGTTCTGGTAATAAACAGATGATATATCCTACAAATGACCAATTCTGGTATAACTTAGGGCAGCACGGTGGCTCAGTGGTTAGCATTGAAGCGCTGGGGTCCTGGGTTCAAATCCCACCAAGGACAACATCGCAAGGAGTTTGTATGTTTTCCCCGTGTTTGCGTGGGTTTCCTCCGGGTTCTCCGGTTTCCTCCCACACTCCAAGGACATCCTGATAGGGAATGTAGATTGCGAGCCCCAATGGGGACAGCGATGATAATGTCTGTAAAATGCTGTGGAATTAATGGCGCTATATAAATGAGTAAAACTTGTGGTCATGCATTATGCTCACACATGAATTTGATCACAAAATAAAAGGAGAAGTCCTTACATTAGGTGATGGTTCCTTGTGATCATACTTTAGGTCTTCTTTCCCGTTGACTTCAGCTTCTTTCACTTGATATGATCGGCCTTCAATGAAATCAATATAGTCTTTATAGGAACACAACGGTCCTGCGAGGATGCCCATGAAATTACAGCAGTAACTTAAATACTCCAGAAGACTCGGCATGCGTCTGTAATGGAAAGATAAGCAGCCGGTAAGACGGAGCATTGCAGGGAATAAGTACATGGCAGGTGTACGGACCTCTGCTGAGAATGTGCCGACCAGTCAGAGGAAACAACTTTCATCTCAGTCATTGTTTTATCCACAACAGTGAACACAAACCCCATCACGAGACCACCCGTGTGTAGGAAATGCCAAAATTCTAAGAATTCCATCTACAATTTCGCAACAGGTCAAAAGGAACCTGCCAGCTATGACACGACGCAGGACCAGATCTGCGCTGGAGATGGATTAATACCTATTGGCCAGAAAATGCACTGCAACCGGCATTTACCAGACGTTCCCACAGTAGTCATAGCAGAACTTTCATTGGTATCTGCATAAAACTTGGCTTCCCTCTGATGATAAATGATAATGTTTACAACCGCTTATCTTCTATTGTCTATTGCTGGCTGCAGAAAGAGTTAACTGAGAGGATGTCAGTGAGCTCATTCTTAGCTTCCAATGGGAAAAACTAACTCTTTTATCTGCCCTTTCTGAACTCTCCTCAGCTACTGATCTATGACCACAGAAGTGTGCAGGAAAATCGCATGTAAATGCCAAAAAGGTGCAACGTTTTTAATGGAGCTGAATTGCAAAATTATTTTTTAGCCCCAAATACTTACTTTTAAACAAAAAAAAAAAAAAGTCTCCAAAGTTGAACAACTTGTTTAAACCCTTCACCCCGAGCCCGTTTTCACCTTCATGCCCAGATGAAATGTTACAATTCTGTGTCAATTTAAGTGGTAATAACTCTGGAACGCTTCAATGGATCCCGCTGATTCTGAGAAAGTTTTTTATGACCTATTGTACTCCATGACAGTGGTAAAATTTGTTCAATATAACTTGCATTTATTTGTGAAAATATTGGAAATTTAGCAAGAATTTTGCAATTTTTTCAAACTAATTCTTATGCCCTAAAATCAGAGCGATGTGTCCAAAAAATTGTTAATAAAATTTCCTACAAGTCTACTTTACAACTGCATCATTGTTTTTTTTAACCATAATTTTTTTTTTTGTAAGGAATTTAGAAGGGTTAAAATTTGATCAGCAATTTCCCATTTTTGCAACAAAACTTACAAAACCCAAAAGTGACACCATTCTAAAAAACTGCACACCTCAAGTTGCTCAAAACCACATTAAAGAAGTTTATTAACCCTTCGGGTGCTTCACAGGAATTAATGCAATGTGGAAGGAAAAAAATTAACATTTAACTTTTTTTTTCTTCTTCACATAAACGTTACTTTAACCACAAATTTTTTTATTTTCACAAAGGTTACAGGAGAAAATGGACTCAAATTTGTTGTGCAATTTCTCCTGAGTACACCGATACCAGATCTGTGGGGAAAAACTATTGTTTGGATGCATGGCAGGGCTCGGAAGGGAAGGAGCATCGTTTGACTTTTTGAACGAAAAAATGACTGCAATCGAGAGTGGACACCATGTTGCATTTGGAGAGCCACTAATGTGTCTAAACAGTGGAAACCCCCCACAACTGACCCCATTTTGAAAACTAGACCCCTCAAGGAATTTATCTAGATGTATGATGAACACCTAAAACTCCCAGGTGCTTCACAGAAGTTTATGATGTAGAGCTGTGAAAATTATTTAAAAAAAACCAAACAAACCACATTTTGTCCACAAAAATGTTCTTTTACCCCAAATTTTTTCTTCATTTTCACAAGGGTAACAGGAAAAAAATGGAACCCAAAATTTGTTGAAGAATTTCTCTTAAGCACACCAACACCCCATATGTGGGGCAAAACTACTGTTTGGGTGCACGGGAGGGCTCAGAAAGGAAGGAGTGACATTTTGGAATTCAGACCGATGGATGGTCTTCGGGTGTCATGTCGCATAATGGAGAGCCCCTGATGTGCCTAAACAGTGGAATCCCCCACAGAAGAAACTCCATTTTAGAAGTTGGACCCCTTAATGAATTTATCTAGATGTGTGGTGAGCACCTAAAGCCCACAGATGCTTCACTGAATTTTACAATGTTGAACTGTGAAAATGAAAAATATATATTTCACACAAAAATGTTGTCATAGTCCCAATTTTTTTAATTTTCAAGAGGATAGCAGGAGAAAATAAACCGCAAAATTTGTTGTGCAATTAATTTACAAACTAAACCTTTCAATTAATTTTTCTAGGGGTGCAGTGATCATATTGACACCACGGGTGTGTCACAGAATTATATAGCATTTGGCAAAGAAAGAAAATAATTCAATTTTTACCACCAAAATTCTGTCTTCGCCCCAGATTTTACATTTTCAAACGGGGAAATGGGAAAAAAACAGCACCTAAAATGTGTCCCACAATTGCCGCTGAATGTAGAAATACTCCATATGTGACTGTACAGTACTGCTTAGCTACATGGGGAGACAAAGGAGGGACGGTGCGCTATTTGCCTTATGGAGCACAAATTTTTCTAGAATAGTTTGCGAACTCCATATACAGAGCCCCTAAGTGCTAGAAACGCAGAATCCCCCCTCAAGTGACCCCATTTTGGAAATTATACCCCTTTGGGAATTTATCTACAGGTGTAGTGATGATTAAACTCCATGGGTGTTTTCCAAAAACAAGCAACAGTGGATGCTGCCAAGTGAAAATTGCAAATCTGCTATTGTAGTGCCCAGTACATTGTAGTGATCAGTATGTTGTAGTGCCCAACTTGTTCTTCTGGAGACAAGAATCCGTAAATTAGACGGGCTCTTATTGATGAAGAAATGCCAAACATGTGGACGCTAAATGTTGTTTAGGCAAACTGGGGCTCAGAAAGAAGGGCGGCATTTGGATTTGGGAGTGAAGAATTTGCTAAATTTCTTTTGGGGGGAGAGGAACAATAGTGCTTTTCCAGAGCATTTGTGCTATCAGTAATATGGAAGCCCCTTATATTTCCATTGACAGATGTTGGACCCAAATGGGGACGCCATTTTTTGTGGATTGAGCTGAGGCTTTTACTGGGAACATTATACATAACATTTGGGATTACATTTATCCTGCGCCCTACGCTGAGCACTTACATCAGATTTTCCAACGAAATTACAGAGTGACTTGATTCAGATGAAACTCCCGAGGGAACCATTCACTATAATGAGGCAGCAGTTACTCTGGACTCCATCTGACCTCCATTCAGAAGTGCACAAAACTGTGGCCGACAGAACTTTTATGCATGCCTAAAAAGACGGACACCGTGAGATCACAGACCATACTGTGTCCATAGTGCCTCTGTCTGTCTCACTATAGGGAATCTTCCGTCGGGAGCTCCATCTAAATCACGTATTTCAGAGATTTACATGGAAACCGAGGTGTAAGCGCTCAGTGCAGAGTGCAGGATAAATGTAAGCAGATCTTTACTGCAATATTTGGGAGGCAGAATAAACAAAAACAGGTCAAGAATTGGATTTATTTTTTACGCTGTTCCTCGTGTGATATAAGTGATTAGACAACTTTATTTTTCGGGTCAGTGCGATTACAGCGATACCAGATTTATAACGTTTTTTATGTTTGGCTGCAGTCACACTAAAAGATGCTTTTTTTTCATAAACTAGTTTTTGCATCGCCATATTTTGAAAGCTATAAATTTCCATATTTTTGCTGACTCATTTTTTGCGAGACGAGTTGACGTTTTTATTGGTACCGTTTTCAGGCACATGACATTTTTCGATTGCTTTCTATTACGATTTTTGGAAGGCACAGTGAACAAAAACCAGCAATTCAGTAATTTTTTATTTTTTTAAACCGTTCCACATGTGGTAAAATTAATAAGGTAGCATTATTCTTTGGGTCAGTACAATTACAGTGATACCATATTTATATCATTTGTCTACGTTTTGGCGCTTCTATACAATAAAAACTATTTTATATTAAAAATTATTTTTGCATCGCTTCATTCTGAGAGCTATAACATTTTCATTTTTCCACAGAGCTGTACAGTGGCTATTTTTTGTTGTCGGGACAGCATGTCATTTTCAGCGGTACCACTTTTATTTACATTTCTGTTTTTTATTGCGTATTATTCAAATTTTTATTCGGCAGTATGATAAAAAAAAGCATAGTTTTTTGGATTTTTTTTACTTTGTTTACTAAAATATTTAATTAAAATATTTTTACAATTTTTTTTTGTACTTCGTTCCTTTATGGGACTTTCACAGCTCTGATCGCTTATAAAGCATCGTAATTCACGAGCATTGCTATGCTTTATAACGGTCAGTGCTGCACTGACACGCAAGCCCCTTAGACTATGCTTTGAGCATGGTCTAACAAACTTGCTAGCCTGGTGACCCAGATGTTGTCATGACGACATTGGCTCACCATGACAATGATCGGGGTGGGTATCATTCAGAGGGGAGAGCCCCCTCCCACAGCCTGTATTCTAAATGCTGTGACCGTGAACAATCGCAGCATTTAGGGGGTTAACCTGCCAGAATCGGTGCAGGCACCACCCCCGATAGTGAGAGTCGGGTGTCAGCTGTGATGCATGTTGTACACCCAGCGGCTATTGCATGCGCACAGCTTCTGTGCGCGCATGATCACCATGACGTGTATATACCTCATCGGTCTTCAAGTCCTTCCCTCCCATGACGTATATATACTGCAAATGGTAGGAAAGGGTTAACTTTCAGTGCTGAGAAGAATGCTTGATAAATACAAATTGGCGTTTGATTTCCATAAAGCGGTGGTCACCTTCTCTCCCGATCTCCCCTCCCTTTAGCCCGGTCTTTCTTACTTTGCTGACGTAGCAATTTTTGCCGAATTTCACCACTTGCAAGGCTGCGATAATCAGTCTAAAACAAAAGCAAATGGAAGATTGCTCCAATTCCAACTGATGAGAGCGAGAACAGATCCTTCCATCAGGGCGCGCGGCAACAACATGGCCACCGGAGGGGCATAGACAGATGCTTACAATTACCAGAAGCGCCTGACCTTTCCCAGGGAGGAAAGGAAAGGTGATGGTCGATGATTGCTCTGCCTCGTACACAAGGCCGCAGAGTGATAGACGATTACTATGCTGCGCTCTGACCCAACCTCAGCAACGAGCACCTCAGCATTTTCCTCCCCATTACGGCCATTGCTTTCTGCCGGCAGAGTGGGGTCATTATCCTGATTTAATGGTCCATTATGTGCACACAAGACATTCGGTAAAGACCACGAGCCTCAACACCTGTCTTCATAAAACAACTTGTCCGGTGTTAGCAGCCGCCGGGCGGCCTCTCTTCATGTACATGAAGTACAGCTGGCAGCATCTAAATAAAGGCGGGGGGTATTTGTGGCTGTGGACAGAAGAGGCGTGAGGTACGGACCCCCGATTCACGCACGATGGAAGGACGCAGCTTATGGATTGCCATGCTCTCCAGTCTAGGCCTGGATCTGCTCTGCAGCACTCGGGTCCTGGGCTCTAATCCCACCCAGGACAACATCTACAAGGAGTCTGTATGTTCTCCCCATGTTTGTGTGGGTTTCCTCCATGTTCTCTGGTTTCCTCTCCCACTTCAAAGACATACTGATAGGGAATGTAGATTGTGAGCCCCGATGGGGACAATTGGGAATTTGTCTGCACAGCGCTGCGGAATAGGTTGGTGCTATATAAGCAAATCATAATAAATAACTACAGATCATCTGAACTCATAAGACAGACCACACCTTAAAGCCGCGTTCGCACGTCCATTTCTCATGTCCGTATGCAATTCGTTTTTGGTTTTTTTAAGGACTGCAAATACAGAAATACGCACTCCCATTGTATTCAATGGTGGTGCACACGTCAGATTTTTTTTTTTCACGTGTGAACCCCACAGACATGTCCTTTTTTTTGCGCAGCACAGACAAAATGCGTGCGGCACACGTGGACCCTGGTACATGAATAATATCCGGGTGTCATCAGCGTGACACGTACTGGCACCTGGGAAAAAGCGGTACAGTTAGCTGTTCTCGGGTGACGGATGCTGAAGGCAGCTCTCATCGATCAGGTGACAATGATGGGAGTTGTATTCTGCACCTGCTGTGTAAGTTGTGTATTAAATAAAAGCATTTAAAGAACGGCATGGGCTCCCTTTAGGTCATTTAGAGATCATTTCATCTTCAACTTGCTTAACTGTTCACAATAACAGTAATTTTGACTGGGGGGGGAACTTTTACATGCCACTTTAGGTTTAAAAGGAAACATGCAAACTATCTAAAGCCACCACTAGGGGGAGATAGGGAGCTGTAATCTGCAAGAGCTCCCTCTAGTGGCTACTGCAGGTAAGCAATATGTTATCTCATTCTTATTTCATCGCATAGGATTTGGAGCTCTGCATGAGAGAAATGAAGCTCGAATCACTAAAGATGTATTAAGAAATAAATCAAAGGATTTATAACATATTCAGAGGTTTCTTTTTAAATGTAACCGGTTATTTACTTTAACCCCTTCCTGACATGTGACTTACAGTTACCTTATAGGCCGGATCTGGGAATTATTCAGCTATCATCTGCCTCTAAGGCCGGTTTCACACGTCAGTGGCTCCGGTACGTAAGGTGACAGTTTCCTCACGTACCGGAGCCACTGACACACGTAGACGCATTAAAATCAATGCATCTGTTCAGATGTCATTGATTTTTTGCGGACCGTGTCTCTGTGTGCCAAACACGGAGACATGTCAGTGTTCGTGGGAGCGCACGGATTACACGGACCCATTAAAGTCAATGGGTCCGTGTAAAACACGTACCGCACACGGACGTTGTCCGTGTGCAGTCCGTGTGCCGTGCAGGAGACAGCGCTACATTAAGCGCTGTCCCCCCCACTGGTGCTGAAATCGCGATTCATATCTTCCCTTCAGCAGCGTTTGCTGTAGAGAAGATATGAATAATAGTGTTTAAAATAAAGATCTATGTGCCTACATAGGGGTGGAGCCGCATATTCATTACTGTAAATGAGCGGCCCCACGTGACCGCATACAGGAGCGCCGGCGAGGGAGCCGGATGAGTATTTTCAGAACAGCAGGAAGGGGGGGGGGGGGGGGGGGGGGTAAATCGCACAGGGGGTGGGAGGGCGGGGGGCCCATAGATCTTTATTTTAAACACAATTATTCATATCTTCTCTACAGCAAACGCTGCTGAAGGGAAGATATGAATCAGCGGCTTCAGCACCAGATGCTGGTATGTGTGGTACCCAGCACGGTGCGTGTGGTACCCAGTGGGCACACAGCGGCACACGTGTGCTGCACGTGTGCCACACTGATGTGCCACAGAAATGTAGGGGCACACGGACACGGATAATTCCGGTACCGATTTTTTCCGGTACCAGAATTATCTGGCCGTGTGGGACTGCCCTAACAGCCACGGGTGGAGCGGAGCTGGCGTTCATAGGTGACTGTGATTTTCTCTATACACAGCAATAATGGAGCACTGACGTGTATTGCAAAAGTGATCATATTATCGTAAGTTCAGGTCCCTTTAGGGGACGATCAAATATAGTAAAAAGTGAAGAAAAGATTTAAAAAATATGAAAAAAATAAAAATAAAAGCACAAATCACCCCTCTTTTTCTTCCATGAAAACGAAAAAAAAAATTACACGTATTTGGTATCACCATGTCCGATCTATCAAAATATAAAATACATTAACCAGATCAGTAATCTGTGCAATTAAATTATTTTTTTTATTTATTTTTTTTTTTTTAGAAAAACCAGAATTACGTTTTTTTTTTTGGTCGCCACACCAATTTAATAAAGCATAATAATGGGCGATCAAAACATCATATCTACCCCAAAATGGAATCAATAAAAATACCAGCTTTAGTGGTAAAAAAAAATAAGCTCTCACCCAGCCCCAACGACCAAATATAGAAAATGTTACAAGTCTGGGGAAATGGCGACAAGCAAATTACATTTATTTATTTTTACGAACTTCTGAATATTTTTTTAATACTTAAAGAAGCACTCCTCGTCCCATCAAATATTTTATCCTCTCACTATATTGCAGTCATCATATTATGCAGCACTGTGTACTCACAATTGCTCATTTTACCTTTCTTTGATTTATCCTACAGTAGCTCAAAGTTCCTGATAACACGGGAACAGCGTTACGGAGCCAAAAAAAGGTTTAAAGGGATTTATCAGGTTGACTATTATTATAGTCCTTAGTGACGCCTGGCACCACCTTATCACATAGGTATATATGAGGCAGGACTAGGAGGATACGATATCTCAGGGAGCATTTTCTGATGGGGCCCCCAATGATATACTGCACCTTGATAACGCTGAAGGACATAGTATATACTGGATGTATTAATATTAACAGATCTAACAGGGGAAGTGTCATTACTCACAAGTTCATCTATATAAAGGCAGGAGGCCGAACCGTTCTAAAAAACGTAATGGGTTGCTTCAAGTCAATCATTGTCTTGTTGATTAACTTGAAGCAGTTCCTTAAAGGGGTTGTCCGGGACTTTAACATTGATCGCCAATCCTTTATGATTGGTCAGGGTGCGATACACGACACTCCCGCCGATCAGCTGTTCGTTGTGTCGACAGACGGAACTGTTCAGCTACTGAGCTCCATCAACGGAGTAGTGGCCGCGGCCGGTACTGCACATCAGCCGCCTGTTGATTTGGATAGAGAGCGGGTGTGCTGTACCCGGCCGCCGCCACTGTACAGTCAACAGAGCTGTGCAACTCCGTGACTGAGCAGTACAGTCTGCCAGTAACACCAGGAATAGTTGATTGGGGGGACCCACAGCGATCAGACATTGATGACCTATACTAAAGATAGGCCATCAATGTTAAAGTCCTAGACAACCCCTATAAAATCATCCGAGTTTACCAATTGCTCGTGCGGCCATCGGTCTCTTTTACCAACAATCCAATAAAGATGCGTGCTCGAGCGTGTATACTGTAGTTACTGCCACCGGAAGAGCCCCGGCCACTGAAATCCTTATTTTATGATATTTCAGCAGAAGCCTGACTTATACCTAATGGGCATATAGTACTGGGCAAAAGTAAAGGGCAGGCATGGAAAAAATGCTGTATGATAGTATGTCAATGAATTAACAAAATGCAAATGGAATGAACAAAAATCTAAATCAAATCATTGTTTGGTGTGACCGCCCTTTGCCCTCAAAACACCATCAAGTCTCAATCTACCATGTTCACTATACGGTAAAACTGACTTATCAGTATGATACTCCGGAGCAGTACGATTACACAGATACCAAACATGCAGAGTTTTTGTTTTTAAGTGGCAAAAAAAAAATTGGATAAAAAAAAAAAAAAAAAAAAAAAAAAAGGTGCTTGTTTTGCCATTTTACAAGACCCATAATGTTTTAAATTGCTTATTTTTTTACGCACTGTACTGACTTTTTATTGTATGATTACAAATTATCCATAGCACAACAGACAGTGTGACACAGTGTGGGGGAAGGGGCGGTACGGAACCTAATTTTTCATGTTACATCTGTGCTTTAATCTCCCAGCACTGTCTAACCGTGCAGGAGGTTAGACCAGGAGATCAGAGCTCAGTCGTGCAGGAGGTTAGACCAGGAGATCAGAGCTCAGTCGTGCAGGAGGTTAGACCAGGAGATCAGAGCTCAGTCGTGCAGGAGGTTAGACCAGGAGATCAGAGCTCAGTCGTGCAGGAGGTTAGACCAGAAGATCAGAGCTCAGTCCTGCAGGAGGTTAGACCAGGAGATCAGAGCTCAGTCCTGCAGGAGGTTAGACCAGGAGATCAGAGCTCAGTCGTTACGTCTCACACACTGACAAACCTAAGCTATTGTGGAGGCGTTTTTTTTCCTGTTGTGTTGCTGCCTGTTTATGATTGGTCAGCATCATACAAGGAGCAGAAATGCACAAAAAGAAAACTTTCACCCACTTGGATTTTTCAAAAAGTTAATGTCATGCTGTGACGGTCTTTGGTAAGGAAGGGGGTCTCAAAGCTATAATTGGCAAGACAGAGAAGATCTGGCCAGGTTTTATAGGGAGAGGTAATGACCAGATCAGAAGCAGCTAAAATGGAGCTGCAAGTTTCTGGCCAGCATAAAAAGGGTTGTTAACCTCTTCAGCACCAAAGGTAACCACTTGGTGCTAAATACTTTGCTAATTTCTTGGCAAGAGATGCAAAATACAAAAAAACAAACAAACATTTTATTCTGCTCTGCAGCCAGTACTACATGCTTTGGGCCATTCAATATGAAAACTTTGGTGAAAGGTCCTCTTTAAGGAACTTAAACCTGAGATTGCTTACTCTGTTTAATGCATTACTAAAGTTTCGCTGTATATAGAGAAAATAATTGTCTCCCATGACTCTCCACCCATAGCGAAGCTTCATAGGAGTGCCAAGGGTCTTCGTCAACACCTTGGTTGGTAATCTATCAGTGGCTCACAATCGCAATATCATTTGAACGCTGCTATCAGAGATTGACCTATAAATGGCTATTATCAGGGATCAGAGCTCAACTCTGGCGCCTGCAGTCAACGAATGCTGCTGTGAGAGATTGACCTATAAATGGCTAATAGCAGGGATCAGAGCTCAACAACTCTGGTGGCTGCAGTCAGTGAATGCTGTTGTCAGAGATTGACATGAATGGTTAATTGCACCTGACAGAGTTGAGCTCTGATCCCTGCTATTAGCCATTTATATGTCAATCTCTGACAGCAGCATTCACTGACTGCAGCCACCAGAGTTGAGCTCTGATCCCTGCTGTCGTGAATGCTACTGTCAGAGATTGACATATAAACGGCTAATAGCAGGGATCAGAGCTCAACTCTAGAGGTTGTAGTCAGTGAATGCTGCTGTCAGAGATTGACATATAAATGGTTAACAGCAGGGATCAGAACTCTGGCGGCTGCAGTCAGTAACAGACATGTGACGTGTTATCCTGAGCTCCCTCTTCCAACTTACTGATCGTTGGGGGTCCAGCCGAAAAGAAGAACCAAATCAAATTGTTTTTTCCTCTTTCACTTTTTCATACCTTCTAGAAAATAAAAAAATGGAATGAGGCCTAATGTCTTCTAATAACATTCAACTGATAACTAAAGGGACTGGAATTGTTGTCATAGGGGATAGATGTGCAGAAATGATTCACCTAGCTGTGTATGCTGTGATAATATGGAAAAAAAAAAAAAAAAAAAAAAATCGCTGAAAATTGTAGAGATAGAAGAATAAGCAATGTGGACCTGAATCAAAGAAGTCATCATTCATTATACAGCTGCTGATCCCCATATATGATAAAATATAGTGACGCTGTCTGTTACCATTCACTTCTGTTCTAATTGGTTTCCTTAAAGGGAACCTGTCACCCCGTTTTTTGAGATTGAGCTATAAATACTGTTAAATAGGGCCTGCGCTGTGTGTTACTATAGTGTATGTAGTGTACCCCGATTCCCCATGTTTGCATCTCGGCTTTGGGAAAATGGCCGCCGCGATCTCTAATGCGCACGCGCGGCTGCCCGCGGCCATTTTCCTGAAGCCCCGTGCAGCAGAGCACTCCATCTGCGCACGCGCGGCCCCAGGAAGATGGCCGCCCCCACCGATGCAAGGGATTACAGCGCAGATCGCGCGCTGTGTCTTCACGTGGGCGCAGGGAAGTCGGAACTCTGGACATGCGCACACCACTACGCCACCAACGGAAAGCTGGGGAAGAAAAGAGCGCTGTGAACACGCCCACCTGACCAGACCAGCCTGATTGACAGGCGAAAACGGCGACTTTGGTAATGTATTTCTCAGCATACATGGGGAATCAGGGTACACTACATACACTATAGTAACACACAGCGCAGGCCCTATTTAACAGTATTTATAGCTCAATCTCAAAAAACGGGGTGACAGGTTCCCTTTAATTCCTACCCAGCATGACCCAGTTATTTGACGTGACCTTACAAGCTAATGAGTGTACTATGATTTTAAGTGTCAAAATTAATTTAGTCAGTTTTGTTTCTGGAGGGGGAATAAGGTCTGTAATTTTTACCTGAATATACAACTATTAACACAATGTTGCTCTTGGTCCAACATTTTGGAGCTCAGTTTTTAGGATTTGCAGTCTATTGATTTCTGGCTCCCTGAAGCTACCACTAGGGGGAGCTTAGTGCGCTTATTGTTGGAGTTCAGTGTATAAAAGGTATGCACCAATGCTCCCTCTAGTGGCAGCAGAAAGAATTTCTTTTCATTATTTCTATGCCAGGGATTTGGAATTCTGCATGAATAAAAAGATTTGACCATTTTAACAAATATTAAGAAATCAAAAGGACAGAATAACTTTCATTGTATATATTATATGAAGAGTATTTTTAGACTGAAAAAAAGGAGAAAAATAGTAAAAATGTAACACTACAACCAGTCACGTACGGTTTTAGGGAGAAGAATTTCTGTGTTTTGTTATTTTTTACAGTATTATGTTTGGGGGAAAAAAAGCAGAAATATTGCAAGTTTGTGCTTGGGTCTCTAGAACTTACACTAGACTCAGTCTTCCTATTCTGTAGAAAAGACTCTTCAGTAGTCTCATTATCATCACAGACAGGCTGACAATGACGTCACACCTCTATACACAGCAGCAGATAAACGCAGGAGCCACCATTTAAAATAAGTGATGGTCACAGCTTACCTCCTCCACAATCACTTGTCTTCAATAGAGCATGCTCAGATAACGCTTCTACACAAACAAATAGGGTCTAAGTCATTTTATTGCTGCTAATGTCTATGTGAAGAACAGGGAGCAAAAGTGTAATATCAATCCTAGTGGCCAGTGGGGAAATTGCAAGAGTTTTTTTTTATTTTATTATATTTTAATATGAAAAATAAAATAATGCGACATAAAAATCTTATTAAAACAAATCTATAATTTCTGATGATACAAACCCTTTAATGTATCTTACAAATATCTACAAAAAAGTTTGTAATTAGAATAGAAAAGCATATTGTAACCTCATTCTATTGTATGTATGGCTGAGAATGCCACATCAATGGCAGACCTGTACGGAGGAGAGCGTGCAGTAATTCCTAGGACAGATGCACCATTCTTATTATTTATTTCTTATAGACAGTAGCTGTGTTTAATATTGGAGGCACAAGATTCTCCAACATCCTGTTTGTCATTGTGTTATTCACGGCTTCCGAAAATGAATGCCCAGTAATGTGGAAAAACAGCATCAGAGGATTAGGTAATGGCTTCTCCTTCCATCCCAGCAGAGGCACATGATGCCGCCGAGGAGAATACTACATCATCGGGGAAGAGTGCGAGGACAGCAGAGGTCTCCGTGTCTTCTGAGTCAGGTGGTTTTGTGATGTATGAAAAGCACAATATCACATAAATCAATACTAGTACCCCACCGCGAGCAACAAATCAGAGAAATAATAAATCAGCTTCTGTTCACACAGTGCTTGTGGAATAGGTGATTCATTGAATATTATGGGGTCCCATTTAATGTCCCTTTTTTTTTTTTTTTTTTAAAGACTTGCATGCAGAACAATTTTTTCTATCCCGGATCCCACCATAATCAATGGGACCCCACTACTGCTACTGTTTGCAGAACTAGTGCTATGGAACCAAGAGCGGCCCCCCGTGCCATAGCCCATCATAACGCACAGTTTCACCTGCGTCTGCCCCCTTACTGCTTGGGCCCCTGTGCCATCAACACCAATGGCACGTTGGTCCTTGAATGGAACACTTATTCGGTAAGTTATTTGGACATGTGAACGAAGGCCTGCTTCCCCTGACGAAGCCGTACGGGTAACGGCGATACGCGTTGGGTTGTTGTAGCGGCACCCTACCCTGGATTCCATCTCTTCCCCCTTCGGGTGGTTCCACTATTACCTTGGCAAGTTGGTCCCAGCATTTTAGCATTGCCTGACCCCCTTTATTTGTGGTTTATGGCTTAGGGTACCGTCACACTATACGATTTACCAACGATCACGACCAGCGATACGACCTGGCCGTGATCGTTGGTAAGTCGTAGTGTGGTCGCTGGAGAGCTGTCACACAGACAGCTCTCCAGCGACCAACGATCCCGAGGTCCCCGGGTAACCAGGGTAAACATCGGGTTACTAAGCGCAGGGCCGCGCTTAGTAACCCGATGTTTACCCTGGTTACCAGCGTAAAAAAAAACAAACACTACATACTTACATTCCGGTGTCTGTCCCTTGCCGTCTGCTTCCCGCACTCACTGACTGCCGGCCGTAAAGTGAAAGCAGAGCACAGCGGTGACGTCACCGCTGTGCTTTCACTTTACGGCTGGCAGTCAGTGAGTGCGGGAAGCAGACGGCAAGGGACCTGACGGACACCGGAATGTAAGTATGTACTGTTTTTTTTTTTTTTTACATTTACGCTGGTAACCAGGGTAAACATCGGGTTACTAAGCGCGGCCCTGCGCTTAGTGACCCGATGTTTACCCTGGTTACAAGCGAACGCATCGCTAGATCGGTGTCACACACACCGATCTAGCGATGACAGCGGGAGATCCAGCGACGAAAGAATGTTCCAAACGATCTGCTACGACGTACGATTCTCAGCAGGATCCCTGATCGCTGCTGCGTGTCAGACACAGCGATATCGTATGGATATCGCTGGAACGTCACGAATCGTACCGTCGTAGCGATCAAAATGGCAGTGTGTGACGGTACCCTTAGTTTATTATTTTTTCCAGACATGCTCTGGCCCATTCCTGTTTATTGCACACAGGTTGTGGCCCTTTGGCCACCTATATACATTCCCCATGATATGGTTGCTATTCTATTACATCTATGCTGATTTGTGGGGCATGGTCTTGGCGGTATTTTCCAGTTGCAGGATCATACCTGCTGTGTTATTACTCAGAGGCTTCCAGGAAAGTTCACCCCTTTACTGTTTGTGCTTTATATGTATACTGTTTGTGCTTTATATGTATATTTCTCGGTCTTAGGTGCATTAGGACAGGCCGGAGTGAGCCGTCCCCTCCCCCCCCACGGCCCAAGCGAAGGCCAGCATGACAATGGGTTGGAGAGGAGGGGGTGGGGCTGAAGAGGCTAATTAGATTAGGGGGTGGGGGTTAGTGGCTGGAGGGGTTAGAGAAGTGTCAGGGGGCGGGGGCCGGTCAGTTACCGCTCACCTAACAAGAAGCATCATGTCTGGCGTGGACGCTGTTCTGCAGAGCCTGAGGGCGGCTGCAGCCTCTCGCCCTCCTGGATGGTTGGAGGCGCAGGTGGCCCACCTGCTGGACGGCGGCGGCGGCGGATCCTTGCCAGCGGTCCCCCATCTTGATCGGAGAGCTCGGCAGTCACGGCCCCCCGAGCGCCTATCGCCGGATCCCAGGCCAAGTGCCCCCCGCAGGCGCAGGAGCCCCTCCCGGGACCCTCCAGGCCGGGTGCCGGTAAGGGCAGTTGCGAGTAGGCCCCGGCCTGGGAGGAATCCGACGGCTAGGCGGGGCACAGCGGCGGTTGCGAGGCCCTCACCTCGTGGTGCGGTGGGGGCGGAGCCTAGACGCGCCGGGCAGCGCCTGGGGCCTAGAGCAGCAGGAGGCCGCAGCGGTGTTGTTCCTGCCACGCGGCCTGCCTCGGCAGTGCGAGCTGGGTCCAGAGGAGCGGTGGATGGAAGCGGGGCGGGCAGCCCGAGGCTGGACGGCGCCGGGTCGGCCCCTGCAGCAGCGGCGGGGGGTCCCCCTGCTCCAGGGCTGTGGTATGGACAGCCTCCTGCGGCGGCCGGGAGTGCGGCTGGCGCCGGTCAGCGGGATGTACCCTCACCGGTCCAGGCAGCGTCTCCCCTTGTCGCTTGGAGTCCGAATCCGGTGTCCCACGTGTCAGCGACGTCCCGGAACAGCGGGTCTGATGGACTCCTCCAGGGCACATCGGTGGACGGGTCGGTGGCGGATTGGGCAGTCCGCGGACGTCCGGATACCAGCACTCTAGCTGGAGGGACCACAGATCCCTTGCAGCCCAGTGAGTATGCGTCTGTGTCTCATGTTTGTCTTTCTGATGCGGGTGTGCCTGCGTTTAGTAGTGGTCAGGGAGCGCTTAGCGGCGTAGCTGCGGCAGGGGTGGCAGGCAGCGTTGAAGCGGCAGGGGTGCGGGAGCTTTTGGCTAGTGTGCAGAACCTGCTAGCTAGATTGGATCGCAATGTGGGTCCACAGGGATTTTTGGGTGCTTGGTCTGGTGCGCAGCGCAGTCCGGTTAGTGCAGCAGTGGTGCAGGCCGAGGTCGGTTTCTGTTTCTGTGCAGACTGAGAAGGAAAAAGAGTGCAGGATCCACTTAGATGATAGGGCGCACGGCGAGGTATACGTGTGTTTTGAGGGCCCGTTGGGGGCGCATCTTAAGAAAGAGGTTAGGGAAAAGATAAGTAAGGACGAGTATGTTGAAATTTTTTCACTGCTTCCACTAGAAAAATGTAACCTTGATAAGGGGAAGAAGGAGGATTCAAAAAAGGAGGAGGAGGAAAAACGGCGTTGGCGTTTGATTCCCCAGACTTTTGCTAATTGGCTTCAGGCTTTTGCCATTCTGGCCAGTGTCATTGGCGAGAAGGCTCCTGAGAATTGCTCGGGGCTATTTTGCTACATGGATTCCATCAGTGAGGCTCACAGGGTGTATGGCGGTCAGGCGTGGCTTAGGTACGACGAGCAGTTTAGGCAGAGAAAAGCAGTGCGGCCGGCCATTAGGTGGGACCAGAAAGATATTGGCTTCTGGTTGCGGGTAATGGCGCAGTACAAGTTCGGCCATCCCTTTCAAGGGGGGGCCGGTGGTTCCGGCCATGGATCACAGTCCGGTGCGGGGAGTACCTCAGGCAACGCTGGTCAGGCAGGTGGACAGAAGTTGGGCGTCTGCTGGCAATTTAATGAGGGACAGTGCAAATTTGGAGCCAATTGTAAGTTTAAGCATTTGTGCTCCCACTGCAATGGTTCCTCCCACGGAGCCGCAAAATGCTTTAAGAAGGGCAAGGCAAAATCAGGTTCAGGTAATTCCCATGGGGGAGACTCCGGTGAAGGTGGAAAGGATGGCCCCTTATCTAAATAGGTACCCAGATAGGGTAAAGGCGGCCTTGTTGTTGTCCGGTTTTACGGAAGGTTTTGTTATTCCGGCCCCTCCTTTTGTGGTTCCTTTTGTTAGGAAAAATTTGCATTCAGCCTTGTTACACTCTGAGGTGGTTTCGGAGAAGTTACGCAAGGAGGTGGCTTTGGGCCGCATGGCGGGCCCATTTGAACATGCTCCGTTTGAGGACTTCGTTGTTTCCCCCCTGGGGGTGGTCCCTAAGAAGGAAGTGGGTAAATTTCGCCTTATTTAGCACCTGTCGTATCCCAAGGGTAAGTCGGTGAACGACGGCATTGATCCGGAGTTGTGTTCAGTGGTTTACGCATCGTTTGACGAGGCGGTAGTTTGGGTGCAAAAATGTGGAAAAGGCACCCTTCTGGCAAAAGTGGGCATAGGATCCGCTTTTCGATTGTTGCCGGTTCATCCGTCTAGCGTTAGACTTCTTGGTTGTTTTTGGGAGGATCGATTTTTTGTTGATAGATGTTTGCCCATG
Organism: Ranitomeya imitator; assembly: GCF_032444005.1. Classification (NCBI taxonomy): domain Eukaryota; kingdom Metazoa; phylum Chordata; class Amphibia; order Anura; family Dendrobatidae; genus Ranitomeya; species Ranitomeya imitator. Next base: position 621,800,828 of record NC_091286.1, read on the forward strand.
GGTTGTTCGTTATCTTGTGCTCTGTTCGAGGCGTTTAGTTCCTTTTTGGAATGGGTTGTGCGGAATGTGTCTGGTTGTGACTCGATACTGCACTACCTAGATGATTTTTTGTGCATCGGTCTGGCGGGGTCTGATTGTTGTTCTAGGATTTTGAGTGCGATTGAATGGGTGGCTTTGCGGTTCACCGTTCCGCTGGCCCCTGGTAAGACAGAGGGCCCGAGTACGTGTTTGTGTTTTTAAGGTATCGTCATTGATACCGTGCGGTGGGAGTTTCGGTTGCCCGAGGACAAAGTTGCGGGCCTGCGGGAAGATGTTGGGCGGGCTGGTCGCCTACGTAAGTTGCCTTTGCGTGACCTGCAATCACTGCTTGGTAAACTTAATTTCGCTTGTCGAGTCATGCCGATGGGCCGAGTTTTTTTCTAGGAGGTTGGCTAGCACCACGGCGGGAGTTACGGCTCCTCACCATTTTGTGCGGTTATCGGCTGAGCACAAGGAGGATTTGGCAGTTTGGTGTGAGTTTCTGAAGACTTATAACGGCAGGTCTTTGTTTATTGCGGGAGTGATTGACAATGAATCTTTGGAGTTATTTACTGACGCAGCCGGAGGTTCGGGTTTTGGAGCATACTTTCAGGGGCAATCGTGTGCGGAAAAATGGCCTGCGAGTTGGATTTCTTCCGGTTTGGTTCGTAACATTGCTCTTCTGGAGATTTTTCCCATTCTGGTAGCGGTGCACTTGTGGCAAGGGATTTTTCGGAACAGGCACGTTCGGTTTCGCTGCGATAACATGGGGGTGGTGTGCGCGATTAACAGTTTGTCCGCATCATCGCCTCCGGTGGTTTGCGTGTTACGGCATTTGGTGTTGTTGTGTTTGACTTTGAACGCGCATGTCACAGCGTCGAATGTGCTGGGAGTTCATAATTCTATCGCTGACTCTCTTTCTCATTTACAGTTCGATCGTTTTCGGTCGTTGGCCCCGGAGGCGGAGATGGTCGGTTTGGAGTGCCCTCCAGAACTTTGGCTAGTGGTGTCCAGGACGCTGAGGCGTTGATTAAGGCGTCGTTGGCTCCCAGAACTTGGGAGGCTTATCAGGCAATTTGGCGTGAGTGGGAGGATTTTGTTAGCGGCGGCATCTTGAGGGGTGAGCCACCAGGATCAGGTCGGGATCTTGTGGTCATGGTTAAGACGGGGGGCATCAGTGAGTTGGTCATCTGCTAAGGCGTCAAGAGTCATGGCGGCTTTGGCATTTGGTTGCAAATAGCGGTGTCAGGATGATATCACCAAGTCCTTTTTGGTGCAGAGGGCTGTAAAAGGTTTCAGGCGGCGGCCCGGAATAATAGATTCAAGGCGGCCCGTGTCTTTTAACGTTTTGGAAAAGTTGGGCGAGGCGTTGTCTTCATTGTGTTTTTCGGTTTTTGAGCTTTGTTTGTTTCAGCTGGCTTTTTCGTTGGCCTTTTTTGGGGCTTTTAGAGTGGGCGAGTTGGTGGCACCTAACAAAAAACGGACTGGGGGCTTGTTGGCCAGAGACGTGTTGTTGGCTGAGGGTCGGGTGGAGCTATGGTTGCGGCGTTCAAAGTCGGATCAGGAGGGTCGGGGTAGCAGAATTGTTTTGGGTTCAGTCGCGGGTTCTATTATGTGTTCGGTCTCTTGCCTTAACAGTTTTTGGGGCCTTCAGTCTAGGCGTGATCGATCTTTGTTATGTCACCAGGACGGTTCCTGCTTGTCCCGATACCAGTTCACGGCGGTCTTCAAAAAGGCGATTGCTTTGTTAGGTTTGGATGGGGCTTGTTTTGCCCCTCACTCTTTCCGGATAGGAGCCGCAACTGAGGCGGCAATTGGGGGGTTGGGGGCTTCCGCCATTCGCAGGATTGGCAGGTGGCGCTCCAACCGCTTTAAGAGTTATGTGCGGCCACAAGGGGTGGTTGAGGCGGTTTTATAGATCTGGATGGAGTGGTTTTTTCTTTAGGCAGTGACATTTGTTGAGTTTGTGTTTTGTTTTCCAGGTCCCCAGGCTTTATTGGTGTGGATTCTCGGACACTCGTACGTGCATTGGGGAGCTCTGCGCGCCGATGTTCGGACTGAGGGCAGGCACCTTGGTTTTGACCGAAGCATGGCAGTCATCCGGTGGCTCGGTTTTCGGGGAATGGCCTGGAATCGCGTGTTGCGGGAGATCCATAACAGCGTGAGCTTGGATAGAGCCCCGACGTTTTAGTCTTGCATGTGGGGGGTAACGATCTGGGGGTCCGACCTTTTCGGGAGTTGGTTAGAGACATAAAGCAGGATTGTATGCGGTTGTGGGTTTTGTACCCGGGGTTGAGTATCGTTTGGTCGGAAATCGTGCCGCGGAAACGGTGGAAGCACATGCGGTCTTTGGTAAAAATTGACAAGGCCCGCATAAAGGTTAACAGGGCGGTGTCCGCCTTTGTGGCTAGGAATGGGGGCGTGGCGGTTAGACATTTCGAATTGGAATCAGAAAAAGGAGAGTATTGGTTGGCGGACGGCGTTCATTTGAATGCTGTGGGAATGGATTTCTGGGCTCTCGGGTTGCAGGAGGGCATTGAAAGGGCCATAGCTTTTCGGTCGGGTGGGGTCTCAGGCCTTTAAGGTGTTCAAAGGCCTCTCGTTGTGGCGGCTGGGGGAGTCCTTGGAGTTGGTGGAAATTGGTTTGGGGGGTCCATCGGTATACGGCTCCTCTGTTTTGGAGTTTAATATGTTTAGGATCTGGTGAATGGTGGTGGGGAGTTCCGGCAGGGGTGGTCGGATCTCCCGTTTATTACCGCGAACAGTGAACCCTCTTGTGGGGTTTTTGGTGCTCCCGAGCCAGGGTTACAACGGCTGGGAGGAGTAAAATATGGTTTTAAGTTATGTTCACAGTATGGTTAAAATCACCAGATTCTTGTGGGCTCCAAGGACTTCTCCTAGTTTTTGAAATGTATGCTTTTTTACATTCATTGTTAACTGTTGTTTTGTTTAATTAACAGGCTGCTGTGGCCTACATAATTCCAAAGAAACATGTGTCTCTGTCTTAATTGGGAAAATGGGGTTCGGGTGGTCGTGTTGGGACAAAAGGTTAGGGATTGAAAGGGTGTGAGCAGGAGGTACAGTGGGGCAAAAAAGTATTTAGTCAGTCAGCAATAGTGCAAGTTCCACCACTTAAAAAGATGAGAGGCGTCTGTAATTTACATCATAGGTAGACCTCAACTATGGGAGACAAACTGAGAAAAAAAAAATCCAGAAAATCACATTGTCTGTTTTTTTAACATTTTATTTGCATATTATGGTGGAAAATAAGTATTTGGTCAGCAACAAAATTTCATCTCAATACTTTGTAATATATCCTTTGTTGGCAATGACAGAGGTCAATCGTTTTCTGTAAGTCTTCACAAGGTTGCCACACACCGTTGTTGGTATGTTGGCCCATTCCTCCATGCAGATCTCCTCTAGAGCAGTGATGTTTTTGGCTTTTCGCTTGGCAATACGGACTTTCAACTCCCTCCAAAGGTTTTCTATAGGGTTGAGATCTGGAGACTGGCTAGGCCACTCCAGGACCTTGAAATGCTTCTTACGAAGCCACTCCTTCGTTGCCCTGGCGGTGTGCTTTGGATCATTGTCATGTTGAAAGACCCAGCCACGTTTCATCTTCAATGCCCTTGCTGATGGAAGGAGGTTTGCACTCAAAATCTCACGATACATGGCCCCATTCATTCTTTCATGTACCCGGATCAGTCGTCCTGGCCCCTTTGCAGAGAAACAGCCCCAAAGCATGATGTTTCCACCACCATGCTTTACAGTAGGTATGGTGTTTGATGGATGCAACTCAGTATTCTTTTTCCTCCAAACACGACAAGTTGTGTTTCTACCAAACAGTTCCAGTTTGGTTTCATCAGACCATAGGACATTCTCCCAAAACTCCTCTGGATTAATCCAAATGCTCTCTAGCAAACTTCAGACGGGCCCGGAGATGTACTGACTTAAGCAGTGGGACACGTCTGTCACTGCAGGATCTGAGTCCATGGTGGCGTAGTGTGTTACTTATGGTAGGCCTTGTTACATTGGTCCCAGCTCTCTGCAGTTCATTCACTAGGTCCCCCCGCGTGGTTCTGGGATTTTTGCTCACCGTTCTTGTGATCATTCTGACCCCACGGGGTGGGATTTTGCGTGGAGCCCCAGATCGAGGGAGATTATCAGTGGTCTTGTATGTCTTCCATTTTCTAATTATTGCTCCCACTGTTGATTTCTTCACTCCAAGCTGGTTGGCTATTGCAGATTCAGTCTTCCCAGCCTGGTGCAGGGCTACAATTTTGTTTCTGGTGTCCTTTGACAGCTCTTTGGTCTTCACCATAGTGGAGTTTGGAGTCAGACTGTTTGAGGATGTGCACAGGTGTCTTTTTATACTGATAACAAGTTTAAACAGGTGCCATTACTACAGGTAATGAGTGGAGGAAAGAGGAGACTCTTAAAGAAGAAGTTACAAGTCTGTGAGAGCCAGAAATCTTGATTGTTTTTTTCTGACCAAATACTTATTTTCCACCATAATATGCAAAAAAAATGATAAAAAAACAGACAATGTGATTTTCTGGATTTTTTTTTTTCTCAGTTTGTCTCCCATAGTTGAGGTCTACCTATGATGTAAATTACAGACGCCTCTAATCTTTTTAAGTGGTGGAACTTGCACTATTGCTGACTGACTAAATACTTTTTTGCCCCACTGTATTTCCCTCTTTCCCATAAAGCGTCTTCGATAATACCAGGGTCATGGAGGTTGTTTTGTATATATATATTGTTCTTATAATGAATGTCTGTATACTTATATAACTCATTTATCTCCATCAATATCCTATTGACCTTATTTTGCATATGTTGGGGGTTGTTCTGGGTAGGGTGCCCATGTATTTTAATTATGTTTTATATTCCTGTCATGATGTACCAAATAAAGTTTGTTATACTTATCTCTTCATTTTTTGCTCATGTGAACAAAGGCCAACATGAGAATAAACAAAGGAGGTATAATAAAAGAGAGGCACAGAGGCGGCCACTATGAGAGCCATAGGATAGACAAGCCCACTTGGGCACCCTCAGGGTGCAGATGCCACTGACTACAATGACGGAACGGTGAGCCGTCCCCTCCCTGTGCCACCATGCTGCCTGTGCTTCTGAGCTCGGAGTCTCAGCACAGCAGGCGTAATGGCATCATTAATTCATGCCTGTTGTGTCTCAGGCCACACAAAGCAAAGACCAGAGCAACACGCCAGGCGATTTGTGGGTGAGACGAGTATTTTGTCAGTCATTAATGCTGAAGGGTACTGTGGGACCATCATACAGTTTGGGAGGCTGTGGGGACTTCATACTTTGTGGAGAGCTGTGGTGCCATCAAACTGTGTGAAAGGCTATGGGATCAACATACTGTATGGAGGGATTTATGGGCCATTATACGGTTTTGGGGGACGTGGGGGCATCATATTGTATGGGGGGCATCATACCTTGTGAGGGGCTGTGGGAGCATCATACTATGGGACTACCATACGGTTTGCTGGGCTGTGGGAAAATCATACTGATGGGGGACTATGGGACCATAATGTTTATGGGAGAAATGTGGGGGCCATCACACAGTGGGACCGCCATGCTATTTGTAGAGGCATGTGGGAGTTATACTGTGTGGGGAGATCTGTGAGAGACTGTGGGGGGATGTATTGTGAGGGCATTATACAGTGTGGGGGGTGGTGTATTGTGAGGACGTCATACTGTGTGGAGTTCAGTGTGTGGGCATCATACTGTGTGTGGAGTGATGTACTGTGGGTGCCTCACACTGTACAGGGAGAACTGTTCAGCATCATAATGTGGAGGCTTTCTGAGGAGTTGTCACACTGTGCATGTGAGATGTACTGCATGTGAGAGGTACTACATTTTGGGGAACATCAAACTGCATGGAGACTCCGAAAGAGGTAAAAGTGGGTGGAAACAATAATTACTGCATAAAATATTTTTCTACCTTTGCCGTTCTGCAACTATGCCCATGTGCCCTGACCCTGCAGAGATAGAGAATATATATATACACATATATATATATGTATATATATATACACACACATATATATATATATATATATATATATATATATATATATATATATATATATATATATATATATATATATATATATATATATATATATATATATATATATATATATATATATATATATATATATATACATATATATATACATACACACACACACTAGATGGTGGCCCGATTCTAACGCATCGGGTATTCTAGAATATTAGTGTATGCATAGTGTATAGCACAGCCCACGCAGTACATTTTGCAGCCCACGCAGTACACGTTGTATATTGCCCAGCCCACGTAGTACATTGCGCAGCCCACGTAGTACATTGCGCAGCCCACCTTGTACATTGCGCAGCCCACCTTGTACATTGCGCAGCCCACCTTGTACATTGCGCAGCCCACCTTGTACATTGCGCAGCCCACCTTGTATATTGCGCAGCCCACCTTGTATATTGCGCAGCCCACGTTGTCTATTGCGCAGCCCACGTAGTATATTGCGCAGCCCACGTAGTATATTGCACAGTCCATCGCACTGCACTTGGGTGATTTCTGAGTGCAGTGCAATTCCTGGCAAGTTCAACGCCAACAGCAGAGGAGATGGAGAAATTAATTTCTCTGTCTCCTCCGCAACCATGCTGTGATTCGATTCTCTCATGTGAGAGGATGGGAGCACAGAGGATTGACACTTTGCAGAACAAGAGTCGGGAATCATGAGCATATCGCATCCGATGCTCTTGCATAGTGGGATCCTGGCCTAATAATAATTTTATTTCTATAGCAACAATATATTTTGAAAAACTTTACAATTAAGCAGGGACATGTACAGACAACAAAAACAGTACAAAGTAACACATAGTTCAACAGTTACAGGGGGAGCGAGGGTCCTGCTCGTAAGCTTACAATCTATAAGGAGGGCTCAATAGATAGAATGTGCTTGTAATCTATGGTTCAGCCATCACTATAATAAATACATGTTATGATATATAGATGCATGAGTCGGTCATCAGCCAATATCTGTCTAAATGCAGTTACTGTCTACTATTGGGTGCATGGAGGGTGTGGAGACAGATGAATAGAGGGGGGGTAGATTATTATTAACATTTAGGAGGAGGGAACAAGGTAGAGTTAGGTTGATAGGCCTATCTAAAGAGATGTGTTTTCAAAGCACGCTTAAAAACATAGGTCTAGATAGTAGTAGGAATGTTTGGGGTAGTGCATTCCAGAACACTGGCACAGCATGAGAGAAGTTACGAAACAGATGCCACTGGTAGGGTGAGGGATGAGATATATAGTGATGCAGAACTGTGGAGAAATTTTTGTGGGTGTTTGAGATAAGTTTGTATTGTTTTCTGTAGCAAATGGGTAACCAGTGCAATGACTGGCACAGGGTGGAGGCATCGGTGAAGCAGCTGGTCAGAAATACGACCCTGGCTGCCACATTTAGGACAGACCGGAGTGGAGAAAGTTTCGTTAGAGGGAGACCAATCAGAAGAGAGTCGCACTAGTCCAGACGAGAATGAATAAAATTGACCTTAAGAGTTTTTGCAGTTTCAAAGGTGAGAAGAGGTCGGACTCTGGAGAGGTTTTTAAGATGCAGGTGACAGAAGCGAGTGAGTGATTGGATGTAAGTAAAAAAAGGAAAGTTCTGTTCCAAATATAACCCCAAGGCAGAGCGTGCTGCTTGGGAGTTATGGCTGAACCACACAAGGAAATTACAGTATCTGGCATAGGTAGGTTTGTAGAGGAAGGAACGCAAGAAGTTCAGCTTTGAAGAGATTCAGTTTCAGGTGAAGGGAGGACCTGATGTTACTGACAGCGCCCAGACAATCCCTGGTACTTTGTATAAGTGTGGGGGTGATGTCAGGAGAAGAGGTCTATAATTGAGTGTCGTGAGCATGGTTTGTCCAAAAGTGAGAAGAAGAGGGGACCAGGGACTGAGCCTTGAGGAATCTGATAGTTTGGGGAAGGTGAGGATTAAAGGGACACCGTCACCTGAATTTGGAGGGAACAATCTTCAGCCATGGAGGCGGGGTTTTGGGGTTTTTGATTCACCCTTTCCTTACCCGCTGGCTGCATGCTGGCTGCAATATTGGATTGAAGTTGATTCTCTGTCCTCCATAGTACACGCCTGCGCTGTGCAAGATTGCCTTGTGCAGGCATGTACTACGGAGGACAACCCAAAAACCCCGCCTCCATGGCTGAAGATTGTTCCCTCCAAATTCAGGTGACATGAAGCCGTCTTCCACAACCTCACAGATGTGTCAGAGTCCGGCTGTTCCTCACAAACATGTTGATTCAGTGTTAAAGGCAAAGTGCAGTCACAACAAACAGACTTGATTTATATTTTTCTTTTCTTCATTTTGGGCAATTATTAACTATTCTATTTTTATAGCATTTTTTCCCACACCTGCCTAAAATTTTAGCACAGTACTTCATATATTTATCACCAATATGTTACGTACTTTAAAAAAATATATTTACAGCAATGGCTACAGTTTATTATGTTGAGTAATCAATAAAAATCATCCAAAAAAAAAGCAACAATGCTTATCTGCTGAAATAAAATGTTTCCATTACTGAACCAATAACAAACCTGTTTTGCAAGTTACCGTAACCTAATGTATGAAATCTCTGCTGTCTGACTACGTGTCTATCTCCTGATAATCTTCCCACAGGAATTCATGTGGCCCGAATCCAGAGCTGCATAAACATTTGCATACATTTTTTGAGCCTAAACTCTTCAAGAACTGGCAAATTTTCTTTTTGCACTTTTGTTTTGACATCCTGTTCTTTCAAGAACCATAACTTTTTTTTAATGTTTCCGTAGACAGCCATGTGAGGGCTTTCTTTGGGGTGGGGGGCACAGTATAGATTTGAGTGACACTCCTTATTTTACTATATGTACTGAAAATTGTAAAAATATTCCAAATGGGGTGAAATGGTAATAAGATGCCATTCCGCCACTGTTTCTTGTGTTTAACAATGTTCCAAATGCTGTAAAAATGACTTGACTATGGGCAATACTAAATTCATACTTTTTTTAATTATTTATTTTAGTGGTTAAAGGAAATCTGTCAGCAGGTTTTTGTTACCTCATCTGAGAGCAGCATGATTTAGCCAAAAAGACCCTGAATCCAATGACTTATCACACAGATTACTGGGTGCTGCCGTCCTGACACAATCAGAGCTTTTAAAATTTAGCAATGCGGCAGAGCTGAGCAAGCTGCCCCCGCCCACACCACCGATAACTCCGCCCACACCAGGCTCTCTAGGTTCTTTGTCTATAAACAGTGAGCTGTGTTGTGAATTCTGTGGCAGAGCTCCCTCCTGTGGTCACAAGTGGTACTTCGGCTGGTTCTCTCTGTGAGCTTCCGTTGGTGGAGGAAAGTGGTACTGCGGCTTCGGAGTTTCCTTCCTCAGGTGATGTGGTGAAGTCGTTAGGTGCTGCTCTATTTAACTCCACCTAGTGCTTTGATCCTGGCCTCCAGTCAATGTTCTATTATTGGACCTGTTTCCTCCTGGATCGTTCCTGTGGCCTGCTGCTCTGCATAGCTAAGTTCCTCTTTGCTATTTGTTTGCTGTTTTTTTCTGTCCAGCTTGTCAATTTGTTTTTTTCTGCTTGCTGGAAGCTCTGGGACGCAGAGGGTGTACCTCCGTGCCGTTAGTTCGGTACGGAGGGTCTTTTTGCCCCTTTGCGTGGTTTTTGTAGGGTTTTGTGTTGACCGCAAAGTTACCTTTCCTATCCTCGCTCTGTTCAGAAAGTTGGGCCTCACTTTGCTAAATCTATTTCATCTCTACGTTTGTCTTTTCATCTTACAGTCATATGTGGGGGCTGCCTTTTCCTTTGGGGTATTTCTCTGAGGCAAGGTAGGCTTATTTTCTATCTTCAGGCTAGCTAGTTTCTCAGGCCGTGCCGAGTTGCATAGGGAGCGTTAGGCGCAATCCACAGCTGCCTTTAGTGTGGTTGGAGAGGATTAGGGATTGCGGTCAACAGAGTTCCCACGTCTCAGAGCTCGTTCTTGTTTTTTGGGTTATTGCCAGGTCACTGTATGTGTGCTGACCTCTATGTCCATTGTGGTACTGAATTACCTTTCATAACAGAGCTGCTTATCACAGAAGGGGGCTGAGTCGAACTGGCAAGCGTGGCAGCTAGTCACAGCAATGATGCGGTCTTCGTGATAAAACCCTGATTGTAAGTAAACAATAGCACCCAGCTTGATAAGTTGAATTCTGTGCTTTAACCCCCTAATCTCATGCTGTCCTTAGCTGACATAGCAAACACCTGCTGACAGATTTCCGTTAAAATAAATCCTGAACAAAATAAAAAAAAAAAAATTGCTTGTGTTGCCATTTTCTGAGTCCTGTAACTTTTCTACTTTTCCATTGATAGAGCTATTTGAGGATTTTTTTTTTACCGCGCTGAGCTATATTTTTTAATGATACCATTTTGGGATCCATAGGACATTTTTAATCACTTTTTAATGAATTTTTTGGTTTGACCAAAAATAAGTAATTTTTCACTGCACATTTTAAATGATTAAATATTTTCATAGTTTGGACTTTTATAGATACAAAAAAATACCAAATATGCTTATTTTTAAAAAACGTGTAACTTCTTTTTGAACGGGGAAAAGAGCTATGATAGCTATATTCTAACAATGTTTTAATTTTTTTTATTTTAACATTTTTCAGACTGCTTGAGGGACTTGAACCTGTGATTGTTTTACCACTCGTACTATATGCTGCAATATCACATTAGCACAGTGTGTTCTGTAGCTGGTGTTCTCCTAAGAAGAGGAAGACAAGCAGTCACTGGAGCCTTCAGCAAGTGCTTGAGAAAGGCTCATGTGAGCCAGAACGGCGCCACGCCATGTGGGTTTAAATAAAATCCACTTTATCACTTGAAATGTTTATGGAGGGCTGCCTTCCTTTTTCTCTTCTATGGACTTTTGGCAAGTATTGGATGAATTGCTGGGGAGGCCTGGGCACCCGCTAATATAGTATTGTGCTGTTCCAAACCACAGATAAATATGTGATAGAGAGATAGATAGATAGATAGATAGATAGATAGATAGATAGATAGATAGATAGATAGATAGATAGATAGATAGATAGATAGATAGATAGACTTTGGTCTTGATAAAACACAGTGGACCTACACCAGCAGATGACATGGCTCCCCAAACCATCACTGATTGTGGAAACTTCATACTAGACCTTAGAAATCAAGGTCCCAGAGTCTGGAGGAAGAGTGGAGAGGCCACAATCCAAGCTGCTTGAGGTCTAGTGTGACGTTTCCACAATCAGTGATGGTTTGGGGAGCCATGTCATCTGCTGGTGTAGGTCCACTGTGTTTTATCAAGACCAAAGTCAGTGCAGCCGTCTACCAGGAAATTTTAGAGCACTTCATGCTTCCCTCTGCCGATAAGGTTTTTGGAGATGGAAATTTTATTCTCTAGCAGGACTTGGCACCTGTCCACACTGCCAAAAGTACCAATATCTGGTTTACAAACAACAGTATCATTGTGCTTGATTGGCAGCAAACTCGCCTGACCTTTACCCCATAGACAATCTATGAGGTATTGTCAAGAGGAAGATGAGACACCAGACCCAACAATGCAGACGAGCTGAAGGCTGCTATCAAAGCAACCTGGGCTTCCATAACACCTCAGCAATGCCACAGGCTGATCGCCTCCATGCCACGACACATTAATGCAGTAATTGATGCAACAGGAGCCCCGACCAAGTATTGAGTGCATTTACTGAACATACATTTCAGTAGGCCAATATTTCTGATTTTAAAATCATTTTTCAAGCTGGTGTTCTAAAGAATTTTAATTTACTGAGATTGTGACTTTTGGGTTTTCATTGGCTTTAAGCCATAATCATCAACATTAAGAGAAAAACACTCGAAATCGATCACTCTGTATGTAATGACTCTATATAATATATGAGTTTCACTTTATGTATGGAAGAACTGAAAAAAATTAAACTTTTCGATGATATTCTAATTTTTTGAGATGCATAGATAGATAGATAGATAGAAGAAAAAAATGTTACAGCACCATATAGATGCAGAGCCCTCCAAACAAATATCCATTAGTATAAATGAAAAAAAGAGGAGGCAGCACTCCAAAAAATGATGAAAAAAGTGGACTTTATTAGCACCACATGGTGTGACAACGTTTTGGCTGTGAGAAAGGGAGGTCACAACCAAAGCATTGCCAGACCATATATGGGCTAATAAAGTCCACTTTTTTCATAATTTATTTGAGTGCTGCCTCCTTTTTTCTTTTTTTTAGATAGATAGATCGATATGAGCTAGATAGATAGATATGGGATAGATAGACAGATAGATAGATATGGAATAGATAGATAGATAGATAGATAGATAGATAGATAGATAGATAGATAGATATATATAGATAGAGGCCTAAATAGTGTATTCCTTTGAGCTAAACCTGCAGGATTAGCACAGTTATTGGAGCAGTTCATGTGTCCAGATTTTGGATTATGCATGTAGAGAGACATATTGTAAGTCGCCAATGTACAAGTTACCTGCCGCGTCCTGCTGGAGCCTTTTCAGGCAGCCATTGTTACTAGGTATATTCGTGGCTCCTGACGGCGGCCGGTGCTCTGAGTGTACAATGAAGCGGAGCGGTACGCGGTGACTACAGCTCACATTCGGCTCCACGGCTTCCATTCAGTAAGCGCAGCTGGCTCCCGCTCACTGCTCAATACAGATCTGTAATACGAAGCCGCTCACACAATGGGACAGGAACGTGAAATTGAGCAAAGGCAAAGGGGACAGCCGTGCAGATTAATATGCAGAAATAAATGATTCTGTTGAATTGAGAAATTAAAGAAACAAGCCCTATTTTTACATTGTAAATAGGATTACGTTAAAGAATGTTTCCAAAGCCAGAGCGAGAGGAAGGTGCAAAAAGAAGAGAGGAAGCGGGGTTTAAGATAGATAAGATGGTTGACAGAAAAGGTACGATCGATAGAGATTCGATAGATATGAGATAGATCTTATTTATCGTATCATTCTTTTTTTTCTCATCTATTACCTAAGATAATATGAATATTATAGTTATTATCTTTTCATCTCTCTTTCCATCTCCTCTATGAATCTATGTTGTTATCTGTCTATCTGCAAAATTCTTGATAACCCTCTAGTAAAGTAAGAACAACCTACAATAAAATAACTTGAAACTTTATCCATATAGCTGGATCCATCTTTACTTTGTTCACCAGTTTAATGTCCTCCATGTTTCTTCCTCCTTTGTGTATACAGTGGGGCAAAAAAGTATTTAGTAAGTCAGCAATAGTGCAAGTTCTACCACTTAAAAAGATGAGAGGCGTCTGTAATTTACATCATAGGTAGACCTCAACTATGGGAGACAAACTGAGAAAAAAAAATCCAGAAAATCACATTGTCTGTTTTTTTATCATTTTTTTTGCATATTATGGTGGAAAATAAGTATTTGGTCAGAAACAAAATTCGCAGCAGACTGCCCGTCGCTGATTGGTCGAGGCAACCTTTATGACATCGTCGCCATGCTGTGCCCGACACAGGATGCAGGAGGAGTGCAGGGAAGCTGACGCCGGGGGACGTGACAGGCACCGGAATGTGAGTATGTACTGTTTGTTTTTTTTACATTTGCAATGGTAACCAGGGTAAACATCGTGTTACTAAGCGCGGCCCTGCGCTTAGTAACCCGATGTTTACCCTGGTTACCAGTGAACACATCGCTGGATCGGCGTCACACACGCCGATTCAGTGATGTCAGCGGGAGATCCAGCGACGAAATAAAGTTCTGTCCTTCCAGCTCCGACCAACGATGTCACAGCAGGATCCAGATCGCTGCTGCGTGTCAAACACAACGATATCGCTATCCAGGACGCTGCAACGTCACGGATCGCTATCGTTATCGTTGTAATGTTGTTCAGTGTGAAGGTACCTTTAGGACTGCTAGTATCTGTTCTGTTTCAGCACCAGTATGTACACTACAGGCCTCTGATTCGTTATACTGTGCACACACAGGCCTAGACCAGCACTCTCTCCCTCCAATATGAAGTGTCACAGTGCTGTTCAGTGATGTCATTGTGCCGAGACGGGTGGCTCCTGTCCTTTTATAACCCCTTATGATGTCATACGGGCCAGCCAATCACAGTAGTGCCACAACCAAGATGGCTCCAGCATTATAGTGATTCACAGGCAATCCCCGCATGCTTATTGGCTGTGTAACAGGCGCCAAACATGTGGGGTGGGGATTTGAGTTTACATTGAGCACCCCCCCATTATTCGCTGAGTAACGAGCACATGAGAGCACCGTGATACTTGAGTGATAACCGAGTATCACCGAGCAGGTTCGCTCATCCCTAGATATATCCTACAAAATGGCCAGAAATAACATTCTTTCTATGAGGGATAAGCCGATGTCAGAGATCGGCCAAGCATTAAGGTTTATGGGCGGCCATGTGACATAGGCGTACGGACGGCTGAAAACGCAGCAGGGACACAAAAAAAAAAAATAGTGTTTTCCTGACAGATGGGAATCCTTCACCCATTTGTTGCAAGAGATGTACTCACTGGCAGAGAGACAGATGCGGGCCGCTGTGCAGGAACAGTATACGGGCCCTTAGTAGCCAATAGCTCATCATCATGTACAATTCCACCTACTGTGGAAGTAGAAATGGGCCCCCTCACCTCTTGGGCCCCTGTGCGGCTGCACCAATGATATGTCCGCCATTGATGACCTGGGGGTCCTATGCAATATCATTAACAGGACCCCATACTAACCATGTGCCATTTATAATATTGGCATGTTCTTATGTCAGAGGAGTCTCTAGGTGACGCCAGGCACCAGGGTCCAGGTGCAATTGCCACGTCGGCACCCCCAATAGCTTATATCGATTTATCAAAAGTCATGAAAGGCAAAATATTAATCAAATTATGAAAAGTAATTTCATCTCACCTAACGGCCAGTCTTCTTTGACTTGGCTTCAGCGTTTCTTCTTTACAAAAGACACCTTAAAGAGATGGAATGAAAAGAAGAATACATAAAAGGGCCGGACACGGGACCCCCTCCACAACCGTCACCCACATACAGAGACAGCAGAAAACAGTGTAGGTATCCTCTGTGTCTGCACCTGCTGTAGGACTACACCTCCCAGCATCCTTTTTCAGCCTCTGCAGCTGTAGAATCCACAGGCTGATTATCTCATGTTAGAATCTGGTATATACTACGGAGCAGTTGCTCATTAATCATGCCAGTGTGTAATTAGAAAGTTAACGGTGGAAAGCATCCTAAATGACAGGGAAATAACGGCACATTTCCATGGATAATTACATTTGCAAGCGCTGAATAAAGAGCGGAGCTGAGAAATTCTGAAGATGCTCAATGAAGATACAGCCACCTCAGGTGCAGCTGGAGCGCCCCCAGACACAGGGCCGCGGGGTACTCGGTCCAGGGTTGTCACGGTGGCTAGACCCGGTCCGTGACCCTGCTAAGAGGCGTCCAATGAAAGGTGATGGTGTGTGGTGCAGGGTGCGAGGAATAACGAGGACACAGGGTTGCAGTCTCTTTACCTTTTTACTGAAGGCTTCGGGGTCCGCAATCCAGAGCACTGCTAACAGGGCTGTCTGAGACCGGCCGGTCCGAGGGCACATCCAGAGTTCCCTTTGCAGGTGGAAATCAGTGCCTACCAACTAGCGCCTGTGTGTTGTAGTTCTTCCCTGCTGAGCATTCGGGATAGTCCTCACAACTGTCGTATTTGTTCTTTCTCTCTCCGTCCCCCAGATAATATGGCTAGGACGCACCCATATGACAGGTAGGCCTGGAGCTATTCTGGGACCCTAGAGACGCCCCTCCCCCACGATTGCCTCCTATGTCCGTGTAGGTGATTTAAGTCAGACAGCCAACCTGTAATTAACTGTCCTGCCGCTGTTTGAAGTAATGCGTGGAGTCTGTTACTTCCTCGGCGTTCCGGCCACCGGCTACGCGCCTCAGAAGGATGTTGCCAATCTCGGGGCACGACTCCTTCTGGTTCTATCTCCTTCGTACTATGATCCCACTTCTCACTTCTCCACAATATCCTTAGCTTCGTATCCTTCCTTGAGATGCCGCCGCAAGGTAGTGCAGGCGCGGCTCCATAACAATCTGTCCTTTCTGCTAGGTACCTGCCAGGTTCCCACTTCTGACAGGTCCACCCTGGAGCTCTCCCAGGCTGCATTCTCACCTCACTTCCTATCCAACCCCCAGTTTTACCAGAGTGAGAGGAGTGGCCTAATACATAGTGCCTTTGCTCCCCCTGGTGGCCGGAGTGTGAAGTGTAATGTGTGACTGATACCTGGTCAGATGAACTCCTTTAGTGCAATCAGACATAACATCGCTCCCCTTAGTGGCAGAGTGACATTACTGCAACGACCAGGACACTGAGGCGCTGCACAGCCACCTCAGTATAAAATGACAGAAAGTGCGTTACACAGTGTGTGGCCATGACACCGCCATATATCGCATATCTGTATTTACATCAAATATCCATGTAAAGGTGCTGTCAGGCAGCCATATACATCGGAACAAAACCGGAACACAGTGCACGGACTGGCTGGCGGCTCTACCGACCAGAGCGTGACGGCAGCATAGAAATATATGAAGCACTCAGATCGGTATAGCCACCGGCCACTCCACGCACTGCTTTCCGATTTTTTTCCGAATTACACTGCTGCCACCTCACTGCACCCTTAGGTGTGTGTACCCATCCATCAGTGTGTCCACTCCTACCTTTCCTTAAAGAGGTTTTCCAGCACATAGAATTTGGAGCCGGAAAAGCGATATATCCTATGTGAGCACAAAATTTCATTTTCCGCCCCTCTCAACTGCTTCTTTCTTGGAGCAGCGCAAGGGTGCATTAGGTGCCTGCAGCCAGCATGTTTGATGGCCAAAGCAGTCATTGGCTACTTTGACATCTTGTATGACTTGGCCGCACCGTAGGCTCCCATGCAGAGCGTAGTCAAGAGGATTTGATTATTTGTTATTGCGATATGCAAACGCAGTAACCGAAATGACAAATCTCACTTCGATAAACTCAGAGCTTTATCATCTCAGTCGCTGCCTATGCAGAGCGCAGCAGTGGTTGACAAACTCGTGTTGACTGCTGCACTCTGCATAGGCAGAAACTGAGATGACAAAAGTTGCACGGTGTGCTCACACAGCTCACAGCTTCACCTGTAATTTTGTGAGAAGAGAGACCTGTTGGGGGAGTTGTCCCAAATTTAAAAAAAAAAAAGTGTCCCTTGTAAAACAGAAAAAGCATATAAAAACAATGTTTCTTAGTGCTTTTATTTCTAACCCTCTCTGCGCTACTGTACGTATCCACAGGATCCGTGATCACATCTAAAGTCATGAGGGTCCAACTGTTGCGACCCCACCGATCGCCCTTACAGGGCACTTGTGTATAAATACGCAACCTCTGCTCCATATATTCTCTGTGACTGTCAGAGAGAGTACAGTCCTGTGGACAGAACAATAAATGACTATTCCCATCAGATTAGTGATCTACAGACATTTATTACGTGGGAAAGTTGGGTGAATACAAATATCAGCCATTCAACTTTCCAAAAAGCTGTATAAGCTCCCATTACAAACTAGTAGCCAATTGTACAATTATAAGGTACTAGATGGCAGCCCGATTCTAAAGAATCGGGAGTCTAGAATCCATATATACTTTAAATTCGGCAGGAGCTTGAAGAGCAACGTCACTGGGCCCGCCTCCACGCAGTAGAAACTTGCTGTGAGGTAAAAATTCAAAAATCACACCAAAATGGCGGGCGGAGTGTGTCACAGTACGGCACGTTTCTGATTGGTCGCTCGCAGCAGGCGGCAACCAATCAGACACTGGACACTGTTGACGTCACTTATCTCCGGACATTATCTCCGGACATTAGCTCCGGACATTAGCTCCGGACAAAGCCACGGAAGTTGGCACAAATTGCAGGAAGTAGTATTCTAAAAAATATAGCAAAAAGAGGGTAATGAACCACTCACTGAAAAAATTGGATGCCCAAAGAATTATGTATAAATAGCAAAAAGGGAAACCTAAAATATAACATTTAATAAATATTAATTAAAAAACTATACGACACAACAATACATATAATGACAAACTCATGTATTGACCAACAGGTCAGTCAGACAGGGAACTGATAAACAGTCCAAAGAGAAAAGATCAGTAGTAAATTTGGAACCCTACACAACCTTCAGGGCTTATTATCATAATATGCACCCAGTCAAGTAAAGCAGATGAAACCAACAAAACAAATATATACTACTGTGAAAAAAATATAACTTGAGGTTCTATATAAGGTGAACGGGGAAAATACCACCATCTATCACCAATGAGAAACCTTCAAATACATGGGGATACACATAGAGCTATTGGAACAATCTCACCCAAATGTGATGCTGCAGCATGTTGAAATGTGTTCCCCATGTCAAGATCAGAGTCCTATGGATCAGGTTCCGACCATCTAGGATCCGTTGGACTCCCGGACCACTTCCTGTGTTAAAGACCACCTCCCTACGCGTTTCATCTCAGGGAAGAATCCTCAGGGGACACGGCAGTCAGTACGTGGTCAGGATTTGATGGAGTGCTCAACCG
This sequence comes from Ranitomeya imitator, assembly GCF_032444005.1. Lineage (NCBI taxonomy): Eukaryota > Metazoa > Chordata > Amphibia > Anura > Dendrobatidae > Ranitomeya > Ranitomeya imitator. Next base: position 621,819,558 of record NC_091286.1, read on the forward strand.
AGACAAAAAATCTCCAGGGAGCCGCTCATCGATGGATGAACACATTTCAACATGCTGCAGCATCACATTTGGGTGAGATTGTTCCAATAGCTCTATGTGTATCCCCATGTATTTGAAGGTTTCTCATTGGTGATAGATGGTGGTATTTTCCCCGTTCACCTTATATAGAACCTCAAGTTATATTTTTTTCACAGTAGTATATATTGGTTTCCTCTGCTTTACTTGACTGGGTGCATATTACGATAATAAGCCCTGAAGGTTGTGTAGGGTTCCAAATTTACTACTGATCTTTTCTCTTTGGACTGTTTATCAGTTCCCTGTCTGACTGACCTGTTGGTCAATACATGAGTTTGTCATTATATGTATTGTTGTGTCGTATAGTTTTTTAATTAGTATTTATTAAATGTTATATTTTAGGTTTCCCTTTTTGCTATTTATATATAAGTAGTATTCTAGGCAATTAATCTCCGGACATTAGCTCCGGACATTAGCTCCGGACATTAGCTCCGGACATTAGCTCCGGACATTAGCTCCGGACAAAGCCACGGAAGTTGGCACAAATTGCAGGAAGTAGTATTCTAGGCAATTATAATATTAGAAAAGAGCTGCCACCGGATTTTACACTGCAAACTGCAGATATTACTAAATAGATCTCTTAGATCTGATGAGGCTAGAGTACTTACTTTGAAAATCCATGTCAGAATGGCTGTATGATTCTATTTGAAAGTTTTCTTTCTGGATATTAAAATCTCAACTGGATTTCTTAAATGCTAATTTTAAAGAGGTTTTCCAGTTTAGTAAATCCCCTGCCTCCCCTCCCCCGTGGCTGCAGTTTGTCACAAAAACAAAGAAACTGGCTTTACTCTTTCTCCCCAGGTCCAGCCTGCGTCTCTCCCTCTTTTCCCAGTGTATTTTATTGTCTGCAGTGCTGGTGTTACATCTACAGCGCTGCAGCCAATCAGTGGCTCCATACCAGTTAATGGCACAAATTGCTCAGAGTCGCTGAGCTCACTGAATGGCTGCAGTGTGTCTCTCCTTACCTTTCCTCTTAAGGTACAGTCAGACTCAGCGACGCTGCAGCGATATAGACAACGAGCCGATCGCTGGAGCGTCGCTGTTTAGGTCGCTGTAGAGACGTCAAACACAGCAACTCCAGAACGATGCAGGAGCGATCCAGTGACGTAACGGCGACTCACTTATCATTCTCGCTGGTTGTTAGCTCCATGTAAAAACATTGCAGGTGCAGTGCCCCAGAGATCTGGTCGTTGCAGTATGACACTCTGCCACTAAGGGGAGTGATGGTACGTCTGATGGCACTGAAGGAATTCTCCTGACCATGTATCACCAGCACACATTATACTTCACACTCCGGCCACTAGGGGGAGCAAAAGGCTTTATTTATTGGGCCACTCCTCACACTGGTAAAACTAGGGGCTGGATAGGAAGTTAGTCAGAAGCTGACTGGGTTGGATTCAGGCAACATCCCGTGGCAGGGGGTGTTGCGGGGAGAAGACACAGGGGGGTTCCTGTCAGACGTAGGGAACCTGGCAGGTGCCTAGCGAACAGAACGTTACGGAGCCGCGTCTGCACCTCCTGCGGCGGTATCCTAAAAAAGAGATAAAAAGGGAAGGATATTGTGGAACAGTGTAAACGAGATCAAGCAAAAAGGAGTACCAGTAGGAGTCGTGCCGAGAGACCGAGGCAACATCCTACTGAGGCGTGTAGTCGGTGGCCGGAACACCGTAGGAGTAACTGACTTCAGGCCTTACTTCGAACTCCGCAGGACAGTTAATTATAGGTTGGCTGTCTACCTTAAATTTCCTAAGCAGACATAGGGGGCAACATTGGGAGAGGGGCGTCTCTAGGGTCCCGGAAGACCTCCAAGCCTTCCCATCATACGGGTGCGTCCTAGCCAAAACATACTGGGGGACGAGAAACTAGTAACATCTGAAACAAGCGAGAGAGAGAGAGAGAGAGAGAGCTGTAGAGAACGAACGAACAAATGAGAACAGCAGTTGTGAGGACTATCCCGAATGCTCAGCAGGGTAGGACTACAACACACAGGCGCTAGTGGTAGGCAACGATTTCCATCTGCGAAGGAAACTCTGGATGTGCCTTCGGACCGGCCGGTCTCTGATAGCCCTGTTAAACATGCTCTGGATTGAGGATCCTGAAGCCTTCAGTAAAGAGGTAAAGAGACTGCAACCCTGTGTCCTCGTTATTACCTGCACCTCACACCATCGCTACCTACACCACTGGGAAGCCCTGGGGACATACTTCACCTGTGGGAAGGTATACCATCCAGCTGCCATTCCATCACCCCAGTGGACCCCATAGCAGCGTCGGTCACCCTGACCGAACACCACAGGTGGCGTCACGAACCCCTGACAGACTGTACCACCACCTTCATTGGACGCCCCTTAGCAGGGTCGCGGACCGGGTCTAGCCACCGTGACAACCACAGAACCGAACCAGAGAGGCCCGGTACCGAAACGCGTGGCCCTGTGTCTGGGGGCGATCCACAGGCATTGTTGCTTTTGCTGTCAAACACGACGATACACGCCGACCTGACAACGAAATAAAGTTCTGGACTTCTAGCTCCGACCAGCGATGTCACAGCAGGATCCTGATCGCTGCTGCGTGTCAAACACAACGAGATCGCTATCCAGGACGCTGCAACGTCACAGATCGTTGTCGTTCTCGTTGTAATGTTGCTGAGTGTGACGTTACCTTTAGACTGACCTACTATGTGCAAATTATTGGGGAACAGGCTATATGGAATTAGTGTAGAATAGGAAGAGTTATGGTGCCTACTACTTATTGGGGACCTTATGGCGGCACAGCCCTGAGCCATTTATTACACTGGTGTCTTATGTTGCAGATAGTACTCTGAGACCCCCCCAGGGGCGACGGTTCCTATTAACACCCCTGGCTGACATGTCTAGAATCAAATATTCATATAAAGCAAAGCGTCAATTTGTCATTAGTTTTTAATCTGGAGAAGCTTAAAGGGGTTGTTGAAATTGCAATTACCAAGGTGGGAATCAAAGACTCCATGCGATTAAGGGGGTACAAATTGTCTTTTGGAATTCTACATATTTAGGTTAAGATTTACATTGCTTCAATTTACATAGACACGTCACATGATATGTTGGACTTTGTCAAAAAGTTTTTAGGTGATGGATTTTAACAGTGAGGGTGATCAATGAGTGGAACAGGCTGCCACGAGAGGTGGGGAGTTCTCCTTCAATGGAAGTCTTCAAACAGCGGCTGGACCGACATCTGTCTGAGATGGTTTAGTGAATCCTGCATTGAGCAGAGGGTTGGAGACAATGACCCCGGAGGGCCCTTCCAACTCTAATATTCTGTGATTCCATAGGATTCTATGATTTGTAAAGATGCCAGTGTGATTTTTATTTTTGTATATTGTATGAATTAATGTGGTTTCCCCATATAATAAAGAAAAGGAATCTGTCAGAAAAGCCGCTGTCAGAAACCCCTGGCAGTATTTTATTTCCTGTAAGAATAAAGGGATTGGCATATAGAAATCCAACATGCTCGATCTTTCTCTCCACATCTGCCATCTAGGGAGTGTCAGGACACTTCCATACGTATCAGAGAGTCATCAAGTTCTGCCAACATCAGAGACATCAGCCAACATAATGTGTATAGGTCTCCCAGGTTTACCGCGACAGACAGGAGCTAGAAGACCGCAGCGTCTGATTTCTCCTACTCCTGCACTGGTTAGAAGCACTTCACCTTCATATTAAACGGTGTAAGTTTCTCTTTAGCAGTGCAGGGGTTAATCTGCTTCGTTGAGAGCTCCTGGAATCTTTCCTGAGATAAGGCTCTCAGCTGTTCAATGTTAGCCACTCCCATCTCCTATATAATCTGTGTCCCGGCTAGTGCTCCTTGTCAGAGCTTGTTTTTACTGCATGACTGGATGTTGTTGGTGGTTGTTTGAGAAAACATTTGGTGGGTTTATCTGTGACAACAGTGGTGACACTAGGCACCTAAACTATCAACCGAGCCCCCACAATGCACTGCTCTCTGGTAAGCAGAAACCAGCAGTTCTATAAATCATTTTCTCAATATTATGCACAACAAAAAATTCAGTGTACGAAATTCGATGAACACTAATCCATCAGTGCTGTAGTTAATACCAGCACTAGGCTTATTGTTGCCATGTATCTGTGTGCATTCAATTTCATGGCTTTCCTACAGTTCATGCTCATGCTGCCTTGCGTTACCAACATACCCCTGTGGGTTGTATGTAGTTTGAGGGCCGCTTTGTTGAGCTGATAAATTAATGCTGAGCTGTAGACAAGTTGCCTCGTGGGGATTGGGATGTCTCACTAGTAATATCACCTTTGATAAACATGTTTATGAAAAGTTTGAGAATGTTGAATTGATATTGCCATCGTAGAGCGATAACGAGACCATAGAAGAGAATGCAAGTCGTGGGCTCCAGGTCTATAGGTTGCTGAAACCCTACTTTCTTCTGAATATTAAAATTTGAGAGTCCTCAGTGGTTGATACCTTTTAATAGCTGAAACACCAGGGTTACTTAAGGGTAACAGGTTTTTCCAGAACCCATGACGGCACACCTGAGAGAGGGGATCCGCCCAGCCAGGACAGGAAAGCCTACTGAAAATAAAAGGGCGGTACCTCTCCCTCGCTTCAGTTGGTTTTCAGAGCATGAGAGGCCCCCCTGGTTAGTACACATGGCAATCCAACACCACATCATATTAACTAAAAAAGCACCCAAAACAATAGTGCACACCGAAAAGGTGATAAAGGGGGGGGAATATACAGGTGCCGTCATGGGTTCAGGAAAAACCTGTTACCAGTAAGTAACCCTGGTGTTTTCCCTTCCCCCATGACGGCACACCTGAGAGACTTTTGTAGAATGAAACCTTAGGGAGGGACCACCGCTTGGAGTACCCTTCTACCAAAGGTTAGGTCAGCAGAGGAGGAAAGGTCTAGCCGGTAGTGCTTGAAAAAAGTTGAGGGTGAGGACCAGGTAGCAGCCTTGCAAATTTGATCAATTGATACCTCAGCCTTTTCCGCCCAGGATGTAGCCATGGCTCTGGTAGAGTGAACCTTGATGCCTTCAGGAACTGGAGTGCCACCCGCAGAGTAGGATAAACTAATGGCCTCCCTGATCCATCTAGCAATAGTACTTTTAGCTACCCCACACCCTCTTTTGCTACCCTGAAAGGCTATGAATAGGGTTTGGTCTTTCCTCCACTGACTAGTCATAGATATGTACTGTAACATAGATCTTCTCACATCTAGCATGTGGAACTTTTGTTCCCCTGGATTTTTGGGATTACTACAGAAAGATGGTAAGGTAATCTCTTGACTCCTATGGAACTTTTGAACCACCTTGGGGAGATAAGCCGGGTCTGGTCTTAGAACGATCCTGTCATCAAAAACCTGAGTATAAGGAGGGGATATTGACAGGGCTTGCAAATCACTTACCCTACGTGCCGATGTTAGGGCTACTAGAAGAACTGTTTTAAGGGTAAGTAACTTAGGTGATAACTCCTGTAAGGGCTCGAAAGGGTGTTTAGTTAGAGCTTCTAAGACCAAATTTAGATCCCAAGGAGGGATTTTTGGGATAACTACCGGCCGAGATCTACTGCAAGATTTTATGAATCGAGAAACCCATCTATTTGAGGCAAGATTACAGTTATACAGGGCCCCCAAGGCTGAAACCTGAACTTTAAGGGTGCTGGTTGCTAACCCAAGATGTAATCCTGCTTGCAGAAATTCTAGGATAGGACCCACTGGAGCCACCTCCCCCAATGGTTCACCCAGGAAGTCAAGAATTTTTTTCCATGTCCTACCATAGATTCTAGAAGTTATGGGTTTTCTGCTTTTCAACAGGGTGGAGATTAAACCTGGTGAGAATCCATGGCGACTTAGTAACGCCCTCTCAAATTCCAGGCTGCCAGATGGAAGCCCTTCACCTGAGAGTGGGTTACTGGGCCCTGGGTTAGTAGGTCCGGAATTTCTGGCAAAATCCATGGATCTGTTACCGACATCTGTCTTAGAAGGGAGAACCATGGTCTCCTTGGCCAAAATGGAGCTATGAGGATAATCCTCGCTTGATCCTCTCTGATCTTCCGGATCACAGCTGGGATCATCACTATCGGGGGGAATGCGTAGGCCAGAGAAAACTTCCAAGGTATTAGTAGGGCATCTACTGCGAAGGGATGTTCTCTTGGATTCAAGGAGCAGAATTTTCTGACTTTTTTGTTGTGAGAATTGGCAAACAAATCTATTTCTGGTGAGCCCCAGGCTTGGACTATTTGTTGAAATATCTGGGGGTTTAGGGACCATTCCCCCTGTCTTAAGCCTCTGCGACTCAGGAAGTCTGCTTGAGTGTTTTCTATGCCCCTGATGTGTAGTGCCGACAGAGATAACAGGTGTTGTTCCGCCAGTTGGAAGAGGAGTTTTGACGCATTCATGAGGCCTTTGGACCTCGTTCCCCCCTGATGATTGACATACGCCACCACTGCTCGATTGTCTGTTAGGATTCGAGTATGGCGACCCTGGAGTAAAGGGAGAAAATGTCTTAGGGCTTTCTCCACTGCCCATAGTTCTTTTTCGTTTGATCCATAGTTTTTTTCTCGTATGGACCAGGTACCTTGTACAGAGAGATCTCAGATGAGCTCCCCAACCTGTACCGCTTGCGTCGGTCGTGATGATGTCTATGACCGGATTTTTCCACCGGACCCCTTTTGTCAGGTGGTGTTCTACAGACCACCAAGCTAGGGAATCCCTTACGCTCAGGAAGAGACATAGATTTCCTTCTAAATGCCCTCTTAACAGTCTTTGAGCTGAGAGAACTTCCCACTGTAGATGTCTTAGGTGGAATTGTGCCCATTCTACTGCCGGTATACACGATGTTAATGAGCCTAGAAGGGACATCGCTTTTCTGAGAGTCATTGCGGGTTGACGTATTGCTGTACTGGTCAGGTTTATTATCTTGTCCACTTTGTTTTGTGGAAGGAGGCAGAGCTGACGCTCGGAGTCCAGTATTAACCCCAGGAAGGACTGTATTTTTACTGGCAGTAGTCTGGATTTGGGGATGTTTATTATCCAACCCAGCTCCATTAGAGTTGATGTTACCACTTATATTTGATGAGTGCAGTGGGACTCTGACCTCCCTATTACCAGGAAATTGTCCAGATATGGGACAATTACTACATCCCGGGACCGGAGGTATGACATCACTTCCACCATCACTTTGGTGAAAACTCTGGGGGCTGTAGACAGGCCGAATGGAAGAGCTGTATATTGAAAATGCTTTACCTGATTTTGAATATAGAGAGCTACCCTCAAGTATTTCCGATATTCCTGATGTATTGGTATATGGTAGTAAGCATCCTTTAAGTCTATTACTGCCATGAAGCAGTGTTGGAAGAGAAGTTTTATGGTCGTGTTTATAGACTCCCATCTTGAAAGTGTAGTTCTCTATGGATTGGTTGAGCTTCCTTAGATTTATAATAGTTCTCCAAGAACCATTCGGTTTTTGGATCAAGAAGAGGGGGGAGTAAAACCCCTCTCCTTCCTCCTGAACCGGGACCTCCTGAAGAACCTTTTTGTGGACAAGTCCCAAGATCTCGGTTTCTAGGGCAGATTGTTCCTGCTGAGACTTCCGTCGGGGAGTTATTATGAAGTTTCGTCTGGGAGGACAGACGAATTTTATTTTTAGGCCGTCTCTGATGATGTTCGTGACCCAGATACTGGGGGAGATATTTACCCAGGCCGGAAAGAAGAGGGAGAGTCTTCCTCCCACTTCTGGCGTAATGTCATTGGGGGGATTTTTTTGCCGATGTGGAGGGGCCTTTAAACATATAGCCCGATCCTCTTTTATCTCTAAAGTCCCAATTTTTCCTCTCCCCTGGGGGGCGACCTCTATTCTATCTTCTCCTCCGAAAAAAAGGTTTTTTAGGATCTTTAGGGATGTTGGGAAAACCTTTCTTCTTATCTCCTGCATGTTCCAGGATGTCTTCAAGTTTTTTCCCGAAGAGAAGTTGGCCGTCACATGGAATAGAACACAGTTTGTGTTTAGATGGCAAATCCCCCGGGCAACCTTTGAGCCAGAGGGCTCTTCTTGCTGCGTTGGACAAACCCGCGGCTCTAGCTGTTAGTCTTGCGGAATCCGCAGAAGAGTCTGCCAAAAAAGCTGCTGCTCCTTGTAGCAAAGAAATATTTGCAAGGATGTCAGTTCTGGGTACTTTGTTTTTCAGCTGATCTTCTACCTGATGTAGCCAGACCATTAGGGCACGGGCCGTACATGTTCCCGCAATTGCCGGCTTAAGGCCCCCCGCTGAGGCTTCCCAGATGTGTCTCAGGAAACTATCTGCTTTTTTATCAAGCGGGTCTTTGAGAACACCAGAGTCCTCTAACGGAAGGGATGATTTTTTTAAACATTTGGCTACTGCCCCGTCAATCTTAGGGATTTTCTCCCATGACTCGGAGTCTTTATCCTCAAAAGGATATCTCCTTTTGGATGAAGAGGGCAAGGAACCCATTTTTTCAGGCTTTTTCCACTCTTTCTCAATTAAAGCTTTTATTTTTGCGTTAACTGGAAACGTGCGTTTCCTTTTCTCTTCTAGGCCACCAAACATGACATCTTCTAGTGACCTAGGTGTCTTCTCCTCTTTAAGCCCCATTGCAGATCTAACTGCTTTGACCAGTTTATCTACATCCTCAGTTGGGAAACATGGACGACCTCCTGAATCACTGTCCGAGGAGGAATCTGAAGACTGGACAGAGGCCGAGGAGGTAGAGGGAGACCGGGATGTTTTATGACTCCCCTGTCTCTGAGAGGCATCTGAGTCTGTGGACGCCTTACGGCTTCTCCTTCTTGGTTCGCTTAGGGCCAATTTCAAGGAGTCTTTTATTTCAGCCTGTATTATGGCTTTTAGGCTAGTGGCAAAATTAGGGGTCTCTTCTTATGGTTCGTATGGTTTTAGTAATGCAGTCAGCACAGAGATCCTTCTGCCACTGAACTGCAAGCGGGTTTCTACAAAGGGCACACTCTCGGTTCTTTGTTTTACCAACCGCTTTCCTGGACCCCTAGTGATCAAAACAGACAAAAATGGACCCTGTTACCATAAGGGTGACATTCACGTAGATCACTCACCACTACCGACAATCAAGGGTACCGATTTTGGAGGCTGGACAGATGCACGTGAAGCGTCCCTCCTGGACGCTGACGAATCCTGCCGGACAGAACGACTGCTGTTTCTACCACTTGAGCGGCTGCTCTTGGTATGCTGGTGGCTCGGCAAGGCATCTGGTGAGAGCTCCATTTGCTGCTGCTGCTGTGAAGGCAGCTGCTGCTGCTGCTGCTCCTGTTGTCCTACTTCCATGGTGAAGTTTATGGACATGAGCGCGTCTTCTGTGGTCTAACCCCCTTTTATGGGGGGACCACTGCACTCCCCGCCTCCTTCGGTGCCCAAATTAACCCCCTCCCACTCTCTGCCGTGCCGCCGGAGTTCCCTTTCACCGGCCGGCGTTCTCATCATGGGCGCCGCCATCTTGGATCCGGCACCCGCCCCCAACGTCACGCGGGCACGCCCATTCCCAGCGTGCCTTGCGCGTGACGTCAGACGAGCGACCCGGAAGCGGCCACCGCACCTGGACGCCGGCAGAGAGGGGAGGGCGGCGTGGCAGCCATGGAAGGGAACACAGCCCTCTGACCACGCTGCTCAACGCCCGCTCGGACGCAGAGACCCGGAGGACCTGCGGACGGCGCTTCCAGACCCCCGAACCCGACGCACAGGCGCTGCCTGTTCTTCCACGCCGGGACGGGACCTGGGTAAGTGAACCGCCGTGTTCAGTAAGAGGGTCCCTGTCAGGACAGGAAACCCAACTGAAGCGAGGGAGAGGTACCGCCCTTTTATTTTCAGTAGGGTTTCCTGTCCTGGCTGGGCGGATCCCCTCTCTCAGGTGTGCCGTCATGGGGGAAGGGAAAAAGGTGGTAACAGATTGCAAGCTTTACTCAGGTCTTCATCTGATGACAGTGTGATCGATTTAAAAATTCTATGTCTCACAAAGGTCTAGAGCAGTATTTCCCAAACTCCAGTCCTCATTGACCCCAACAGGTCATGTTTTCAGGATTTCCAAAGTGCTGCACAAGTGAGAGAACTCCTGATACTTCCATCACTTGTGCAATACAAAGGAAATCTAGAAAGCATGACCTGTTGGGGTCTGTGAGGACTGGAGTTTGGGAAACACTGGTCTAGAGCAACAAGACCTAGAGCAACAAAGGTCTAGAGCAACAGTAATATATACAGAAGAGTCTCCCCCAAAACTACAAGACTTCAGATGAAGAGACCTGTGTAGTCTAGAAAGCTCACAATTTGTTACCATATATTACCTCCAAGACTTCTCCCGAATATCCCCCATCCTCTGGAATTCTTTGCCCCAACACGTCCGACTATCAACCACATTCGGATCCTTCAGGCGGAACCTGAAAACCCATCTCTTCAGGAAAGCCTACAGCCTGCACTGACCCCGCTGCCTCCTCACCAACACCGGAGCTCCTGCAACCCACAACCTACTGTCACCATCCCCACTATCCTGTAGAATGTAAGCCCGCAAGGGCAGGGTCCTCACCCCTCTGTATCAGTCCGTCATTTTTAGTTTGTTTACTGTATGTGATATTTGTAATTTGTATGTAACCCCTTCTCATGTACAGCACCATGGATTCAATGGTGCTATATAAATAAATAATAATAATAATAATAATAATAATAATAATAATAATATGTTCAGTTAGCCATTAAAAGGTATCAACCACTGAGGACTCTCCAACACTGGCTAATACTGTTGTACAAAGATATACGGTACATTTTTCCTGTACTTTCTTCTGGGCACATTGTAAGCAGAAACTGTTGTGTATAAATTCAATAGTAAGAATTAGGCGTTCTCATCCCAGGAAGCAGTGACTTATTGCTAGGATGTGCCATGATCGGTGCAGGCCCAACTTCAAGGACCCCCAGAATCCTGAGAATAAGGGGGCCACGGCAAAGCTTTAGGATGGTCTTTTCTCTGCACAGGGGCGCTTTTGAGATCACACTGCCATATGAGTTAATTCAAGTTAATGGGGTTGGTAGTTTCTGGCAAAGAAGAGTAACCAGAAGCTATAGCCATAGTGATAACGGGATTTCCAGGGAAAAAAAAAAAAAAAAAGATCTAGTTGTCCCTGTTACGCGTACCAAACCCTCCTGGTACTTTTATTTTTCAATACAAGTTTTATATAACCCTCTGAAGCCATTACTCTTACTTACTGGTCTGTTATTGTTTCTGTATTATCGGTCTTTCCCTAAGGTGCTGCTAGACTATAATTTTCAAGAGGCATTGTGTCTGGCATCTGTCACGCCCCCGTGACCACCCACCTAAAAAGTGCCATCTTGAGACTCCCATACAGGCTGGAGACTGTCCAATAGCTAAGCCAGCTCTCTTCTCTTTCGAGACCTATGCATAGTAAGAGAAGGGGGCTTGTAGACCGGCTCATTCAATATCTAAGTCAGTTCCAATCTCTGTCAAGGCCTAGGCATAATAAGAGAAGGGGGCTGGCTAGATATTGAAAAAAACAAGTCAGCTTGTTCCCTATACACACTCCATTGATGACATGTCCTACATAGGAAACATTTTCCTGTTTCCAGTACAGGCAAAATGTAGCTGACAAAACCAAAATGGACTGGGGGTGAAACAGGGTAAATTACATTAGTAATTTATATAGAATTCCATAAAGAAAACATCTAAAATTGAGTTTATAACCTCTATATTTGCTCAAAATATCTAAAAGTGTAATTAAAATGAACTATTCATAGTTATTCTGTTAAGTTTAAAGAAAACATTAACTAGAAATCACAAAATCATATAACAGGGATATGACATTACCAATATGATTCAAAACAAATATTCATTAAAATTACAACATAAAATATATGTCATCTTACCATCTCGGATTTCAAAAGCCAAGCTTGTTATTTTCTGTGTAATAATCATCATTGGCCTTTAGATAAAGAAAAGTGAAATAATTTTAAAATAATAAAAAATGAATATAAAATTAAAATACTTAATTATGAAAAATGCATTCAAAAATGGATGAAGATATAAAAGGTATGCATGCTGCTTGGTTATTCTGCATATCATAGTTTTCATACATTATAAACACCCTAGATCTTTTAGATTATTGAAAGGTTTTTAATATGATCGATTTGAAAATTTTATGTTCTACAAAGGTCAATTCACAGAACAGAGGAATGATCGTCCCAGAACTTCAGGCCATAGAGAGGATCATCTGTAAAGGACAGTAATATATAAAGAAGAGCCTCCCCCCAAAACTACAAGACATACAGAAGATCATCTTCTCGAATTATAAAATGCACAGATGATCCTAACCCGCAAAAAAAACACAAAAAAGATATACAGAAGCTAATCTCCCCAGAACTATAAGATATATCAGGACCTCTCCAAAACATACTGAAGACCCTCTCCCCAGAACTATAAGATGTACAGGAGATCTTCTCTCTTGGGAACTATACAAAATATAGAAGAGTCTCTCTCCAGAACTATAAATATGTACAGGAGATCTGCTTCCCAAAACGGTAATTTGTTCACAACATCCGTCCCCCAAAACAAAAAAGCATACAGAAGATCCTTTTCCCCAGAAAATAATATGTACAGCAGATCTTCTCCCCAGAACTGCAAGGCATACTGTAGAAACTTCCCCTGAAACTCCAAGACATACAGAAGACCCTTTCCATCAAAACTGTAAGATGTACAAAAGATCGTTACCACCAAAACTACAAGACGTGCAGTAGACCCTCTACCCAGAACTATAAGATGTACAGAAGATTATCGCCTCAAAATTACACGACACACAGGAAATTATCTCTCTAGATGTATATAAGATGTACAGTGGCATGTAAAAGTTTGGGCACCCCGGTCAAAATTACTGTTCTTCTGAACAGTTAAGCTAGTTGAAGATTTAATCATCTCTAAAAGGCCTAAAGTTAAAGATGACACATTTCATTTGTATTTTAGGCAAAAAAAAAAAATCTAATCTTGTACATTTTAAAAATTACACAAAGCTGTATAGCGCTGCAGAATAGGTTAGCGCTATATAAAAATAAAGATGATTATTAAAAAGAAAAGAGGGCTGATGCCAAATTTTGGGCACTCTGCATGGTTCGTACCTAGTAGCACCCCCTTTTGAAAGTATCACAGCTTGTAAACACTTTGTAGCCAGACAAGAGTCTTTCAGTTCTTATTTGAGGGATTTTAATCCATTCTTCCTTGAAAAATTCTTCCAGTTCTGTGACATTCCTGGGTCACCTTGCATGCACTGCTTTTTAAAGGTCTAGCCACAGATTTACAATGATGTTCAGATCAGGGGACTGTGAGGGCCGTTGTAAAACGTTCAGCTTGCGCCTTTTGAGGTAGTCTATTATGGATTTTGACGTGTGTTTAGGATCACTATCTATTTGTAGAAGCCATCCTCTTTTCAACTTCAGCTTCTTTACAAATGGTGTTATGCTTGCATCAAGAATCTGTTGAAATTTCTTTCTTTGCTCAACCCATGAAATGTTCCTAGTTCCACTGGCTGCAACACAACCCCTAAGCATAATTGATCCATCCACATGCTTAATGGTTGGCAACATATTATTTTCCTGAAATTCTGTTCTGTTTTCTCCACACATACCAAAGAGTTCTATTTTTACCTCATCAGTCCACAGGACTTGTTTGAAAAATGCATCAGGCTTGTTTACAGTCATGGCCAAAATTTTTGAGAATGACACCAAAATTATATTTTCACATGATCTGCTGCCCTCTGGTTATTATTAGTGTTTGTCTGATGTTGATATCACATACAGAAATATAATTGCAATCATATTATGAGTACCAATAGGTTATATTGACAGTTAGAATGAGTTAATGCAGCAAGTCAATATTTGAGTGAGGTCATTCTTACTTAATCATGACTGATTGATCGCCAGCTCTGTCCTCATCAACACTCACACCTGTGTTAATGGACCAATCACTAAAACGATGTTAGCTGCTCCTTTTAAGGCAGGACTGCACTGATGTTGAAATGTGTTTTGGGGGTTAAAGTTCATTTTCTGGGCAAATATTGACTTTGCAAGTACAGTAATTGCTGGTAAGCTGATCACACTGACATTCAGGAGTATATGCAATATGCCATTCGAAAACATGAAGCAGTAGACTTTGGAAAAATTAATATTTGTCTCATTCTCAAAATTTTTGTCCATGACTGTAGATTTTCATTTGCACACTTCGGATGCTGAATTTTGTCGTGAGGACACAGGAGAGGTTTTCTTTTAATGACTCTTCAATGAAAGTCATTTGTGCAGGTGTATTTGAACAGTAGAACAATGTGCCCAAACTTTTACATTGGTCCATTTTCCTTTTTGTAATTTTAAAAATGTACATAATGACAATTTTTTTTTTGCCAAAAGTACAAAGGAAATGTGTCACCTTTAACTTTAGGCCTTTTAGAGATCTTTCCATCTTCAACTAGCTTAACTGTCTACAACAACAGTAATTTTGAGCAGGGGTGCCCAAACTCTCCCTGAAACTATAAGACCTAAAAAGAGAACCTGTCTTCAGATAGTCTCCAAGAAATTCTAAAACAGAGAATCCTTTATCCAGAACCAAGATTCTTAGAGAGAATCTTCTGTAAATCCTAAAGACATACAGAAAATCCTCATACAGCTTAGAGGCCATGCAGAAGATCATTTCCCAAAAGTCACCGATTATACAAAAGATCATTTTTTCCCCAAAATTTTAAGAATATACAGATGATCATCTTCCCAGAATCATTAGTCATACAGGAGATAATTTTCAGATAGATCAGAAAAAATATATATATTTCTAGTGTCTCAGATTATATAGAACGTTCTTAGGCTGGACTCGAGTCATCTTCCCAGAATAATAGGTCATGAGAAGATCCTCTTCCAAGAGTCGCTGGTCAAATAAAAGATGTTCCCAGAGTCATTAGTCATAGAAGGTGCTCAACCAAAATTAATAAGTCATAAGAAAGCTCTTCAGCACAGAGTCACAGTTGATACGGAAGATCCTCTTCTTCAGGTCATGGGTCATATAGAAGATCCTTGTCCCGATAAAGGTCATACAAGAGATACTTTTTCCAATATCATTTGTCATTAAAGATCTCCTCAGAGTCATTGGTTATAGAGAAGATCTTCAGTCTAAAGACTCTAAAGTCAGATGACATACAGAAAAATCAACTTTTGTTGGCATGAGAAGTATTAATCCGACAAGTCTCTTGACTTTATGTAGTGAACGACATCCTATTACGGTGTTAGGATTGTTTCAGAATAAAGATGTTTGATCCAAATTTAATAAGTAACATAATATTATGCTACAAATCCTAACAGCCTTCAGTTTTAGGTTACCCAAGTCTGTGCTGTTATTACCTTGAAATGATTCTTCCATTTCTTCAAGAAACTGAAAATAGCAGGTGTGCTCTCTATTCTAAGGATGTGCCATTTAAGTTTTCAACATGCATTGTTTGAAATACATCATACAGTATATTGAAAACCATTTTAGACTAGCTAACAGTATTTCTAACATCCAATCCATAGGTGGTCATATTCCAAGTAAGCCACGTTCGTTCCTTGAAAGCAGGGGTCCCCAACTCCAGTCCTCAAGGCCCACCAACAGGTCATGTTTTCAGGATTTCCTTTGCATTGCACAGGTGATGCAATTATTACCTGGGCAAAACTAAGGAAATCCTGAAAACATGACATGTTGGTGGGCCTTGAGGACTGGAGTTGGGGACCCCTGCTTTAAAGGATTATTCCCCAAAATTCAAGTTATTCGCTACCCCAAGAACAGAATTCTGGAACCTTGACAACAGAGCTCTGCACCCCCTTCATTAATGAAAAGGAGGGGAGCTTGTTTTTGCTCCATCTTTTGTCTATGGGACTGCTGAACACACTGCTCGACTATATCAGTCAGCTCCATAGAATACGAATGCTGCAGAGACCACGAATACTCACCCCTGCTTCATTCAGGACGGGGCTGCAGACTCCTGCTCTCGAGGTTCCAGAAGACCGTTCTCAGGATCGCTGTTAAGTCCCCAGCGTAATCAGGTTATCTCTTATACTTTGCATCGAGGACAACTTGATTTTTTGGGAATAACTTTTTAATGAAGGTGGTCATGGTTCTTGACTTACAGAAGGATTGCTCTGTCTGTAGCAATAGCAGAATATACCACATGGTGGACATGAGCATACATATATTGGACAGATCTTGAAAGATCAGTAAGCCCCCAATATTCCAATTTTTACTCTTTAACAACATTGCTAAAGGCATATTGACTCTCTCCATATGCCCCAGTAGACCATATGGACATAATAGAAGGTGGTCCATCACTCAGGCCCCTTCCTCTAGAAAAATAGAGCAGCTGTAAAGAGGGGCCCTAACTCAGGATGACCCGCTTCATCCTTATTCGTGATGAGTGAACGTGTTGTGATAAGGTGTTATCCCATGCTCGGGTGCTAACCGGTGACTTCACTGTGCTCGAAAAAATATATTCGAGTCCCCGCGCCTGTGTCTCGTTGCTGTTCGAAAGCCACAACACATGGAGGGATTGCTGTTTTTTAGGTAATCCCTGCATGTGCTGTAGCTGTCAAACAGCAGAGAAACATTCAGGTGCAGGGACTCAAATATATTATTCGAGCACAGTGAAGTCACAGGTTAGCACCTGAGCATGGGATAACACCTTATCACAACACGTTCACTCATCACTAATAAGGAGGAATCAGAATATAATATGCAATAGAATATACAGTACAGACCAAAAGTTTGGACACACCACATCATTTAAAGATTTTTCTGTATTTTCATGACTATGAAAATTGTACATTCACACTGAAGGCATCAAAACTATGAATTAACACATGTGGAATTATATACTTAATAAAAAAGTGTGAAACATCTGAAATTATGTCTTATATTCTAGGTTCTTCAAAGTAGCCACCTTTTGCTTTGAGGACTGCTTTGCATGCTCTTGGCATTCTCTTGATGAGCTTCAAGAGGTAGTCACAGGGAATAGTTTTCACTTCACAGGTGTGCCCTGTCAGGTTTAATAAATGAGATTTCTTGCCTTATAAATGGTGTTGGGACCATCAGTTGTGTTGTGCAGAAGTCTGGTGGATACACAGCTGATAGTCCTACTGAATAGACTGTTAGCGGCTTTTTTTCTTGCCATAAAACAAATTCTAAGTAAAGAAAAATGAGTGGACATCATTACCTTACGAAATGAAGGTCAGTCAGTCCAAAAAATTGGGTAAACCTTGAAAGTGTCCCCAAGTGCCGTGGCAAAAACCATCAAGCGCTACAAAGAAACTGGCTCACATGAGGACCGCCCCAGGAAAGGAAGACCAAGAGTCACCTCTGCTTCTGAGGATAAGTTTATCCGAGTCACCAGCCTCAGAAATAGCAGGTTATCAGCAGCTCAGATTAGAGACCAGGTCAATGCCACACACAGTTCTAGCAGCAGGCACATCTCTACAACAACTGTTAAGACGAGACTTTGTGCAGCAGGCCTTCATGGTAAAATAGCTGCTAGGAAACCACTGCTAAGGACAGGCAACAAGCAGAAGAGACTGGTTTGGGCTAAAGAACACAAGGAATGGACATTAGACCAGTGGAAATCTGGGCTTTGGTCTCATGAGTCCAAATTTGAGATCTTTGGTTCCAACCACCGTGTCTTTGTGCGACGCAGAAAAGGTGAACGGATGGAGTCTACATGCCTGGTTCCCACCGTGAAGCATGGAGGAGGCGGTGAAATAGTGTGGGGGTGCTTTGCTGGTGACACTGCTGGGGATTTATTCAAAATTGAAGGCATACTGAACCAGCATGGCTACCACAGCATCTTGCAGCAGCATGCTATTCCATCCGGTTTGCGTTTAGTTGGACCATCATTTATTTTTCAACAGGACAATGACCCCAAACACACTTCCAGGCTATGTAAGGGCTATTTGACCAAGAAGGAGAGTGATGGGGTGCTACGCCAGATGACCTGGCCTCCACAGTCACCAGACCTGAACCCAGTCGAGATGATTTGGGGTGAGCTGGACCTCAGAGTGAAGGCAAAAGGGCCAACAAGTGCTAAGCATCTCTGGAAACTCCTTCAAGATTGTTGGAAGACCATCTTTAAATGAGAGGGTGTGTCCAAACTTTTGGTCTGTACCGTAAAATTATACATACATATACACACACTCTGGAATTGTCCACACAGTATATTGCCCAGTCACATAGTATATTGCCCAGTCACGTAGTATATTGCCCAGCTATGTAGTATATTGCCCAGCCACGTAGTATATTGCCCAGCCACGTAGTATATTGCCCAGCCACGTAGTATATTGCCCAGTCACGTAGTATACAGCACAGAGCAACGTAGTATATTGCCCAGCCACGTAGTGTATTGCCCAGCCACGTAGTATATTGCCCAGCCACGTAGTATATTGCCCAGCCACGTAGTATATTGCCCAGCCACATAGAATATTGCCCAGCAACGTAGTATATTGCCCAGTCACGTAGTTTATAGCCCAGTCACGTAGTTTATAGCCCAGTCACGTAGTATATTGCCCAGCCACGTAGTATATTGCCCAGCCACGTAGTATATTGCACAGCCAACGTAGTATATTGCACAGCCACGTAGTATATTGCACAGCCACGTAGTATATTGCCCAGTCACGTAGTATATTGCTCAGCCATGTAGTATATTGCCCAGCCATGTAGTATATTGCCCAGCCACGTAGTATATTGCCCAGTCACGTAGTATACAGCACAGAGCAACGTAGTGTATTGCCCAGCCACGTAGTGTATTGCCCAGCCACGTAGTATATTGCCCAGCCACGTAGTATATTGCCCAGCCACGTAGTATATTGCCCAGCCACGTAGAATATTGCCCAGCAACGTAGTATATTGCCCAGTCACGTAGTTTATAGCCCAGTCACGTAGTTTATAGCCCAGTCACATAGTATATTGCCCAGCCACGTAGTATATTGCCCAGCCACGTAGTATATTGCACAGCCAACGTAGTATATTGCACAGCCACGTAGTATATTGCACAGCCATGTAGTATATTGCCCAGTCACGTAGTACATTGCTCAGCCATGTAGTATATTGCCCAGCCATGTAGTATATTGCCCAGCCACGTAGTATATTGCACAGCGACTGAGTATACAGCACAGAGCCACGTAGTATACAGACTTAAAAAAAAAAAAAAAAACATATACTCACCTTCCGAAGGCCCGTTGCCGTTGAAGTCCTGCTATACGTACCATCCGCCGCCTTTGCTGCTCCTCACCACGCTCCCGGGACCGTTCCATTGCAAGCTGCAGCTTCCGGTCCCAGGGCTGGTATGAGCAGGACCTGTGATGACGTCGCGGTCACATGACCGTGACGTCACGGCAGGTCATTGTCGCACACCAGCCCTGGGACCGGAAGCTGCCGCTCGCAATGGAGCGGTGACCGGTCCCGGGAGCGTCGCGAGGAGCGGCAAAGGCGGCGGATGGTGAGTATAGCAGGTTTTTTTTTTTATTTTTATTTTTAACATGACATTTTTAGTATTGATGCTGCATAGGACCTTTGTCTCCATACAATCTAGGGTGGTGATTGTTTGTGCTCGCTGCAGATTTATTAACCCTATTGTTTTGCTATACTTGGCACCACTCGGTATTTCTAAAAAGTGTGCAACATTGAAAAAATAAAAAAATAAAGAATAAGGCTATGTGCACACGTCAGGATTTCTGGCAGAAATTTTCCTGACAAAAACCTGACATTTCTGCCAGAAATCCGCATGCGTTTTTTTGCGCGTTTTTGTTGCGTTTTTTTGCACGTTTTGATGCGTTTTTCCAAATGCATAGAATTGCGTGAAAAACGCAAAATTAATGAACATACTGCTTTTTTTAAATCGCAATGCATTTTTTTTGCGGGAAAAAAACCCATCATGTTCACAAAAATTGCAGAATGCATTCTAAATGATAGGATGCATATGTCTGCAGTTACTAATGCGATTTTATCGCGTTTTTTTTCGCGTGTGCACATACCCTAAAGAGCATTTTTGATCTTGTGCAAAGTTCGTGAACCACTTTGAAGAATTTGTCACAAAAATAGTGAATTAACAAAACATGACAAAAGAGGAAAAGTGCCCATGAAAAAAATAAAATAAAATGATGAATCGAGCCCTATATACTTTATTTCAACTTCATGTTACTAATAAGAACAATACATTACATAGTATTAATTACATTTTAATTATGAAACTTAGCTTTTAAGATCAATTGAAAAAATAATCAAGGGATGAAGTGGAGGTTAGAAGAGAAAAAAAAAATCTGAATTTAATTAATATTGCACTTACCCAGAAAAATCGGCAGAATACTGTCCATAATCAAAAATATAGACTCTCGCTATTTGGCACAAGGTGAGGTATCCCAAAGCAAACACAAAGCAGTATCTGTAAATTAATAAAACATGCAATTAAAGCTGACAGTCACAAACTCTGGTGTAAAAATGCTCATAAATAAATTAAAATACCTAGCATCATTAGCATTTTGCTTAATTCCTACTCCTGGTGTACACATTAAGCGGGAGATATATTATATAATTATATGTGTTTTTCAATCATCTGATCACTGAGGGTTTTAATGGTTGACTGGCACATCATCAGTCTCATCCGATGATGCTATGGTCCTCTTGCCTGAACACAGAAATGTATTAAGACTGAAGAACAGGATGTCATTGTTGACCGACACAGCGTAGACCACAAGGACGGACCAATTTTCCATTTTTTTAGCTATCCTGGTCAATTTTAGAGTTTTTTAGTTAAGGTAGAGGAACCTGTCAGGAGATTCATGGTGCCCAAAATTAGTCTATCCACATTATGCAGTCATCTATAGTTTACTCTGAAATGGTGCAATGTTTCAACATAATCAAAGCCTGTAAAGAAGCCGGGAGCAGGAAGAACAGTCATCTGGGCAGATCCCACAGACTTCCCCTGCCCAGTTAGCCTTCATTGCGATGTCTTTCCCTGCACACAAATAGGAATAGACCTGGCAAGGAGTCAAAGATGTGGTCTTAATCCGTGATATACAGCTAGAACTGTATGCACAAGGATTCAGGGAAGCCTGTCAATCACTGATTTTATACCACCCACTTAACGAAGCCCGGATTGAACAGAGATTTCAATAAATAAAATACTTTAATTATATACTTCTATTGGATTCTTTCCCACAAACCTACAGTAGTGTGCAAACCTTTTAAGAAGTGTGTGGAAAAAAAGATGCAGGAAAACAAGAATGCTTTAACCCCTTTACCCGCAAGGGTGGTTTGCACGTTAATGACTGGGCCAATTTTTACAATTCTGACCACTGTCCCTTTATGAGGTTATAACTCTGGAACGATTCTGACACGGTTTTCTCATGACATATTGTACTTCATGATAGTGGTAAAATTTCTTTGATATTACCTGCGTTTATTTGTGGGGGGAAAAAACGGAAATTTGGCGAAAATTTTGATAATTTTGCAATTTTTCAACTTTGAATTTTTATGCAATTAAATCACAGAGATATATCACACAAAATACTTAATAAGTAACATTTCCCACATGTCTACTTTACATCAGCACAATTTTGGAACCAAATTTTTTTTTTTGTTAGGGAGTTATAGGGGTTAAAAGTTGACGAGCAATTTCTCATTTTTATAACACCATTTATTTATTTTTTTAGGGACCACATCTTATTTGAAGCCATTTTTAGGGGTCTATATGATAGAAAATACCCAAGTGTGACACCATTCTAAAAACTGCACCCCTCAAGGTGCTCAAAACCACATTCAAGAAGTTTATTAACCCTTCAGGTGCTTCACAGGAATTTTTGGAATGTTTAAATAAAAAATGAACATTTAACTTTTTTTCACAAAAAATTTACTTCAGCTCCAATTTGTTTTATTTTACCAAGGGTAACAGGAGAAAAAGGACCCCAAAAGTTGATGTTCAGTTTGTCCTGAGTACACCGATACCGGATATGTGGGGGTAAACCACTGTTTGGGCGCACGGGAGAGCTCGGAAGGGAAGGAGCATTGTTTGACTTTTTCAATGCAGAATTGACTGGAATTGAGATCGGACGCCATGTTGCATTTGGAGAGCCACTGATGTGCCTAAACATTGAAACCCCCCACAAGTGACACCATTTTGGAAAGTAGACCCCCTAAGGAACTCATCTAGATGTGTTGTGAGAGCTTTGAACCCCCAAGTGTTTCACTACAGTTTATAACGCAGAGCTGTGAAAATTTAAAAAAAAAAAAATTCCCACAAAAATTATTTTTTAGCCCCCAGTTTTGTATTTTCCCAAGGGTAATAGGACATATTGGACAACAACTTTTGGGGTCCAATTTCTCCTGAGTACGCTGATACCCCATATGTGGGGTAAACCCCTGTTTGGGCGCACGGGAGAGCTCGGAAGGGAAGGAGCACTGTTTTAGTTTTTCAACGCAGAATTGGATGGCATTGAGATCGGACGCCATGTCGCGTTTTGAGAGCCCCTGATGTGCCTAAACAGTGGAAACCCCCAATTATAACTGAAACCCTAATCCAAACACATCCCTAACCCTAATTTCAATGGTAACCCTAACACACCCCTAACCCTATTCCCAACCATAAATGTAATCCAAACCCTAAGGCCGGTGTCACACAAGAGAGTTTTACGGACGTATGAGAGGTGCAGAAAATACGGATTGCATACGGTACAATGATTCTCTATGGCCCTGCTCCTATCTGCCGTATTTTACGGTCTTCTACGGCTCTAGAAAATCGCAGCATGCTGCGTTTGTCACCGTATTGCGCAAAAAAATACGCCAATGAAAGTCTATGGGGGCGAGAAAAATACGGATTACACACGGACTTGTGAGAAATACGCAGCGGTGTTCTATAGAAAAGCAGGCAATTCAATGCGGTGTACAGTAAAATCACACGGACAGGTTAGACTAGAATAGCTAAGATAAATGTCTACACATAGTATAGGGGTATAGTTAGATAGATATATAGAATATATTTATATATATTTATATTATTGGAACAGCAGCCAAAAATACCTTAATGTAGTGCAAAACTCTCCCAGCCAGTAGTCCAATGACTAATATATATATTCTGAAAAGTTCCCATGCTCGAGTTCATATGAGGACATCCATGGGATAGTATAGGGATATATATATATATATATATATATATATATATATATATATATATATATATATATATATATATATATATATATATATATATATATATATATATATAATAAATGTCTACACATATATACAGTATATATATATATATATATATATATATATATATATATATATATATATATATATATATATATATATATATATATATATCATATATATATCCCTATACTATCCCATAGATGTCCTCATATGAACTCAAGCCTGTGAACTTTTCAGAATATTTTCCCAGGCTCGAGTTCATATGAGGACAACCAGCAGAGGGCGCATCATTGCAACTCGAGGTAACTACAGGTCATTCACCTACATTCCATTCATTCACTGGGGTTTTTACAGCCAGGGGCGGCTGCATTAGCAGGCTTCTGCTTATAAAATTAGTTAACCCTTTCAGATGGATTTACAGCGTGGGATGAGACAGATCGTCTCATCGTCAGAAGGTATGGAATATTGTTGGTTTTTGTTTTACATTTGTTACAGGTGACAAAAATAAAATATTCCAACAACCTGTGTATTTATTTCATTAAAATACTTTGTAATCATGTGTGTGTTTTATTAACCATTTCATACTATTGGATTAATAATGGATAGGTGTCATAATTGACGCCTCTCCATTTTTACTCTGGCTTAATGTCACCTTACAATAGCAAGGTGACATTAACCCTTCATTACCCCATATCCCACCGCTACACGGAAATGGGAAGAGAGTGGCCAAGTGCCAGAATAGGCGCATCTTCCAGATGTGCCTTTTCTGGGGTGGCTGGGGGCAGATGTTTTTAGCCAGGGGGGGGCCAATAACTGTGGACCCTCTCCAGGCTATTAATATCTGCCCTCAGTCACTGGCTGTACCATTCTGGCGGAGAAAATTGTGCGGGAGCCCACGCCAATTTGTTCCACGATTTAACCCTTTAATTTAATAGCTAGAGCGCCCAAGTTTTGCACATACACACTACTAATATTAGTAGTGTGGAATATGCAAAAAAAAGGGGGATATGAGATGGATCCATTGTATGTCGGTTTTGCAAGCCTGCGAGAAAATCTCGCAGTATGGATGCCATACGGATTACATACGGAGGATGCCATGCGCAAAATACGCTGACACGACCTGCCTACGGATGACATACGGATCACTATTTTGGGAATTTTTCAGCGTATTACGGCCGAAAAAAACGGACCGTATTTTTATACGCTGAGTGTGAGGCCGGCCTAACCCTAACTTTAGCCCCAACCCTAACCATAGCCCTAACCCTAGCCCCAACCCTAGCCCTAACGGGAAATTGGAAATAAATACATTTTTAAAATTTTTTAATTTTTCCCTAACTAACGGGGTGATGAAGGGGGGTTTGATTTACTTTTATAGCTGTTTTTTTAGCAGATTTTTATGATTGGCAGCCGTCACACACTAAGGCTTCTTTCACACTAGCGTCGGAATCTCCCCGTCGCAATGCGTCGGGGAGAGATTCCGACGCTAGCGTTTGCTGCATTGCACAATGGAGGCAGCGGATGCATTTTTCCGGCGCATCCGCTGCCCCATTGTAAGGTGCGGGGAGGTGGGGGCGGAGTTCCGGTCGCGCATGCGCCGTCGGAAAAAGCGGTCCGTCGGGAGAAAAAAAAACGTTACATGTAGGGTTTTTTTCTCCCGACGGTCCGCCAAAGCACGACGCATTCGTCGCAAGACGGATGCGAAGTGTGCAAATCCGTCGTCAATAGAAGTGTATGGGGAAAAAAAACACATCCTGCAAGCACTTTTGCAGGATGCGTTTTTTCTGCAAAACAACGCATTGTGACGGATTTAAAAAAACACTAGTGTGAAAGTACCCTAAAAGACGCTTTTCATTGGAAAAATTTTTTTTTTTTGCGTTACCACATTTTGAGAGCTATAATTTTTCCATATTTTGGTCCACAGAGTCATGTGAGGTCTTGTTTTTTGCGGGACGAGTTGACGTTTTTATTGGTAACATTTTCGGGCATGTGACGTTAACTCTTTTTATTCCGATTTTTGTGAGGCAGAATGACCAAAAATCAGCTATTCATGAATTTCTTTTGGGGGAGGCGTTTATACCGTTCCGCGTTTGGTAAAATGGATAAAGCAGTTTTATTCTTTGGGTCAGTACGATTACAGCGATACCTCATTTTTATCATTTTTTTTATGTTTTGGTGCTTTTATATGATAAAAACTATTTTATAGAAAAAATAATTATTTTTGCATCGCTTTATTCTGAGGACTATAACTTTTTTATTTTTCTCTGATAATGCTGTATGGCAGCTTGTTTTTTTGCGGGACAAGATGGAGTTTTCAGTGGTACCATGGTAATTTATATCCATCTTTTTGATCGCGTGTTATTTATTCCACTTTGTGTTCGGCAGTATGATAATAAAGCGTTGTTTTTTGCTTTTTTTTTTTTTTTTTTTTTTTTTTACGGTGTTCACTGATTCACTGAAGGGGTCAACTAGTGGGACAGTTTTATAGGTCGGGTCGTTCCTGCAGGGAGGAGGAGGTAAGAGACCTTCGCAGCAACGCAATCACATCAAAGAAGCACGCAGGGAGCCCCCTCCCTGCACGATGCTTCCCTATACCACCGAAACACTGCGCCCCCGTGCGCGCGGCTGATTGCTCTGGACGTACTATTCCGTCCTTGGGAAGTAGGGCCCACCCCACATGGACTGAATAGTACGTCCAATGGTAGAAAGGGGTTAAAAAAATATAGAAGTGTTAAATAGATTATTTTTATCAATTAAAAAGCAAAGTGAATGAACAAAAGAGAAAACTAATTCAAAATATTGTTTGGCGTGACGACCATTTGCCTTCAAAACATAAAATCTTCTAGGTACAGTTTGTGAAAGAACTCTGTTCTTCTGTGGATGTTGGTTACACATCCTTTTGTCTCATCTTGTAATCTCAGATAGACTGGATGATGCTGAGATCAGGGCTCTGGGCCCGTATCATCACTTCCAGGACTCCTTGTTCTTCTGTACCCTGAAGATATTTCTTAATGGCATTTTCTGGAGTCGCTCTTCTGCGGTAGAATAAATTTGGAGACAGTCATCTCCCTGCTGGTATTGCATGATAGATAAGTATCTGTCTGTATTTCTCAGCATTGAGGACACCATTGAAGTTCACCAAAACGCCAACTCACTTTGCTGAAATGCAGCCATAGACCTACAAGGAACCTCCACCATGCTTCACTGCTGCTTGCAGACACCCATTATTGTACCATTATCTAGATCTTCACAAACAAATTGCCTTCTGTTACAGTTACATATTTTACATTTTGACCCATCAATAGAAATGCAATAATTGATTTTGCAGTACTCCAGTCCATAGGCCAAAACCGTAATCTGCCCAGTAGTCCAGTCTGTTGGCTGAAACCGTAATCTGGGACCACTGGATTGGAGCCCTGCGAATTCCCTTACTTTCTAGCATCCCAGGATCTTTTCTTGATTGGACAGGCCGGTACAACATCGTGTGTGCATCATACCGCAATGATGAAGTTGCTCTACACCAGCTAATCAAAAGAAGAGCTTGGAAGGCCAGGAGTGAACAAGATTTCCAAGTCAGTAGTCACTTGGCAAGGCGTCCTGCGAACGGATTCTCCCATCTCCACTCATCGGTCTAGAACACATACTACCATTTTTTTTGTACACCAGTTTCTACGTTTTCATGCATTGTTGAGTTACCGTATTTGTCCTTTTTCCATTTCAAAAGCATGTTTTGGCTGCAATTCTTCCATGAAGACCACGTCTGGTTGCTGCCAGATTTGAGCTCATGGCACTGCTGAACATCTTCTGATTTTGAAGAGAAGTACCATGATCTGCTGCCAAGTTTCATTGGCTGACCACTGAATTTCCGGCCCTTAAATTTGTCCATTTCTTGGTGTCCTCAATGCAGAGAAATAAAGGCAGATACATATCCGTCATGCAATACCATCAGGGAGGCATCCGATTGTCTACAAATTTATTCTGCACCAGGACAACAACCACAAACACACAACTAATTTAGTAAGTTCAGCGTATAGAAGATCAAGGAGTCCTGGAGTGAATATACGGGCCCACAGAGCCCTGATCTCATCATCCAGCATGTCTGGGATTACATTAAGAGACAGAAGGATTTGCTTTAGTGACAACCACAGAAGATCAGTGGTTAGTTCTCCAAGATGTTTTCATAGAAGAATTAATGTTTAATGCTGCTTTGAAGAATAAGGGCGGTCACACCAAATTTTGTGCATTTATTTTGCATTTTGTTAATTGATATAGATAAATTATTAATACTTCTATAAAAAATTTAAAATTTTTCTTACTAAAACTTTTGCACAGCACTGTACATATCAATCTGTTCATAGTCTGCTTCCTTTATACCATGCTGTCTATTGAATGTACATATTTTCTAACCAGACATTTATTTAACCCCTTCAAATTCCCCATGTCTTTCCAAACACAAACTGAATGTATTCATTATATTTCCCATACATGAAGAGAGGACATTTAAAAGGAGATGTCCAATGATATTAACCTCAAATAGATCAGTCAAATCTCGGTAGCCTTATCTCATGGAGATCCAATGCTGGTGCTTCTTTACCAAAAATAGACCAGGTTTTTAACAGCTAAAATGCCAGTGAATCCAAGATGAAAGCTGCTTTATATATTCCAGGAAATATAAAAAAAAAACAACACATGGACTTTTCTTCTTCTAAACATGCTTTCTGTCAGGAACTCCATTCAACAAAGCAGCAGGGATCCCTTTAAAGCCAAGAAAGACTCTTAGAAGAGGACAAAAGCTTCAAGAACACTTTCAACTCAACATGAAACATCTAAACATCTATGTATCTATGTATCTATGTGCAGCGCCCCAGAGATCTGGTCGTTGCAGTATGACACTCTGCCACTAAGGGGAGTGATGGTACGTCTGATGGCATTTAAGGAATTCTCCTGACCAGGTATCACCAGCACACATTACACTTCACACTCTGGCCACTAGGGGGAGCAAAAGGCTTTATTTATTGGGCCCCTCCTCACACTGGTAAAACTAGGGGTTGGATAGGAAGTTAGTCAGAAGCTGACAACACTAGAATCTGCTGGCTTCCATTACCTGTGCTGTGGAAAGGCAACAAGAGGGAGGGCTCTGTGTGCAGTCATGGGATGCTTTTACCTCACCACAGTGTGGCTGGCTGCCACAATTAAGAGGATAGTCTTTCCAAACTTTATACCATCTTTACTAGGCTTAAAACACAATAAAGCACTCTGCCACTCCTTTAGTGAACTATAACTCCCAGCATGTCATAGGATCTGCAGGACATGCTGGGAGTTATAGTTCTCCCATTGGATTTTAAAGCAGCACTCCAGTGTTATTTTGCAGTGCTGGAGTGGTGCTTTAAATATAAGCCCTGTGCCCCCATTCTTATACTCACCCTCCAGCATCTTCATATAGTACTGTACAGACACCACACTGGTCCCGCAGCTTCCAACATACTATTATATGTGGTGTTATTATATACTAGATAGTGGCCCGATTCTAACGCATCGGGTATTCTAGAATATGCATATCCCCGTAGTATATGGACAATGATGATTCCAGAATTCGCGGCAGACTGTGCCCGTCGCTGATTGGTCGAGGCAACCTTTATGACATCATCGTCGCCATGGCAACCATTATGACATCTACGTCGATACTGTGCCCGTTGCTGATTGGTCGCGGCCTCGACCAATCAGAGACGCGGGATTTCTACGTCGATACTGTGCCCGTCACTGATTAGAGACGCGGGATTTCCAGGACAGACAGACAGAGACAGAAAAACCCTTAGACAATTATATATATAGATAATAGTATGTTATTAAATATTTTACCACATTTTTTTGCTTCAAATATTTTTTCCCCATTTTCCACCTCTAAAACCTGGGTGCGCTTTATAGTCCGGTGCGTCTTATAGTCCGAAAAATACGGTATATAGATTCAAAGATTCAAGATTCAAAGAAGCTTTATTGGCAGGACCAAACACACATCAGTTTTGCCAAAGCAAGTGTATAAAGGCATTAGGGATAGGGACTGTAGGGTAGGAGCTGTAGGGAAGGTGGAAGGGGGCAGATCCATTGTGGGGGCTATAGTCCATGGCATAGGGGAGGTGGATGGGGGCAGATCCAGGGTGGGGGCTATAGTCCATGGCATAGGGGAGGTGGATGGGGGCAGATCCAGGGTAGGAGCTATAGTCCATGGCATAGGGAAGGGGGATGGGGGCAGATCCATTGTGGGGGCTATAGTCCATGGCATAGGGGAGGTGGATGGGGGCAGATCCAGGGTGGGGGCTATAGTCCCTGGCATAGGGGAGGTGGATGGGGGCAGATCCAGGGTGGGGGCTATAGTCCATGGCATCATAGTTCTCTTCTCGCAGGCTATGACATTCGCTCACATATTGCGCTGCTATCTCCACTGCTCTCTCCTTCTCCCAGCCGGATATATGTTTTCTCTTCCTCCTCCATGGTGATGAAGTCCGGGAAGAGATGCGAGAGTCTCCTGAAGTGAGTGTCCCTCACTGCTGAGTATTTGGAGCAGTGTAGCAGGAAACTGGGAGCGTCACTCTGTCCGAAGCCTTTATAGACTGCGCAAGCGCCGGCGCAGTCTGGGCCTCACAGAGTGACGCTCCCAGGAGATCGCGGTGTGCGTAAACACTGAACGCACACCGCGATCTCCACCGGAGAGTCAGGGACCGCCAGGAGGGCAAGTATATTCACTTGTCCCCCGTTCCAGCGCTGCGTGCGGCTTCGTCTCCCGGGTCCTCTGCTGTGACGTTCCCAGTTCAGAGGGCGCGATGACGCGCTTAATGCGCGCCGGCGCCGCCCTCTGACTGAACAGTCACAGCCAGAGGAGCCGGAAGATGGCGGCGCACAGCGCTGGAACGGGACAGACAGGTGAGTATAGCGCTGGGGGCCTGAGCTAGCGGTGACTCCGGCACCTGACCCCCACAGCGCGCCGGTGTCCCCGCCTGCTCAGGCCCCCAGCACTCGGCGCCCACCGACGTTAGGTGAATAGGTTTATATATATATATATATATATATATATATATATATATATCAGCAGCATACGGGGCATATATAATGGAGCATCTTATGGGGGGCATATAATACAATGGTGGCGCAGGATGGTAGCAGCACATGACAGAACGGGGGCGCAGGATGGTAGCAGCACATGACAGAACGGGGGCGCAGGATGGCAGCAGCACATGACAGAACGGGCGCAGGATGGGAGCAGCACATGACAGAACGGGGGCGCAAGATGGCAGCAGCACATGACAGGATGGGAGCAGCAAATGACAGAATGGAGGCGCAGGATGGGTGCAGCGACATTAGGTGAATATGGTATTTTTTTTATATATATATGGCAGCAGCATACGGGGCATATATAATGGAGCATCTTATGGGGGGCATATAATACAATGGTGGCGCAGGATGGGAGCAGCACATGACAGAACGGGGCGCAGGATGGCAGCAGCACATGACAGAACGGGGGCGCAGGATGGGAGCAGCACATGACAGAATGGGCGTAGGATGGTAGCAGCACATGACAGAACGGGGGCGCAGGATGGGAGCAGCACATGACAGAACAGGGGCGCAGGATGGGAGCAGCACATGACAATGGGGGCGCAAGATGGGAGCAGCACATGAAAGAATGGGGGCACAGGATGGGAGCAGCACATGACAGAATGGAGGCGCAGGATGAGTGCAGAACATGTCAGAATGGGGACGCAGGATGGGAGCAGCACATGTCACAATGGGGGCGCAGGATGGGAGCAGCACATGACAGAACGGGGGCACAGGATGGGAGCAGCAAATGACAGAACGGAGGCGCAGGATGGGTGCAGAACATGTCAGAATGGAGGCGCAGGATGGGTGCAGCACATGTCACAATGGGGGCGCAAGATGGGTGCAACACATGGCAGGATGGGGGCGCAGGACGGGTGCAGCACATGACAGGATGGGGACGCAGGACGGGTGCAGCACATGACAGGATGTGGATGCAGGATGGAGCAGCACATTTCAGAATGGGGGTGCAGGATGGGTGCAGCACATGTCAGAATGGGGACGCAGGATGGAGCAGCTCATGACAGGATGGGGACGCAGGATGGAGCAGCACATACCAGGATGGAGACCATATACCAATATAGATGCTCGCCACCCGGGCGTAGAACGGGTTCAATAGTATGTATATATGTATATATATACACATACTGTATATTATATATATTTTTTTATTTTTTTTTACACATGCATACGCAGTGAGGGAAATAAGTATTTGATTCCCTACCGATTTTGTAAGTTTGCCCACTGACAGACGTGAACAGTCTATAATTTTAAGGGTAGGTTACCATATATACTCGAGTATAAGCCGAGATTTTCAGCCCACTTTTTTGGGCTGAAAGTCCCCCTCTCGGCTTATACTCTGAGTCATACCCGGTTGTCGGCAGGTGAGGGGGAGCTGGGGCTGTCTAATTATACTCACCTGCTCCTGGTGCGGTCCCTGGCGCCCCAGCTTGTTCCTGTAGTGAGCCGTCAAATGGTACCGCTCATTACAGTAATGAATATGCGGCTCCACCTCCCATAGGGGTGGGGCTGCATATTCATTACTGTAATGAGCGGTAACGGTGACCGCTCAACACAGGAAGAAGCTGCAGCGCCGGGGAAGGGGACTGCACAGCGCCAGGACCGACCAGGTGAGTATACGGGGAGGGGAGCGCTGTGCGATATTCACCTCTCCTCATTCCGGCGCCGCTCCGTCTTCAGAGTCTTCTGCAGTGACGCTTAGGTCAGAGGGCGCGGTGACGTGGTTAGTGCGCGCCCTCTGCCTCAACGTCAGTGCAGAAGACGCTGAAGATGGAGCGGAGCCGGAACGAGGAGCACGTGAATATGGGGCAAGTGTCTGTATGGGGCCATAATGCTTGTGCAGCACTATATGGGGCAAATATCTTTATGGAGCATCTTATGAGGTCATAATTAACGTTTGTGGAGCATTACAGTATATGGGGCAAAACATTTGTGCAGCATTATATTGGGCAAATGTGTCTATGGAGCATCTTATGGGGCCATTATTAACTTTTATGCAGGATTATATGGGGCATATTTTAATATGGTGCATCTTATGGGGCCCATCATAAACTTTATGGAGCATTATATGGAGCTCCTGATTCAATATGGATATTCAAAAACACAATCTACTGATGTCTCAATTTTACTTTTATTGGTATCTATTTTTACTTTGGACATTTACCAGTAGCTGCTGCGTTTTCCACCCTAGGCTTATACTCGAGTCACTAAGTTTTCCCAGTTTTTTGTGTCAAAATTAGGGGGGTCGGCTTATACTCTGGTCGGCTTATACTCAAGTATATACTGTAATTTTAACATTGTGAGATAGAATATCAAAAATAAAAAATTCAGAAAATCACATTGTATAAATTATATACGGTACATTTATTTGCATTTTGCAGTGAGAAATAAGTATTTGATCCCCTACCAACCATTAAGAGTTCTGGCTCCTACAGACCAGTTAGACGCTCCTAATCAACTCGTTACCTGCATTAGACAGCTGTCTTACATAGTCACCTTTATAAAAGACTCCTGTGCACAGACTCAATCTGTCAGACTCTAACCTCTCCAACATGGACAAGACCAAAGAGCTTTATAATGATGTCAGGGACAAGATGACAGACCTGCACAAAGCTGGAATGGGCTACAAAACCCATAAGTAAGACGCTGGGTGAGAAGGAGATAACTGTGGGTGCAATAATAAGAAAATGGAAGACATACAGAATGATTGTCAATCGACATCAATCTGGAGCACCATGCAAAATCTCACCTTGTGGGATATCCTTGATCATGAGGACGGTGAGAGATCAGCCTAAAACTAGAGGGGGTACTTGTTAATGATCTCAAGGCAGCTGGGACCACAGTCACCAAGAAAATCATTGGTAACAAATTACGCCATAAAGGTTTAAAATCCTGCAGTGCCTGCAAGGTCTCCTGCTCAAGAAGGCACATGTGCAGTCTCGTCTGAAGTTTGCCAATGAACACCTGGGTGATCTGTGAGTGTGTTGGCATATGCAACAGATTGGGACTTATTATAAGTGAAAGGAGGACTTTATACTAACCAGACAGCAGATGGCGATAGTGTGTAAAGTTATATACTTGCTGTAATGTGGGGAGGGAAGCTCTCAGTGGTTGGTTGTTTTCTTACTTTCGGTTTTGCTTTTCTTCATGAATGTGTTGTCTTCAGTGCACGGACTGTGTGACACTGAATTGTATCTCATGTTTATCCAGTATGAAGTAAATACTGTTTACTCAAGATATCTTGCTGATTGAAGCTCTCCTAAGTACAGCGGTGACTGCAAGAAGACGCACTCTGCAACAGAGTGATGGGGAGAAGGTGCTGTGGTCAGAGAAGGCAAAAATTGAGGCATTAACTTAACTCCCTGTGTTTGAGGCAGGGAAATGCTGCTTATGACCCAAAGAACACAATCCCCACTGTCCAGCATGGAGGCAGAAACATTAGGGGGTGTTTCTCTGCTAAGGGCACAGGACTACTTCACCGCATCAATGTGAGAATGGATGGAGCCATGTACCATAAAATACTGAGTGACAACCTCCTTCCCTCCGACAGGACATTAAAAATGGGTCGTGGCTGGGTCTGCCAGCAAGACAATGACCAAAAACATACAGTCAAGGCAACAAAAGCGAGGCTCAGAAAGAAGCATATTAAGGTCATGGAGTGGCCTAGCCAGTCTCCAAACCTTAATCCCATAGAAAACTTATGGAGGGAGGTGAAGCTCAGAGTTGCCAAGCAACAACCTCAAAATAAAAAAATTTAGATATCTGCAAAGAGGAGTGGACCAAAATTCCTCCTGACGTGTGCGCAAACATCATCAACTACAAAAACAGTCTGACTGCTGTACTTGCCAACAAGGGTTTTACCACCAAGTATTAAGTCTTGTTTGCCAGAGGGATCAAATACTTATTTCTCACTGCAAAATGCAAATAAATTTATATAATTTATACAATGTAATTTTCTGGATTTTAGTTTCGATATTCTATCCCTCAATGTTCAAATTAGCCTACACTTAAAATTATAGACTATTCATGTCTGTCAGTGGGCAAACAAAATCAGCAAGGGATCAAATATTTAATTACCCCACTGCACATATACACACACACACACACTAAATGGACAGAGGTATTGGTGGATACGTGTTAACCACTGAATTCAGGTTTCCATTCAGTCCTATGGACACGTGTATTCCAGCACCTCGCCCTGTCGTCTGCCTTTACTAACGTGTGATATAAATGCTTGTTCTAAAGTGCTCACGGATACTAATGTGGTACTTTAACCCCTTCCCGACCCATGACGCCACGTAGGCGTCATGAAAGTCGGTGCCATTCTGACCCATGACGCCTATGCGGCGTCATGGAAAGATCGCGTCCCTGCAGATCGGGTGAAAGGGTTAACTCCCATTTCACCCGATCTGCAGGGACAGGGGGAGTGGTAGTTTAGCCCAGGGGGGGTGGCTTCACCCCCTCGTGGCTACGATCGCTCTGATTGGCTGTTGAAAGTGAAACTGCCAATCAGAGCGATTTGTAATATTTCACCCATTATAACGGGTGAAATATTACAATCCAGCCATGGCCGATGCTGAAATATCATCGGCCATGGCTGGAAATACTAGTGTGCCCCCACCCCACCCCTCCGATCGCCCCCCCCACCCCCCCGATCTGGCCGGTACACTGCTCCGGCTCCCCTCCGCCCTGTGCTCCGCTCCCCCCCGTGCTCGTGTCCGCTCCCCCCGTGCTCCAATCACCCCCCTGTGCTCCAATCACCCCCCCTGCACTCCGATCCACCCCCCCCTGCACTCCGATCCACCCCCCCGTGCTCCGTTCCACCCCCCCGTGCTCCATTCCAGCCCCCCCGTGCTCCGTTCCACGCCCCTCGCGCTCCGTTCCACCCCTCCCGCGCTCCGATTCCCCCCCCCGTGCTCCGATCCCCCCCCCCCGTGGTCCCACCCCACTCTATCATACTTACCGATCCAGCCGTGGTCCCGTCTGTCTTCTCCCGGGCGCCGCCATCTTCCAAAATGGCGGGCGCATGCGCAGTGCGCCCGCCGAATCTGCCGGCCGGCAGATTCGTTCCAAAGTGCATTTTGATCACTGAGATAGATTATATCTCAGTGATCAAAATAAAAAAAATAATAAATGACCCCCCCCCTTTGTCACCCCCATAGGTAGGGACAATAAAAAAAATAAAGAATTTTTTTTTTTCCACTAATGTTAGAATAGGGTTAGGGTTAGGGGTAGGGTTAGGGTTAGGGTTAGGGTTAAGGTTAGGGCTAGGGGTAGGGCTAGGGGTAGGGCTAGGGGTAGGGCTAGGGGTAGGGCTAGGGGTAGGGGTAGGGTTAGGGTTAGGGGTAGGGGTAGGGTTAGTGCTAGGGTTAGGGCTAGGGTTAGGGCTAGGGTTAGGGTTAGGAATGTGCACACGTATTCTGGTCCTCTGCGGATTTTTCCGCTGCGGATTTGATAAATCCGCAGTGCTAAACCGCTGCGGATTTATGGCGGATTTACCGCGTTTTTTTCTGCGCATTTCACTGCGGTTTTACAATTGCGATTTTCTATTGGAGCAGTTGTAAAACCGCTGCGGAATCCGCACAAAGAAGTGACATGCTGCGGAATGTAAACCGCTGCGTTTCCGTGCAGTTTTTCCGCAGCATGTGCACAGCGATTTTTGTTTCCCATAGGTTTACATTGAACTGTACACTCATGGGAAACTGCTGCGGATCCGCAGCGTTTTCCGCAGCGTGTGCACATACCTTTAGAATTAGGCCATGTGCACACGGTGCGGATTTGGCTGCGGATTCGCAGCAGTGTTCCATCAGGTTTACAGTACCATGTAAACATATGAAAAACCAAATCCGCTGTGCCCATGGTGCGGAAAATACCGCGCGGAAACGCTGCGTTGTATTTTCCGCAGCATGTCAATTCTTTGTGCGGATTCCGCAGCGTTTTACACCTGTTCCTCAATAGGAATCCGCAGGTGAAATCCGCACAAAAAACACTGGAAATCCGCGGAAAATCCGCAGGTAAAACACAGTGCCTTTTACCCGCAGATTTTTCAAAAATGGTGCGGAAATATCTCACACGAATCCGCAACGTGGGCACATAGCCTTAGGGTTAGGGTTGGAATTAGGGTTGTGGTTAGGGTTAGGGGTGTGTTGGGGTTAGTGTTGTGGTTAGGGGTGTGTTGGGGTTAGGGTTGTGATTAGGATTATGGCTACAGTTGGGATTAGGGTTAGGGGTGTGGGGGGGGTTAGTGTTGGAGGTAGAATTGAGGGGTTTCCACTGTTTAGGCACATCAGGGGTCTCCAAACGCAACATGGCGCCACCATTGATTCCAGCCAATCTCGTATTCAAAAAGTCAAATGGTGCTCCCTCACTTCCGAGCCCTGACGTGTGCCCAAACAGTGGTTTACCCCCACATATGGGGTACCAGCATACTCAGGACAAACTGCGCAACAATTACTGGGGTCCAATTTCTCCTGTTACCCTTGTGAATCTAAAAAAATGCTTGCTAAAACATAATTTTTGAGGAAAGAAAAATGATTTTTTATTTTCACGGCTCTGCGTTGTAAACGTCTGTGAAGCACTTGGGGGTTCAAAGTGCTCACCACATATCTAGATAAGTTCCTTGGGGGGTCTAGTTTCTAAAATGGGGTCACTTGTGGGGGGTTTCTACTGTTTAGGCACACCAGGGGCTCTGCAAACGCAACGTGACACCCGCAGAGCATTCCATCAAAGTCTGCATTTCAAAACGTCACTACTTCACTTCCGAGCCCCGGCATGTGCTCAAACAGTGATTTACCCCCACATATGGGGTATCAGCGTACTCAGGAGAAACTGGACAACAACTTTTGGGGTCAAATTTCTCCTGTTACCCTTGGGAAAATAAAAAATTGCAGGCTAAAAGATCATTTTTGAGAAAATAATTTTTTTTTTTATTTTCATGGCTCTGCGTTATAAACTTCTGTGAAGCACTTGGGGGTTCAAAGTCCTCACCACACATCTAGATTAGTTCCTTTGGGGGTCTAGTTTCTAAAATGGTGTCATTTCTGGGGGATCTCCAATGTTTAGGCACACAGGGGCTCTCCAAACGTGACATGGTGTCCGCTAATGATTGGAGCTAATTTTCCATTTAAAAAGCCAAATGGCGTGCCATCCCTTCCGAGCCCTGCCGTGCGCCCAAACAGTGGTTTACCCCCACATATGGGGTATCAGCGTACTCAGGACAAACTGGACAACAATATTTGGGGTCCAATTTCTCCTATTATCCTTGGCAAAATAGGAAATTCCAGGCTAAAAAATCATTTTTGAGGAAAGAAAAATTATTTTTTATTTTCATGGCTCTGCGTTATAAACTTCTGTGAAGCACCTGGGGGTTTAAAGTGCTCAATATGCATCTAGATAAGTTCCTTGGGGGGTCTAGTTTCCAAAATCGGGTCACTTGTGGGGGAGCTCCAATGTTTAGGCACACAGGGGCTCTCCAAACGCGACATGGTGTCCGCTAACAATTGGAGCTAATTTTTCATTCAAAAAGTCAAATGGCGCTCCTTCCCTTCCGAGCCTTACCATGTGCCCAAACAGTGGTTTACCTCCACATGTGAGGTATTGGTGTACTCAGGAGAAATTGCCCAACACATTTTAGGATCCATTTTATCCTGTTGCCGATGTGAAAATGAAAAAATTGAGGCTAAAAGAATTTTTTTGCGAAAAAAAAGTACTTTTTCATTTTTACGGATCAATTTGTGAAGCACCTGGGGGTTCAAAGTGCTCACTATGCATCTAGATAAGTTCCTTGGGGCGTCTAGTTTCCAAAATGGGGTCACTTGTGGGGGAGCTCCAATTTTTAGGCACACGGGGGCTCTCCAAACGTGACATGGTGTCCGCTAAAGAGTGGAGCCAATTTTTGATTCAAAAAGTCAAATGGCGCTCCTTCCCTTCCAAGCCCTGCCGTGCGCCAAAACAGTGGTTTACCCCCACATATGAGGTATCAGCGTACTCAGGACAAATTGCACAACAACTTTCGTGGTTCAGTTTCTCCTTTTACCATTGGGAAAATAAAAAAATTGTTGCTAAAAGATAATTTTTGTGACTAAAAAGTTAAATGTTCATTTTTTCCTTCCATGTTGCTTCTGCTTCTGTGAAGCACCTGAAAGGGTTAATAAACTTATTGAATGTGGTTTTGAGTACCTTGAGGGGTGCAGTTTTTAGAATGGTGTCACTTTTGGGTATTTTCAGCCATATAGACACCTCAAACTGACTTCAAATGTGAGGTGGTCCCTAAAAAAAATGGTTTTGTAAATTTCGTTGCAAAAATGACAAATCGCTGGTCGAATTTTAACCCTTATAACTTCCTAACAAAAAAAAATTTTGTTTCCAAAATTGTGCTGATGTAAAGTAAACATGTGGGAAATGTTATTTATTAACTATTTTGTGTCACATATCTCTCTGGTTTAACAGAATAAAAATTCAAAATGTGAAAATTGCGAAATTTTCAAAATTTTCGCCAAATTTCCGTGTTTATCACAAATAAATGCAGAATTTATTGACCTAAATTTACCACTAACATGAAGCCCAATATGTCACGAAAAAACAATCTCAGAACCGCTAGGATCCGTTGAAGCGTTCCTGAGTTATTACCTCATAAAGGGACACTGGTCAGAATTGCAAAAAACGGCAAGGTCTTTAAGGTCAAAATAGGCTGGGTCTTGAAGGGGTTAACAAGACGTCACTAGTGTATCAAGTCTGTTCATGACATTACTTCCCACCTAAATATTCCATCATCACCCCTGAATGATATTATTTAGAAGTCAGAGTCTATCAAGCACAGCAACATAGTAATCAACACCTTGTTGACTTCATAACTGCAGAGTCCAAACCTTCGCTGGTTTAACATCAGCACAAAAACTGTCAGGAGCTTCATGTCATTCATCGGTCTCTATGGCATTCAGCCTTACATCACCAAACACAATGCCTAGCGCTGGATGGAGTGGTGTAAAGCCGCCACCACTGAACTCTGAAGCAGTGGAACATGTTCTGCGCAGTGACAGGTCACACTTCTCTCTTGTGTATAATGGACGAGTCTGGGTTTGGTGAATGCCAAGAGAACGTTACCTGCCTGACTGCATTGTGAAAGTAGCAAAGTTTGGAGGAAAAAGGAAAATGTTATGGGGTTGGTCTTTCAGAGGTTGGCCTAGGTTCCTTAGTTCCAGTAAAGAACTCTTAATGTTTTCGCATACAAAGACATTTTGGACAATTGCAACTTCCACCCTTGTGGGAACTTCCCAGTACACAAAGTCCATAGAGGTATGGTTGGGGGAGTTTGGTGTGGAGGTACATGATCACACAGAGATCCAACCTCAACTCCATCCAACACCTTTGGGATAATGTAGATTGGAGATTGTGAGCCTGGCCTCTCCTCCAACATTCGGTATCTGACCTCACGAATGCTCTTCTCAAAGAATGAGCAAACATTTCCCACACGCTCCTCCAAAGTGTTGTAGAAAGCCTTTACCAAGGAATGGGAGCTATGCTATTTCTACTATAAAGAGGGTGCAAGGTCTGTAGATTTAGCATGATGATGGGTCATAAAAGCTCCTGTGGATGTAGAGGGTGCAAATGATTTGAAACTTTATAAAAGAACATAACGGGAAAATAAAAGGTTAATTCAAAACGTGGAATAATAAAACATGGAGCCAAAGCTTTATCTACCCAAGATACTAACTAGACAAAGCGCCTTTTGTGAATCCAGCAGTGAAGAATGCATTCAGCTGCTATTGTACGATTCTCTGTATTATGCTGGCAGCCGTCAGTAATGTTGTTACTCACCAGCTTACTGCAGCTGCACATTATATCCCGGCCTGATGAACTTCTCACAGAACAGTGTCTATTCTACAAGGCGCTTGCATTTACATTCCTCATTTTCACACAAACTGCACTTTGATTCTCCACTAAGTTTTACATCTAGGAAAAACCGCCACAAGGCACTGCATGTGTCCAGGGAGATTAATTAAATGGCTTCTATAGATATCAAAGGTTGTGAAGGATGTGACCTGAGAAGTATCACGAGATGAGATAACAGGAGGAGTTCACTGCATAGACCAGTTCTGGTACCAAGAACCAAAAAATTATGGGATCGAGGGCATTAGAGAAGTTCCTGCTCTACCATACCCTTCCTGGTCAACACTTGGTCTTTTTACGCAAATGAAAAAGTGAAGTTACAGGTCATGTATTGGCAGAGAGAGTAAAGGAGTATTTCAGTGGCACTCACTTCTACTTTGGAGATGAAAGATGCCAACTACGTTACGACACCACAAATACCCCGACATGTGTGCATGATCACCATGCATATTCGTTAGAAAAGCCATGAGGAGCAAAGGAAAGATCTGTTTAACAGCCTACTTTCTGTTAGCAGATGGTGCAGAGCAAGAACAAAATTATAGTAAGTTTTCCTTGCTTTGTGGGTAACTGTTGACCGTTTAGGGGGCTATGTGGCCAACTTTCACGTAAGATCTTCTGGAAGCTGATAGTATGTGGCATCTAAAGTTTGCCACTGGAAAATATTTGTCAATCATTTTTAAGGCCATCCGCTTTCTTTTTCATTAACACTCCCTACATGGAAGGAACGTTACAGGAGAACAGCTTTCAAGGAAAATTCAGAAGGATTTGACAAAGAAAGGAAGATTTGCTAACTGTTTCAAAGGAGTTTGAGAGGTATTCCTGTCTGAAACTTCTTTCCAGAGTTCGGAAGGTGTTCCTGGTTAACTTCGTTCCAATTTCCAGAATTTGGGAGGTTTTTCTGGTTTAACCTTCCTTCCAATTTCCAGAATTTGGCAGGTGTTCCTGGCGTAAACTTCCTTCCAATTTGCAGAATTTGGGAGGTGTTCCTGGTTTAAATTATTGATAGGTATTCAACAGGAATTCTAAGGTTCACCAATAAAAGGGATGAAAATCATACAAGGCCAAGTAACCTCCTTTTCTCTGCCCAGTGGCCTAATGTGGAGTGATCAAAGGGGGGGGGGAGGGGGAAATACACCGGGTGGTGCCAATTTCTATAAAGGACACAACAATTTGTCGCCCTTCCTCACTGCTGCTTCTTCCTGGAGCAGTGCAGTGGCGCATTGATTGCCACCAAGCCACCGCTGAGGCTATGTTTCCACGTGGCGTACTGGCAGCGCTTTGAGTGAAGCGGATCCCTGCTCCGTTTAAAGTGTTGCCGGCTTTTGTACGTGCGGTGATTCCGCCTGTGTTCATTTTACACAGGCGAAATCACCGCATCCTATACGTAGAACGGTGCTATTTGTCTTGCAGAGACTGAGCGTTTCCGCAAGATTAATAGACATGCTGTGGTCTATAAAGACGCGCCGCATGTACGTATACGCAGGTTTGCCCCCTGCGTCTTTGTACACATAGGGGAGATGTGATTTTATAAAACCTCATCCACTATGCTGTAACATCTGGCCGCTGCGGATGTATGCAGCAGCCAATCCGCAGCAAATACGCCACATGGAAACATACCCTTAGGCTATGTGCACATGTTGCGTATTCTGTGTGGATCCGCAGCATTTTTTGTGGTGCAGAAACACTGCAGATCCGCAAATGATTTACAGTACAATGTAAATCAATGAGAAGAAAAAAAAGCTGTGCACACTTTGTAGAAAATCCGCTGAGGAAACACTGCGGTTTAACATAAATAGCATGTCACTATTTTTGCGAATTTGCAGCTTTTTTGTACCCATTCCATTATAGAAAACCACAGGAGTGAAAAACGCAGCAAATCCGCAGAAAAACCACAGCAAAAACACAACAAATCCGCAGGTTCATATTCTGCCAGGACAGGCAGAATCCGCACCAGAAATTCCTAAGGCTAATCCGCAACGTGTGCACATAGCCAAAGCAAGATAAGCAAAGCAGTTGGTGGGTGTTTTAACCCCTTTACCCCCAAGGGTGGTTTGCACGTTAATGACCGGGCCAATTTTTACAATTCTGACCACTGTCCCTTTATGAGCTTATAACTCTGGAACGCTTCAACGGATCCCAGTGATTCTGACATTGTTTTCTCGTGACATATTGTACTTCATGACAATGGTAAAAATTCTTTGATAGTACCTGCGTTTATTTGTGAAAAAAAACGAAAATTTGGCGAACATTATGAAAATTTTGCAATTTTCCAACTTTGAATTTTTATGCAATTAAATCACAGAGATATGTCACACAAAATACTTAAGTAACATTTCCCACATGTCTACTTTACATCAGCACAATTTTGGAACCAAAATTTTTTTTTGTTAGGGAGTTATAAGGGTTAAAAGTTGACCAGCAATTACTCATTTCTACAACACCATTTTTTTTTTAGGGACCACATCACATTTGAAGTCATTTTTAGGGGTCTATATGATAGAAAATACCCAAGTGTGACACCATTCTAAAACTACACCCCTCAAGGTGCTCAAAACCACATTCAAGAAGTTTATTAACCCTTCTGGTGCTTCACAGGAATTTTTTGAATGTTTAAATAAAAATGAACATTTAACTTTTTTTCACAAAAAATTTAATTCAGCTCCAATTTGTTTTATTTTACCAAGGGTAACAGGAGAAAATGGACCCCAAAAGTTGTTGTACAATTTGTCCTGAGTACGCTGATACCCCTTATGTGGGAGTAAACCACTGTTTGGGCGGATGGGAGAGCTCGGAAAGGAAAGAGCGCCGTTTGACTTTTCAATGCAAAATTGACAGAAATTGAGATGGGACGCCATGTTGCATTTGGAGAGCCACTGATGTGCCTAAACATTGAAACCCCCCACAAGTGACACCATTTTGGAAAGTAGACCCCCTAAGGAACTCATCTAGTGGTGTGGTGAGCACTTTGACCCACCAAGTCCTTCACAGAAGTTTATAATGCAGAGCCGTAAAAATAAAACAAATATTTTTTCCCACAAAAATTATTTTTTAGCCCCCAGTTTTGTATTTTCCCGAGGGTAAGAGGAGAAATTCGACCCCAAAAGTTGTTGTCCAATTTGTCCTGAGTATGCCGATACCCCATATGTTGGGGGGAACCACCGTTTGGGCGCATGCGAGGGCTCGGAAGGGAAGGAGTGCCATTTGGAATGCAGACTTGGAATGGTCTGCAGGCGTCACATTGCGTTTGCAGAACCCCTAATGTACCTAAACAGTAGAAACCCCCCACAAGTGACCCCCTATTGGAAACTAGACCCCCCAAGGAACTTATCTAGATGTGTTGTGAGAACTTTGAACCCCCAAGTGTTTCACTACAGTTTATAACGCAGAGCCGTGAAAATAAAAAATCATTTTTTTCCCGCACAAAAATAATTTTTTAGCCCCCAGTTTTGTATTTTCCCAAGGGTAACAGGAGAAATTGGACCTCAAAAGTTGTTGTCCTATTTGTCCTGAGTACGCTGATACCCCATATGTTGGGGTAAACCCCCGTTTGGGCACACGGGGGAGCTTGGAAGGGAAGGAGCACTGTTTTACTTTTTCAACGTAGAATTGGCTGGAATTGAGATCGGACGCCATGTCGCGTTTAGAGAGCCCCTGATGTGCCTAAACAGTGGAAACCCCCAATTATAACTGAAACCCTAATCCAAACACACCCCTAACCCTAATCCCAACAGTAACCCTAACCACACCTCTAACCCTGACACACCCCTAACCCTAATCCCAACCCTATTCCCAACTGTAAATGTAATCTAAACCCTAACTTTAGCCCTAACCCTAACCCTAACTTTAGCCCCAACCCAAACTGTAGCCCTAACCCTAACCCTAGCCCTAACCCTAGCCCTAACGGGAAAATGGAAATAAATACATTTTTTTAATTTTTCCCTAACTAAGGGGGTGATGAAGGGGGGTTTGATTTACTTTTATAGCGGGTTTTTTTTAGCGGATTTTTTGATTGGCAGCCGTCACACACTGAAAGACACTTTTTATTGCAAAAAATATTTTTTGCGTTACCACATTTTGAGAGCTATAATTTTTCCATATTTTGGTCCACAGAGTCATGTGAGGTCTTGTTTTTTGCGGGACGAGTTGACATTTTTATTG
The DNA here is from genome assembly GCF_032444005.1 of Ranitomeya imitator. Classification (NCBI taxonomy): domain Eukaryota; kingdom Metazoa; phylum Chordata; class Amphibia; order Anura; family Dendrobatidae; genus Ranitomeya; species Ranitomeya imitator. The sequence continues at coordinate 621,864,021 of NC_091286.1, forward strand.
GTAACATTTTCAGGCACGTGACATTTTTTGATCGCTTTTTATTCCGATTTTTGTGAGGCAGAATGACCAAAAACCAGCTATTCATGAATTTCTTTTGGGGGAGGCGTTTATACCGTTCCGCGTTTGGTAAAATTGGTAAAGCAGTTTTATTCTTTGGGTCAGTACGATTACAGCGACACCTCATTTATATCATTTTTTTATGTTTTGGCGCTTTTATACGATAAAAACTATTTTATAGAAAAAATTATTATTTTTGCATCGCTTTATTCTCAGGACTATAACTTTTTTATTTTTGCTGATGATGTTGTATGGTGGCTCGTTTTTTGCGGGACAAGATGATGTTTTCAGCGGTACCATGGTTATTTATATCTGTCTTTTTGATCGTGTGTTATTCCACTTTTAGTTCGGCGGTATGATAATAAAGTGGTGTTTTTTGCCGCTTTTTTTTTTTTCTTACGGTGTTTACTGAAGGGGTTAACTAGTGGGCCAGTTTTATAGGTCGGGCCGTTACGAACGCGGCGATACTAAATATGTGTACTTTTATTGCTTTGTTTTTTTATTTAGATAAAGAAATGTATTTATGGGAATAATAGATTTATTTATTTTTTTTCATTATTTAGGAATATTTGTTTTTTTTTGTTTTTTTACACATTTGGAAATTTTTTTTTTACTTTTTTACTTTGTCCCAGGGGAAGACATCACGGATCAGTGATCTGACAGTTTGCACAGTACTCTGTCAGATCACCGATCTGACTTGCAGCACTGCAGGCTTCACAGTGCCTGCTCTGAGCAGGCTCTGTGAAGCCACCTCCCTCCCTGCAGGACCCGGATCAAGCGGCCATCTTGGATCCGGGCCTGGAGCAGGGAGGGAGGTAGGAGACCCTCGCAGCAACGCAATCACACCGCGTTGCTGCGGGGGTCTCAGGGAAGCCCGCAGGGAACCCCCTCCCTGCACGATGCTTCCCTGCACTGCCGACACATCGCGATCATGTTTGATTGCGGTGTGCCGGGGGTTAATGTGCCGGGGCGGTCCGTGACCGCTCCTGGCACATAGTGCCGGATGTCAGCTGCGATAAGCAGCTGACACCCGGCCGCGATCGGCCACGCTCCCCCCGTGAGCGCCGCCGATCGTGCTGTACGTACTATCCCATCGGTGGTCATAGGGGCCCACCCCACCGCGATGGGATAGTACGTCCGATGTCAGAAAGGGGTTAACATCTTGTTTAGTGCATATGCAGAGCACAGCAGTCAATTATTTTGTCAATAGATGCTGTACTGTGCATAGGCAGCAACCAAGATACCAAAACTCACTTCATTATACTGAGACAATAGTAAATTCAATAATGGATATTGGAGAAAGCATACACCCAAAAACAGCAGAGAACAATCTCCAGCAGCCACTATGAATTCAGTCTATAGCACAACAACTCCAGCAAGACAGGAAGCAAAACTTTCAAGGGCAGGGATGAGAAGGTCTGGCCAGGGTTTATAGAGAAAAATGAGCAGGTCACTAGCAGCTGTGAGATGGAGCTGCATGTCTCAAACCAGCATACAAAGAGTCGTTAACCTCTTCAGCACCAAAAGGAACGAAGTCATTTAATATAAGGAACAAAACACACAGGCTAAATGGAAGACCTGCGATTCACAGTACGTAAAGATCGCCTAACCCCAGATGTACAAGGAGGACATGACATACTGTTTGTTGCCTCCTTGATCTGAGAAATTTGTTGTTATTTTGGAGTTTGGGATATCCCGTTTCTTGGAGTCCTCAGAAGTCTGGGCACTAGAGTGTATAGCTGCTGTACATACATTACTCCAGATGTCAGCTACCAGCTAACAAGTAATTAACGATAATGGGCAATTTTTCATTCTAGTGAATTTCTTTCTTTTTTTTCTTTACACAATACAATTTTACTGAAACAAAGTCAAGATAATTTTAAAGAAAACTTGTCAATGTTGGAGTTTGGGATGCCATGGTAACCAGCCTTATGAAAATTGAGCAATTTACGCAATAAAACCCAAATTTAACACATGGTGGCATTGATTGCTAGAACCACATTTGTTTTATCTTTTGTTTCAACATAATCCCTTATCTAGAAGTGAAAAAAAGCCATGTGAGGGGGATGTAATGAAGAAATGCTCAGCTAGACATGCTGAAATACAGACTCCTGCACATACACCGATACATGTAAACCTCTGTTATGGTAGCACCTAAAAAGGAACATGTCAGTCAGTGGTGTACTGCCAATACCAGCAGACCACGCGGCAGCTATGGTGCTCCATCTCGCATGGCTTTGCACTGCACATAATTCTCGCTGCACATCTAAGCTCTGATGTCTCAGCGCAGCCGGCGCAGTGACCCCACTACATCATGTCTGCTCTGCCGAGCAGTGGAGAGCTTCAGACTACAAGCTGCAGAGAACTAACGAAGATAGGCGAGTATTTTTAATCAATGGGGGTCATTACACATGTGAGGGACGAGGGAGACCATTTTGGATACATGAATTCAGGCCCTATAGATTACCCAAGGGTGGGGGGCCACATTTCAGGAGTGGAGGGAGATCTGAGTAAAGTACACATTTCCAAAAGAGCAAGGCTTTTGCCAAATGGCCAGTGAAATAGAGGCCATGTGTTAATGAGGCCAGAAGGAGCAAGAGCTAGGACCCACTTCTGTCTTTTGTGCAAGTCTGCCTACTTCAAGGAAAAACTCTAGACAAAGTATCACCGACATCTAGAGCTGAATTATGAAAGTATTGCGCATCTCACGGTTGAGTCCAACATACTACCAGAACCCTGGAAGCCCCGTCCACACGCCCCCGCTTCTCATATCTCTCTAGCTGTCCCAGATGCAGAGCTATCAATCCTGGCTGTCCAGAACCACTTATCCGACCAGAGTTTGGACTCTGTCAGTCCAGCCCCGACGAACCCATTGAGACGTCAGTTGTCCCGTTTGGACCTGCGGCTAAGAAGTTATGACCCATCCTAGATATTGGGAATTATTTCAGCTAGGAGGAAAAAAGAGGAGAATTCAGCCCAACCCAGAGGGGCGGGAGCAAATATGGGAGGAGGTGCACAAAGGGTTAAAAGCTAGCTACACACTTTTAGCCCAGTCTTTGTTCTGCCATGAAAGCCACATAACGTTACGTGTGGAGACAGACCAGGAACTAAGGAAGTGGACAGACGTGACAGAGTTTGGAGATGCCGTGGACAGCGATCTGCTGCCTGCAACATCCTCCAGCATGACCGGTTTGGCAGTGGGTCAGTAATGGTGTGGGGTGGACTTTCTTTGGAAGGCCACACAGCCCTCCATGTGCTCGCCAGAGGCAGCAAGACTACCATTAGGTACCGAGATGAGATCCACAGACCCCTTGTGAGACTATATGCTGGTGCGGTTGGCCCTGGGTTCCTCCTAATGCAGGACAATGACAGACCTCCTATGGCTGGAGTATGTCAGCAGTTCCCTGCAAGAGTTTTATATGGGAGATCATACAGGCACGTGGAGGCCACACACACTACTGAGCATCATTTCCTTGTCTTGAGGCATTTCCACTGAAGTTGGATAAGCCTGTAACTTCATTTTCCACTTTGATTTTGAGCATCACTCCAACTCCAGACCTCCGTGGGATATTAGTTGTGATTTATGTTGATCACTTTTAGGTTTTATTGTTCTCAACGCATTCCACTATGTAATGAATAAAGATTTACAACTGGAATATTTCATTCGGTGATATCTAGGAAGTGGAATTTTAGTGTTTCCTTTATTTTTTTGAGCAGTGTATATTCCTGGCCTGGGACTGGCGATATACCGCCCTCACTGCAGAGTGACCTGATTGCCCTGTCAAATACTGGCTGCCTCTCTGGCGACTACTTCTCCTAGATGCAGTTCCCTGACTGACCTGAGGGTAAGGGGGCACCAAAGAGCTACGACAGTGTAAGCTATTGTGAATTCTGTTGTCGGGCTCCCTCCTGTGGTCATGAATGGTACTTCGGCTGGTTCTGTCCATGGACTTCCTCTGGTAGGTGTTTCGGAGTTTCCTTCCACAGGTGACGAGGTTAATTCGTTAGCTGGCTGCTCTATTTAACTCCACTTAGATCTTTGCTCCATGCCACCTGACAATGTTCCAGTATTGGTCTAGTTCACTCCTGGATCGTTCTTGTGACCTGTCTTCCCAGCAGAAGCTAAGTTCCAGCTTGTATTTCTTTGGTTTGCTATTTTTCTGTCCAGCTTGCTATTTTTATTGTTGTCTTGCTTGCTGGAAGCTCTGGGACGCAGAGGGAGCGCCTCCGCACCGTGAGTCGGTGCGGAGGGTCTTTTTGCGCCCTCTGCATGGTCTTTTTGTAGGTTTTTGTGCTGACCGCAAAGTAACCTTTCCTATCCTCGGTCTGTTCAGTAAGTCGGGCCTCACTTTGCTAAATCTATTTCATCTCTGTGTTTGTATTTTCATCTTTACTCACAGTCATTATATGTGGGGGGCTGCCTTTTCCTTTGGGGAATTTCTCTGAGGCAAGGTAGGCTTTAGTTTTCTATCTTCAGGGCTAGCTAGTTCCTTAGGCTGTGCCGAGTTGCATAGGGAGCGTTAGGAGCAATCCACGGCTATTTCTAGTGTGTTTGATAGGATTAGGGGATTAGGGATTGCGGTCAGCAGAGTTCCCACGTCCCAGAGCTCGTCCTTTATTATCAGTAACTATCAGGTCATTCCGTTTGCTCTTAACCACCAGGTCCATTATTGCCCTGACCACCAGGTCATAACAGTACAGGTGGCCCAAAGTACTAATGCATCTCAATAGAGGGGATAAGAGAAGTTCTGAGACCATTTTTTTTTTCTTTGCAGTGTGTTTTGTCTCTCTTTTCCCCTTTACCTCTGGGTGGTTCAGGACACTGGTGTAAACATGGACATTCAAGGTCTGTCCTCTTGGATGGATAATCTCACTACAAGGGTACAAAACATTCAAGATTTTGTGGTTCAGAATCCGATGTCAGAGCCTAGGATTCCAATTCCTGATTTGTTTTTTCGTGATAGATCTAAGTTCTTGAATTTCAAAAATAATTGTAAATTGTTTCTTGCCTCGCTCCTCAGGTGACCCTGTTCAACAAGTAAAGATCATTATTTCTTTGTTACGTGGTGACCCTCAAGACTGGGCATTTTCCCTTGCGCCAGGAGATCCGGCATTGCGTGATGTTGATGCGTTTTTCCTGGTGCTTGGATTGCTTTATGACGAACCTAATTCAGTGGATCAGGCAGAGAAAATCTTGCTGGCTCTGTGTCAGGGTCAGGATGAAGCGGAGATATATTGTCAGAAGTTTAGAAATTGGTCTGTGCTCACTCAGTGGAATGAATGTGCCCTGGCAGCAATCTTCAGAAAGGGTCTCTCTGAAGCCCTTAAGGATGTCATGTGGGATTTCCCATGCCTGCTGGTCTGAATGAGTCTATGTCCTTGGCCATTCAGATTGATCGACGCTTGCGTGAGCGTAAAGCTGTGCACCATTTGGCGGTACTATCTGAGCATGGGCCTGAGCCTATGCAATGTGATAGGACTTTGACCAGAGCTGAACGGCAAGAACACAGACGTCGGAATGGGCTATGTTTTTACTATGGTGATTCCACTCATGCTATCTCCGATTGTCCTAAGCGCACTAAGCGGTTCGCTAGGTCTGCCACCATTGGTACGGTACAGTCTTAATTTCTATTGTCCGTTACTCTGATTTGCACTTTGTCATCCTATTCTGTTATGGCATTTGTGGATTCAGGCGCTGCCCTGAATTTGATGGACTTGGAGTATGCTAGGTGCTGTGGTTTTTTCTTGGAGCCCTTGCCAGATCCTATTCCATTGAGAGGAATTGATGCTACGCCTTTGGCCAAGAATAAGCCTCAGTACTGGACCCAATTGACCATGTGCATGGCTCCTGCATATCAGGAGGATATCCGCTTTCTGGTGTTGCATAATCTGCATGATGTGGTCGTTTTGGGGTTGCCATGGCTACAGGTTCATAATCCAGTATTGGACTGGAAATCTATGTCTGTGTCCAGCTGGGGTTGCCAGGGGGTACATGGTGATGTTCCATTTTTGTCTATTTCGTCTTCCACTCCTTCTGAAGTTCCAGAGTTTTTGTCGGATTATCGGGATGTATTTGATGAGCCCAAAGCCAGTGCCCTACCTCCTCATAGGGATTGCGATTGTGCAATTAATTTGATTCCTGGTAGTAAGTTTCCTAAGGGCCGATTGTTCAATTTATCTGTGCCAGAACACGCCGCTATGCGGAGTTATATAAAGGAATCCTTGGAGAAAGGCCATATTCGCCCGTCGTCATCACCGTTAGGAGCAGGGTTCTTTTTTGTGGCCAAGAATGATGGTTCTTTGAGAACTTGTATTGATTACCGCCTTCTTAATAAAATTACAGTCAAATTTCAGTATCCTTTGCCGTTGCTGTCTGATTTGTTTGCTCGTATTAAAGGGGCTAGTTGGTTCACCAAGATAGATCTTCGAGGGGCGTATAATCTTGTGCGTATTAAACAAGGCGATGAATGGAAAACAGCATTTAATACGCCCGAGGGCCATTTTGAGTACCTGGTTATGCCATTCGGGCTTTCCAATGCTCCATCAGTATTTCAGTCCTTTATGCATGACATCTTCCGAGAGTACCTGGATAAATTCCTGATTGTGTATTTGGATGATATTTTGGTCTTTTCGGATGATTGGGAGTCTCATGTGAAGCAGGTCAGAATGGTGTTCCAGGTCCTTCGTGCAAATTCCTTGTTTGTGAAGGGGTCAAAGTGTCTCTTTGGAGTTCAGAAGGTTTCATTTTTGGGGTTCATTTTTTCCCCTTCTACTATCGAGATGGACCCTGTTAAAGTCCAGGCCATTTACGATTGGACTCAGCCGACATCTGAAGAGCCTGCAAAAGTTCCTGGGCTTTGCTAATTTTTATCGGCGCTTCATCGCTAATTTTTCTACTGTTGCTAAACCGTTGACTGATTTGACCAAGGGTGCTGATGTGGTCAATTGGTCTTCTGCAGCTGTAGAGGCTTTTCAGGAGTTGAAGCGTCGTTTTTCTTCTGCCCCTGTGTTGTGCCAGCCAGATGTTTCGCTCCCGTTTCAGGTTGAGGTTGATGCTTCTGAGATTGGAGCAGGGGCTGTTTTGTCGCAAAGAAGTTCTGATGGCTCGGTGATGAAGCCATGTGCTTTCTTTTCTAGAAAGTTTTCGCCTGCTGAGCGTAATTATGATGTTGGTAATCGTGAGTTGTTGGTCATGAAGTGGGCATTCGAGGAGTGGCGTCATTGGCTTGAAGGAGCCAAGCATCGCGTGGTGGTCTTGACAGATCACAAGAATTTGACTTATCTTGAGTCTGCCAAACGGTTGAATCCGAGACAGGCTCGATGGTCGTTATTTTTCTCCCGTTTTGATTTTGTGGTTTCGTACCTTCCGGGCTCTAAGAATGTGAAGGCTGATGCCCTGTCAAGGAGTTTTGTGCCTGACTCTCCGGGTGTTCCTGAGCCGGCGGGTATTCTCAAAGAGGGGGTAATTTTGTCTGCCATCTCCCCTGATTTGCGGCGGGTGCTGCAAAAATTTCAGGCTGATAGACCTGACCGTTGCCCAGCGGAGAAACTGTTTGTCCCTGATAGATGGACTAGTAGAGTTATCTCTGAGATTCATTGTTCAGTGTTGGCTGGGCATCCTGGAATCTTTGGTACCAGAGATTTGGTGGCTAGATCCTATTGGTGGCCTTCTTTGTCACGGGATGTGCGTTCTTTTGTGCAGTCCTGTGGGACTTGTGCTCGGGCTAAGCCCTGCTGTTCTCGTGCCAGTGGGTTGCTTTTGCCCTTGCCGGTCTCGAAGAGGCCCTGGACGCATATTTCTGTGGATTTTATTTCGGATCTCCCCCTCTCTCAAAAGATGTCGGTCATTTGGGTGGTTTGTGATCGCTTTTCTAAGATGGTCCATTTGGTACCTTTGTCTAAATTGCCTTCCTCCTCTGATTTGGTGCCATTATTTTTCCAGCATGTGGTTCGTTTACATTGTATCCCGGAAAACATCGTTTCTGACAGAGGTTCCCAGTTTGTTTCGAGGTTTTGGCGATCCTTTTGTGCAAGGATGGGCATTGATTTGTCTTTTTCCTCGGCTTTCCATCCTCAGACAAATGGCCAAACCGAACGAACTAATCAAACTTTGGAAACATATCTGAGATGCTTTGTTTCTGCTGATCAGGATGATTGGGTGTCCTTTTTGCCGTTGGCTGAGTTCGCCCTTAATAATCGGGCCAGCTCGGCTACTTTGGTTTCGCCGTTTTTCTGCAATTCTGGTTTCCATCCTCGTTTCTCTTCAGGGCAGGTTGAGTCTTCGGACTGTCCTGGTGTAGATACTGTGGTGGATAGGTTGCAGCAGATTTGGACTCATGTGGTGGACAATTTGACATTGTCCCAGGAGAAGGCTCAACGTTTCGCTAACCGCCGGCGCTGTGTGGGTCCCCGACTTCGTGTTGGGGATTTGGTTTGGTTGTCGTCTCGTTATGTTCCTATGAAGGTTTCCTCTCCTAAGTTTAAGCCTCGTTTCATTAGTCCGTATAAGATTTCTGAGGTTATCAATCCTGTGTCATTTCGTTTGGCCCTTCCAGCTTCTTTTGCCATCCATAATGTGTTCCATAGGTCGTTATTGCGGAGATACGTGGCGCCTGTGGTTCCATCCATTGATTCTCCTGCCCCGGTGTTAGTTGAGGGGGAGTTGGAGTATGTGGTGGAGAAGATTTTGGATTCTCGTGTTTCGAGACGGAAACTCCAGTACCTGGGCAAGTGGAAGGGTTATGGTCAGGAAGATAATTCCTGGGTTTTTGCCTCTGATGTTCATGCTGCCGATCTGGTTCGTGCCTTTCATTTGGCTCATCCTGGTCGGCCTGGGGGCTCTGGTGAGGGTTCGGTGACCCCTCCTCAAGGGGGGGGTACTGTTGTGAATTCTGTTGTCGGGCTTCCTCTTGTGGTCATGAATGGTACTTCAGCTGGTTCTGTCCGTGGACTTCCTCTGGTGGGTGTTTCTGAGTTTCCTTCCACAGGTGACGAGGTTAATTCGTTAGCTGGCTGCTCTATTTAACTCCACTTAGATCTTTGCTCCATGCCACCTGACAATGTTCCAGTATTGGTCTAGTTCACTCCTGGATCGTTCTTGTGACCTGTCTTCCCAGCAGAAGCTAAGTTCCAGCTTGTATTTCTTTGGTTTGCTATTTTTCTGTCCAGCTTGCTATTTTTATTGTTGTCTTGCTTGCTGGAAGCTCTGGGACGCAGAGGGAGCGCCTCCGCACCGTGAGCCAGTGCGGAGGGTCTTTTTTGCACCCTCTGCGTGGTCTTTTTGTAGGTTTTTGTGCTGACCGCAAAGTAACCTTTCCTATCCTCGGTCTGTTCAGTAAGTCGGGCCTCACTTTGCTAAATCTATTTCATCTCTGTGTTTGTATTTTCATCTTTACTCACAGTCATTATATGTGGGGGGCTGCCTTTTCCTTTGGGGAATTTCTCTGAGGCAAGGTAGGCTTTATTTTTCCATCTTCAGGGCTAGCTAGTTCCTTAGTCTGTGCCGAGTTGCATAGGGAGCGTTAGGCGCAATCCACGGCTATTTCTAGTGTGTTTGATAGGATTAGGGATTGCGGTCAGCAGAGTGCCCACGTCCCAGAGCTCGTCCTTTATTATCAGTAACTATCAGGTCATTCCGTATGCTCTTAACCACCAGGTCCATTATTGTCCTGACCACCAGGTCATAACAGTAAGCTCTGTCACAGATTGGTGACGGCGAGGTGATATCCGTATCCCCCGATCCTCTCGTGTGTGTTTTCCTTACAAAACAGTTCAAAAAGCTATGTGAGGGACAATATATAGTTTGTAGCTCTGTGTGGGGGTCAATTATACTGTTTGGAGGGATATGTGGGAGCCATTATAATGTGTACAGGCCATTATACAATTTGGAGGGTTTTTTGGGCCATCATCCTGTGAACAGGGTTGGGTAGGGATCATGACACTGTGTAGAATGGTGTAAAGGCCATTATACTGTATGGAGGACAATTAAACTGTATGGAGGGTTGTGATGGGGCCATCATTCTGTGTTGGGATTACAGTGGGGGTATCATGTTGTCAGAGTTAGGGGGTTATGTAAGGTCATCAAACTGCATCTGGAGGGTGTTGTGTAAAAATTCACTGTGTGTATTATACTGTGTTTAGGGGGCACTTTTTCGGCATCATACTTAATGAGGGCCATGAAAGGGATATCTTAATGCGTGGTAACTAGTAATGAGTGAACATGCTTGGATAAGGTGTTATCTGAGCACGTTTGTGTGCAGAGTGTCTTCGGCGTGCTCGAATAATATGTTCGAGACCCCGCGCCTGTATGTCTCACGGCTGTTTGACAGCTGCAACACATGCATGAATTGCCCAACAGCCATGAGACATTCAGCTGTGTGGACTTGGACATATTTTTCGAGCACGCCTAAGACACTCGAGTATGCTCGGATAATACCTTATCCAAGCACATTTTCTCATCACTAGTGGGAACATTAAGGGTCTTCAATAGGAGGAAAAGAACTGTGTAAGTGCTAAAAATTTGTCAGATATACTTTATGTGACCCTGCTGAATATAAAGGTTTTCATTTTTTTTAATGGATGGGCTCATGTGGATCCCAAATAGGACATCTGCTATGAGGTCCTTAGATTTCTATGTACGCCCCTGATGTAAACTGATTTGTGCTCAAAGGACCATGGACAGCATGATTTATAGAACGGCTATTGCATTCTTACAAAATAAAACCATTCTAAGCTGCAGAGGTTTCCACTATGTTCCATGTGCTGGATTACGTAGAATGTATCCTTTGCTTATGCTCATCCTCTGCTGGTAGGATATATGTGGTTCTCAAGCGCTGATGTAACATTTCAAACATGGCTTTAGTAAATAAAATGGAGAACATGTGCATGGCTGACCTGGATCAACATGAACTATATGAGGATGTATGTCATGGTGACACTGCTAAAAACAAAACTGGCTTTTTGCAGGGGAGGCTAGCATAATTTAACCATTTTCACTTATATATTTTTTTTCATTGCTTTAATCTAAAGTATCAGTATTGTTGTGGAAAGATGCTATTAAAGGGACACTGTCACCTGAATTTGGAGGGAACAATCTTCAGCCATGGAGGCGGGGTTTTTGGGTGTTTGATTCACCCTTTCCTTACCCGCTGGCTGCATGCTGGCTGCAATATTGGATTGAAGTTCATTCTCTGTCCTCCATAGTACACGCCTGCGCTGTGCAAGATTGCCTTGTGCAGGCATGTATTACGGAGGACAGAGAATAAACTTCAATCCAATATTGCAGCCAGCATGCAGCCGGCGGGTAAGGAAAGGGTGAATCAAACACCCGAAAACCCCGCCTCCATGGCTGAAGATTGTTCCCTCCAAATTCAGGTGACAGTGTCCTTTTAAGGTGGTGATACTGTATCTAATATTAATGTCTGCATCTCCTAATGGCTCTCCTTCCCCCTCCATGCAGGGACGCCAATATACTTAGGCTATTACAATTGTGTGTTGGTGTGATACTATTGAGTTGTTAGGTCCCAAACCCCTGGTCCTTGTGCAGCCATGCCTTGGACCAAACCCCTGGTCCTTGTGTGGCCAGATCATGAACCCGAACCCTTTGTCCTTGTGCGGCCAGGTTCTGAACCAGAACTCCTGGCCCTTGTGCAGCCAAGTCCTGAACTCTGAAGCCTCTCCGGTGGTCCTTGAACTCTATAGCCACTCCAGGGGAACCTGAACCAGTTTCCGAGAACTGTGTCTGAATGTAAACCTATCCCTGTACTTCGTGTTGTCCGGCTATTATGCCAATCTCCAAATCCAGCCCTGTCAATCACTGTCTCAGTGTCTGTTCTGCTTGAGGATCCAGAACTGGTGTAGTCTGAAAGGAGACCCGATTCAGTGTCTGCTAACCTGACCCTTGGGGAGAGCAACTGCAGTATCAGGGACTGCCTAGGAGTGGTACCTGTCAGCCTCCTGCAGCTGAAGCCTGACTTCACCATCAGGAGCTCCAGTGAAAACCAGGTAGCCACTAAGCTAAGCCCGGCCCTGTGGCATAGGGGGTCCACAAACCACATGTGCCACCTGCATGCGTGACAGTGTTCAGTTATGTGATAAAGTGTTTGCCCCTTCCAGATTTCCTATTCTTTTGCATGTTTGTCACACTTAAATGTTTCAGATCACCAAACAAATTTAAATATTTGACAAAGATAACACAAGTAATCACAAAATGCAGTTTATAAATGAAGGTCTTTTTGTTAAAGGAAAAAGAAATCCAAACCTACAGGGCCCTGTGTGAAAAAGTGATTTCCCCCTAAAACTAATAACTGGTTGGGCAACTCTTAGCAGCAACAACTGCAACCAAGCGTTTGAGGTAACTGGCAATGAGTCTTTTACAACACTCTGGAGGAATGTTGGCCTTCTTATGTTTGCAGAATTGTTATAATTCAACTATAATGGAGGGTTTAGAAGCATAAACCGTATTTTTAAAGGTTATGTCATAGCATCACAATTGGATTAAGGTCAGGACTTTGACTAGGCCACTCCAAAGTCTTAATTTTGATTTTCTTAAGCCATTCAGACTTGGACTTGCTGGTGTGTTTTGGATTATTGTCCTGCTGCATAACCCAAGTGCAATTCAGCTTGAGGTCACAAACAGATGGGCGGATATTCTCCTTCAGGATTTTTGGTAGACAGCAGAATCTATGGTTCTATTTACCATGGTTCCATTTATAAGGTGTTGTCCAGGCTTGGGGCTCAAGCCTACAGACACTGACTGTAGACTTGTGAATTCTCACAGCGCAGTCTGTGTGCGGTCAGGATTCTCTGGTGCTGAGAAAAGGTGGGCGCATGACTGCAAGAATGCGATTTGCATACGTGAGGTCACGTGCTGACTAGACGTGCACGGCCTCACTCAATACAAGTGCATTGAGCAAGGACGGACAAGTCTAGTCAGAATGTGATAGGAACTATGCAAATCACATGACATTGGTATTGTTCGATAGCTCAGTAGGATTCTTTTATCTTTAGGCCCCCTCTCCAAATTCCCAAATAGATCCCATCCCCAATAAAAACAGGATGCAAAACTTGGATAATAATTGGCCACAGTGGCCTTTATTATAAACATACAAAACATAACGGTAAAGTAACGTAGGGAGGTCCTTGAAGCTCCAAACTGGTGGTAAACCATAATATATAGAGTGGACAGAAACCAGACCATAATTTACTCCCAGCCGCTACCACCTGGCTCGGGAGCACCAAAAAACCCCAAAGGGTTACCATTGTCCACTTAACACCTGGGAATCCGGCCCACCGTTGCCAAGATTCCCGCAAACCACCAGACCCGAAACCAAACTTTACACCAACTGAAGAATCCGTATCCCAACGGATCCCCCAGGCCAATTTAGTACCAACTCCAAGGACCCCTCCCACCGCCACCAGCCACCATGACCCAGAGCAACTTAGCCCCAGAAAAAAACCTCCAAACGAGAAACGGAAAATCCAGGGCGGGCGGGCGGGATCTCACAATTGGCCTCCAGAGCGGGAACTGGCCAACCCCACCCCCTCATTGCCCTATAAACCCCCCACTAATGCATACTACCCCCTCCCCTAAAACGTGACCCCACCCCCTCTATCCTTCTCCAAACCTTTGTCATGACGGCCTGCACGTATGCCGTCTGGGGGGGAGGGGACGGCTCGCTCCGGCCTGCTTATTTGCAACCACATGACCACCCAATGCGAGTACTGGAGAATCCTCACAGTGCACATAGTGAGGATTCATAAGTTTTCAGTCACCGAGTAACTAAGTCTTGACAACCCTTTGATTGTGTATTGGACCATTTTGGTAGGTTGAGAGGTACCTATTACAGATCTTTCATTGAGGCCTAAAAGCTTAAAGTTATCTCTGTTTTCAAAAATACTTTTATACAAGGAATCAAAACTGTATAGAAAAATATTAAGGAATATTTAGCCTACAGACAATTCTCATAGTCAAAGCCATACAGAGGTGCCAATGGCTGTTGCTACTATGGGTCCCATTTAGGCTCGCCATAAATTATTGGTGGTATGAATCTATTGAAGATTTTATCTTTAGGAGATATTGCAATGCTAGCCAGAAGAGACCAGATTGGAACAAGAAGAAGGAAAAGTAAGCGGCTGCCTAGAGCGACAGTGGGGGAGGGGGGAGCACAATTCATGGAATCTTATGGATCTATAGGTATAACAGAGTGGACACAACTACACATATGGACATTACAACTACACATTACTACACTACATATGGACATTACAACGGATACAAAGAAATTTGAGCTAACGCACATGTGGAATATTTGTTCATGCTATAGTTCATGGGTCGAGGGATGGTGTGCTCTCTGAGACTGCTACCTTGGCCAGTATAAATCTTACGGTATCTCTTTTTTCCGAAAGTCAGGCTGCTCTTTCTTACAAGGGGTAGTAATGGGGCCACCAGCAAGTGTCCCAGACCGAGCTGTGCAGCGCCGTTTGCTCCATCTGTAGAACAGACAGCTGTTCATTTTGTTTTGCTTTCAGAGAACCCATCCCACAAACTAGTATAATACGGCTCTGCAGAAATGTCTAGCACCCCAGCTTTTTGGCAGCGCTCACGTTTTCTGCCCAGTAACAGCAGAAGAAAATGTTAAACTTTGCTGAGCTGACAATAGCCCAGAGCTGTGAAATATCAAACAACAAGTGTCGTGTAAGTGGTTTCATAAATTCTCAAAAGTGATTTCTATGACCTAATCCCATAATGGTGCATTTAAAGAATAGTATAGCAACAGCGGATTAAATCCAGAAGTCTTGCAACATGGAATTACATCACTCTAGCGTTTTTCTTATTTTACCGTTGGAATGGTGCTTCTAATCTAAGGTCCCTGATCCTACTCTTATGCTTACCTGCCGCTGTCTTCCCTTTGTATCACAGCTTCTCCTGTCTGTCTCCATCAGTTTGTGACCTCCCGGATCTCCCTAGTGTTTGCTGGGCGAGCCGGAGGTCACAACTCAATACAAGTCCATGACAACTTCATTCTGGCTCTCAGACTTGTATTGAGAGATTGTGACGTAAACTTTTGACTTCCGGACGGTCAGAAGTTGAGGTCATAAGATGGCGCTGCAGGACCGGAGCGCCGAAAAAAGATGAAGATGCTGGAGGGTCAGTTCAAGACTGAGGACGGGGACCTTACAGTAGAAGCACCACCCCAGCGCAAAAGAAAAAAAAAAGCACCACTCCTGCGGGGATTAAGAAAGACTAGTGAAAAACAAAAAAGGGAGATTATGGTACAGTAGATCTGAATGCAAAACATGATAATATACAGTGCCTTGAAAAAGTATTCATATCTTCTGATTTTCCACATTTTTTTTCACGCTATACCAACTAATGTAGAGGCATTTTATTGGGGTTTTATGTGATATACCAACACAAAGTAGCAAGCATTGTTGAAGTGTAAAGGAAATGATACATAGTTTTTTAATTATTTTAAAAATATAAATTTGAAAATTGTGACAAATTTGTATTTGGCCCCCTGTAATCTGCTGCCCCTTAATTAAAATCCTCAGTCACCAATTTCCTCCAGGAGTCACATAATTAGTAAATTGAGCTGTTCTGTGAAGGCCTCAGTGGATTGCTTGAGAACATTATAGATCAAACAGAATCATGAAAACTAATGTACACACCAGACAGGTCAGGGATAAAGTTGTGGAGAAGAGTAAAGCAGGGCTAAGTTCTAAAAAAAAAAATAGCCCAAGCTCTGAACATCTCACAGAGCAATGTTCAATCCATCATCCAAAACTGGAAGGAGTATAGCACGACTACAAACCTACTAAGATATGGCCGTCTGTTGTGAATTCTGTTGTCGAACTCCCTCCTGTGGTCGTGAATGGTACTTCGGCGAGTTCTGTCTATGGGCTCCCTCTGGTGGCTATGAGTGAAGCTGCTGCTTCTGAGGTTCCTTACACAGGTGACGTGGTTTATCCTTTGGTTGGCTTCTCTATTTAACTCCACTCAGATCGTTACTCCAAGCCAGCTGTCAATGTTTTAGCATTGGTTCAGTTAGCTTCTGCAGGAGAAGACAGGTCACCAGGCAGATCCAGGAGCGAAGTTCCTTATTGTTATTTTTGCTCATTGTTTCTTTGTCCAGCTGGTTATCCTGATTTTGTCTTGCTAGCTGGAAGCTCTGGGATGCAGAGTGCCCCCTCTCCCCCCTCCCCCCCCGTGAGTCGGTGCGGAGGTCTTTTTTGCACACTCTGCGTGGTCTTTCGTAGGTTTTTGTGCTGACCGCAAAGATTCCTTTCTTATCCTCTGTCTATTTAGTAAGTCTGGCCTCTCTTTGCTGAAACCTATTTCATTTCTGAGTTTGTGACTTTCATCTTTTCTCACAGTCATTATATGTGGGGGGCTGCCTATTCCTTTGGGGAATTTCTCTGAGGCAAGGTAGGCTTTATTTTCTATCTCTAGGGCTAGCTAGCTGAGGCTGTGACGAGGCGCCTAGGGAGCGTCAGGAGCGCTCCACGGCTATTTTTAGTGTGTGTGATAGGATTAGGGCTTGCGGTAAGCAGAGCTCCCACATCCCAGAGCTCGTCCTGTATGAGGTTTAACTATCAGGTCGGGTGCTCCTAACCACCAGGTCATAACAGCCGTCCACCTAAACGGACATCCCAAGCAAGGAGAGCACTAATTAGAGAAGCAGCCAAGAGGCTCACGGTCACTTTGGAGAAGCGGAAAAGATCGAGCTAAGGTGGGAGAATCTGTACATACTCCACAAATCTGACCTTTCTGAAAGAGTGGCAAGAAGAAAGTCCTGTCTCAAAGCAAGCCAGTATGTAGTTTGCAAAAAGCCATGTAGGGTACACAGCATGAGGAAGAATGTGCTCTGGTCAGATTAGACTAAAACTAGAACTTTTTGAGCTAAATGCAAAACGATATGTGTTGTGAGTTCTGCTCTTGGGCTCCCTCTTGTGGTTTCAAGTGGTATGGCTGCTCCTTGGAGTTAGCGGTCATCAGCTGCCTCCACTTGTCTCTTCTGCTCTGCTATTTAGGCCTGGCTCTTTCCTTCAGCCAGTGCCACTTGTAAATGGTTCCTGGTTGGATTTACATCTCTTTGGATTTCCCTGTTATGATGACCAGTTCAGCAAAGCTAAGTTTTTGCTTGCTCTTTTCTGTCCATAGATTGTGGACTTATCCGTTATGTGCTTTCTATGTTTGTCCAGCTTATCAGTATGAATTATTCTGTCTTGCTGGAAGCTCTGGGAAGCAGATTTACCCTCCACACCTTTAGTCAGGTGTGGAGATTTTTGTAAACTCTGCGTGGATTTTTTGTAGTGTTTTATACTGACCACACAGTATTCCATCCTGTCCTATCTATTTAGCTAGACTGGCCTCCTGTGCTCATCCTGGTTTCATTCTGTGTATGTCTTTTCCCTCTCCACTCACAGTCATTATTTGTGGGGGGCTAATCTATCCTTTGGGGATTTTCTCTGAGGCAAGATAGCTTTCCTGCTTCTATCTTTAGGGGTAGTTAGCTCTTAGGCTGTGACGAGATGCCTAGGGAGAGTTAGGAGCATTCCACGGCTACTTCTAGTGTTGTGTTGAGCTTAGGGACTGCGGTCAGTACAGTTACCATGTCCTTCAGAGCTCGTTCCATGTTGCTCCTAAACCACCAGATCATAACAGTACAAGTGGGCAAAAATGAATTAAATGCATCTCAAAAGAAGGAAAAGAAAGTTCTGAACCATTTTTTTTTCTGTGCTCTGGTTTGTCTTTTTCCTCTTGATATCTGGGTGGTTCAGGATATATGCTTTGGCATGGATGTTCAGGGTGTGTTTTCTCATGTGGATCAACTTGCTGCAAGAGTACAGAGTATCCAGGACTATGTTGTCCAGACTCCGGCTTTAGAGCCTAAAATTCCTACTCCTGATTTGTTTTTTGGGGACAGATCCAAGTTTTTGAACTTTAAAAATAACTGCAAATTGTTTTTTGCTTTGAAACCCCGTTCTTCTGGTGATCCCATTCAGCAAGTAAAAATCATCATATCCTTGCTGCGTGGTGACCCTCAAGACTGGGCTTTTTCTCTTGAAACAGGAGATCCGGCATTATTGAATGTTGATGCATTTTTTCAAGCGCTCGGATTATTGTATGACGAACCCAATTCTGTGGATCATGCAGAAAAAAACCCTGTTGGCCTTGTGTCAAGGTCAGGAAGCGGCAGAGTTATACTGCCAGAAATTTAGAAAATGGTCTGTGCTCACTAAATGGAATGAAGAGGCTCTGGCTGCTATTTTCAGAAAAGGTCTTTCTGAAGCCCTTAAAGATGTTATGGTGGGCTTTCCTACGCCTGCCGGTTTGAGCGAATCTATGTCTCTAGCCATTCAGATTGATCAGCGTCTGCGCGAGCGCAAAGCTGTGCACCATATGGCAGTATCCTCTGAGCAGAGTCCTGAACCTATGCAATGTGATAGGATTTTGACTAGAACAGAACGGCAGGAATTCAGACGTCAGAATAGGCTGTGTTTTTACTGTGGTGATTCTGCTCATGTTATCTCTGATTGCCCTAAGCGTACTAAGAGTCGCTAGGTCTGTTACCATTAGTACTATACAGCCTAAATTTCTCTTATCTGTGACCCTGATTTGCTCATTGTCGTCCTTTTCTGTTATGGCATTTGTGGATTCAGGCTCTGCCCTGAACTTAATGGACTTAGAATTCGCCAGGCGCTGTGGTTTTTCATTGCAGCCTTTGCAGAGCCCTATTCCTTTGAGGGGTATTGATGCTACACCCTTGGCCAAGGATAAACCTCAGTACTGGACACAGATGACCATGTACATGGCTCCTGCACATCAGGAAGATTGCCGTTTTCTGGTGTTGCATAACCTGCATGATGTTGTTTGTACTGGGTTTTCCATGGTTACAGGAACATAATCCGGTGTTGGATTGGAAAACTATGTCGGTGACTAGTTGGGGCTGTCAAGGGGTACATAGTGACGTTCCTTTGATGTCAATTTCCTCTTCCGAGGTCCCTGAGTTTTTGTCGGATTTCCAGGATGTATTTGAAGAGCCCAAGTCCAGTTCCCTTCCTCCGCACAGGGACTGTGATTGTGCTATTAACTTGATTCCTGGTTGCAAGTTCCCTAAGGGCCGACTTTTCAATCTGTCTGTGCCAGAGCATGCCGCCATGCGGAGTTATGTTAAGGAGTCTTTGGAGAAGGGGCATATTCGGCCCTCTTCGTCACCATTGGGAGCGGGTTTCTTTTTTGTTGCCAAGAAGGATGGCTCCTTGAGACCCTGTATTGATTATCGTCTTCTTAATAAGATCACGGTCAAATTCCAATACCCCTTGCCTTTGCTTACTCATTTGTTTGCTCAGATTAAGGGGGCTAGTTGGTTTACTAAGATTGACCTCCGAGGGGCATATAATCTTGTTCGTATTAAACAGGGTGACGAATGGAAAACTGCATTTAATACGCCCGAAGGCCATTTTGAATACCTTGTGATGCCATTTGGGCTCTCTAATGCTTCATCTGTCTTCCAGTCCTTCATGCATGATACTTTCCGCAATTATCTTGATAAATTCATGGTCGTATATTTGGATAATATTTTGATTTTTTCCGATGATTGGGAGTCTCATGTGAAGCAGGTCAGGAAGGTGTTCCAGATCCTTCGTGATAATGCTTTGTTTGTGAAGGGGTCTAAGTGCCTATTTGGAGTTCAGAAGGTCTCTTTTTTGGGTTTTATTTTTTCTCCCTCGTCTATAGAAATGGATCCTGTTAAGGTCCAAGCTATTCATGACTGGATCCAACCCACATCTGTGAAAGGCCTTCAAAAATTTTGGGGCTTTGCTAATTTCTATCGCCGTTTCATTGCCAACTTTTCCAGTGTGGTTAAGCCCCTTACTGATTTGACGAACAAAGACGCTGATGTGACGAATTGGTCCTCTGCGGCTGTTGAGGCCTTTCGGGAGCTTAAACGCCGATTTACTTCTGCCCCTGTGTTGCGTCAGCCGGATGTTTCTCTTCCTTATCAGGTAGAGGTCGACGCTTCTGAGATTGGGGCAGGGGCCGTTTTGTCTCAGAGGGATTCTGATGGTTCTTTGATGAAACCGTGTGCTTTTTTTTCCAGAAAGTTTTCGCCTGCGGAACGCAATTATGATGCCGGCAATCGGGAGTTGTTGGCTATGAAGTGGGCGTTTGAGGAGTGGCGACAGTGGCTTGAGGGAGCTAAACACCGCGTTGTGGTCCTGACCGATCATAAGAATCTGATTTACCTCGAGTCGGCCAAGTGGCTGAATCCTAGACAGGCTTGATGGTCCCTGTTTGTCTCCCGTTTTGATTTTGTGGTCTCGTATCTTCTGGGATCTAAGAATGTTAAGGCTGATGCCCTCTCTAGGAGTTTTTCGCCTGATTCTCCTGGAGTCCTTGAGCCGGTTGGCATTCTTAAGGAGGGGGTGATTCTTTCTGCTATCTCCCCTGATTTGCGGCGGGTACTTCAGGAATTTCAGGCTGTTAGGCCTGACCGCTGTCCTGTGGGGAAGCTGTTGTGAATTCTGTGGCAGAGCTCCCTCCTGTGGTCACAAGTGGTACTTCGGCTGATTCTCTCTATGAGCTTCCGTTGGTGGAGGAGAGTGGTACTGCGGCTTCTGAGTTTCCTTCCTCAGGTGATGTGGTGAAGTCGTTAGGTGCTGCTCTATTTAACTCCACCTAGTGCTTTGATCCTGGCCTCCAGTCAATGTTCTAGTATTGGATCTGTTTCCTCCTGGATCGTTCCTGTGGCCTGCTGCTCTGCATAGCTAAGTTCCGCTTTTGTTATTTTGTTTGCTGTTTTTTCTGTCCAGCTTGCTTATTTGTTTTTTCTTGCTTGCTGGAAGCTCTGGGACGCAGAGGGTGTACCTCCGTGCCGTTAGTTCGGTACGGAAGGTCTTTTTGCCCCCTTTGCGTGGTTGTTTGTAGGGTTTTGTGTTGACCGCAAAGTTACCTTTCCTATCCTCGCTCTGTTCAGAAAGTCGGGCCTCACTTTGCTAAATCTATTTAGTCTCTACGTTTGTCTTTTCATCTTAACTCACAGTCATTATATGTGGGGGCTGCCTTTTCCTTTGGGGTATTTCTCTAAGGCAAGGTAGGCTTATTTTCTATCTTCAGGCTAGCTAGTTTCTCAGGCTGTGCCGAGTTGCATAGGGAGCGTTAGGCGCAATCCACGGCTGCCTCTAGTGTGGTTGGAGAGGATTAGGGATTGCGGTCAGCAGAGTTCCCACGTCTCAGAGCTCGTTCTATGTTTTTGGGTTATTGTCAGGTCACTGTATGTGCTCTGACTTCTATGTCCATTGTGGTACTGAATTACCTCATCATAACAGGAAGCTGTTTGTTCCTGATAGATGGACAAGTAAGGTAATTTCTGAGGTTCATTGTTCAGTGTTGGCTGGTCATCCTGGCATTTTTGGTACCAGAGATTTGGTTGCTAGGCCCTTTTGGTGGCCTTCCTTGTCGCGCGATGTGCGTGCTTTTGTGCAGTCCTGTGGGACTTGCGCCCGGGCCAAGCCTTGCTGTTCCCGCGCTAGTGGGTTGCTTTTGCCTTTGCCGGTCCCTGAGAGGCCCTGGACGCATATATTTGCATGGATTTTATTTCAGATCTTCCTGTTTCCCAGAAGATGTCTGTTATCTGGGTTGTTTGTGACCCTCTTGTGGTTTCAAGTGGTATGGCTGCTCCTTGGAGTTAGCTGTCATCAGCTGCCTCCACTTATCGTCTCTTCTGCTCTGCTATTTAGGCCTGGCTCTTTCCTTCAGCCAGTGCCACTTGTAAATGATTCCTGGTTGGATTCACATCTCTTTGGAGTTCCCTGTTATCCTGACCAGTTCAGCTAAGCTAAGTTTTTGCTTGCTCTTTTCTGTCCATAGATTGTGGACTTATCCGTTCTGTGCTTTCTTTGTTTGTCCAGCTTATCAGTATGAATTAATTCTGTCTTGCTGGAAGCTCTGGGAAGCAGATTTACCCTCCACACCTTTAGTCAGGTGTGGAGATTTTTGTAAACTCTGCGTGGATTTTTTGTAGTGTTTTATACTGACCACACAGTATTCCATCCTGTCCTATCTATTTAGCTAGACTGGCCTCCTGTGCTCATCCTGGTTTCATTCTGTGTATGTCTTTTCCCTCTCCACTCACAGTCATTACTTGTGGGGGGCTAATCTATCCTTTGGGGATTTTCTCTGAGGCAAGATAGCTTTCCTGCTTCTATCTTTAGGGGTAGTTAGCTCTTAGGCTGTGACGAGATGCCTAGGGAGAGTTAGGAGCATTCCACGGCTACTTCTAGTGTTGTGTTGAGCTTAGGGACTGCGGTCAGTACAGTTACCACGTCCTTCAGAGCTCGTTCCATGTTGCTCCTAAACCACCAGATCATAACAGATATGTGTGGCGGAAAATTAACACTGCAGATCACCCTGATAAACACCTTCCCCACTGTCAAACATGGTGATGGCAGCATCACGCTCTGGAGAGACTTTTCTTCAGCAGGGACGGGAAAGCTGGTCAGAGTTGATGAGAAGATGGATGGAGCTAAATCTAGGGCAATCCTGGAGGAAAATTTGCTAGAGCCTGCAAAAGACTTAGGTTATGTGCACACGTTCACACGTTCAGGATTTCTCGCAGAAAATTCCTGAGAAAAAAAAATGGACATTTTCTGCAAGAAATCCACAAGAAAACCGCATGCGTTTTTGCCACGATTTTGCCGCAGTTTTGACGTGTTTTTGCCACATTGTTTTCCGGACACTTCCCAATGCATTTTGTTGTGGGAAATCCGCAAAAAACCCGCAAAATTAATGAATATGCTGCGGTTTTTACAGCAATGCGTTTTTATCGCGGAAAAAAGCGCATCATGTGCACAAAACATGCGGAATTCATTTTAAATGATGGGATGCTTATTGTATGCGTTTTTTTGCGGTTTTATAGCGTTTTTAATCGGGAAAAAAAACGCGAAAAAACCGCAACGTGTGCACACAGCCTCAAGCCTAGGCTCACTTACCAGCAGAACATGACCCTAAACATATTGCCAGTGTTATAATTGAAATAGAATGGTTTAGAAGAAAGCATACTCATGTATTAGAATGGCCCAGTCACAGTCCAGACCTAAATCCCATTTAGAATCTGTGACAAAACTTGAAAATTGCTGTTCACAGACGTCTCTATCCAATCTCAGTGAGCGAGAGCGAGTGTACAATGAAGAATGGACAAAAAGGTCAGCCTCTAGATATGCAAACCTGATAGAGATATACCCAAACGAACTTGCAGCAGTAATTACAGCGAAAGGTGGTCCTACAATGTATTGACGCAGGGGGGGCTGAATACAAATGGACTTCACAATTTTCAGCTTTAGGTTCTTAAGGTACCGTCACATTTAGCGACGCTGCAGCGATCTAGACAATGATGCCGATCGCTGCAGCGTCGCTGTGTGGTCGCTGGAGAGCTGTCACACAGACAGCTCTCCAGCGACCAACTATGCGAAGTCCCCTGGTAACCAGGGTAAACATCGGGTTACTAAGCGCAGGGCCGCGCTTAGTAACCCGATGTTTACCCTGGTTACCAGTGTAAATGTTAAAAAAAAACAAACACTACATACTTACATTCCGGTGTCTGTCCTTCGGCGCTCTGCTACCCTGCACTGTGAGCACCGGCTGGCCGTAAAGCAGAGCGGTGACGTCACCGCTGTGCTTTATGGCCGGCCAGCGCTGACACTGCAGGGAAGCAGAACGCCGAGGGACGCGACAGACACCGGAATGTAAGTATGTAGTGTTTGGTTTTTTTTACATTTACACTGGTAACCAGGGTAAACATCGGGTTACTAAGCGCGGCCCTGCGCTTAGTCACCCGATGTTTACCCTGGTTACCAGTGAAGACCTCGCTGGATCGGGGTCACACACGCCGATTCAGCAATGTCTGCAGGAGATCCAGTGACGAAATAAAGTTCTGGCCTTTCTGCTCCGACCAACGATGTCACAGCAGGATCAAGATCGCTGCTGCGTGTCAAACACAACGATATCGCTATCCGGGACGCTGCAACGTCACGGATAGCTAGCGATATCGTTGTTAAATTGTTCAGTGTGAAGGTACCTTTAAATTAATTAGAAAACCATGTTTCATTTCATTTACACTTCACAAATACTTGCTACTGTGTGTTGGTACATGAAATCCAAATAAACATTTAAGTTTTGTGGGCGCATCATGAAGAAATGTGGAAAAGTTCATGGGGTATGATTACTCTTAAGGCAGTGTACATATGTAGGCTACAAATTTAGAACATATGGAAACAAACAAACTTCTCAAAATACAGTAGGTGATAACTTGCTGATGGGGTGTAAGCACCAATCGGCAGATCAGGGCGCTTGTATCCCCATTACAAATACGAGCGATAGATCAGACGCCCGACTGCCGCTCTACTAAATATCTAGAGTTGCTGGAAAAAGCCAATTGCTGCACTTGGCACTGTGGCTCCATTCTGATGTGGATAAACGTGCCCATTTCCAACAATTGGTGTGGGTACCTGAGGTCAGACCTCCACTTCCATGGATGGATGATAACGTCTTTCCACATGACAACTGCCTCTTACCTGCTTTCATCCTTGGATCTTCTTTTAAATTAGCCAGCCTGGCGCAACATGATAGAATGTGCATGTGGCGGCCTGACTATTTGTAATGTTTAGTATCTATCTTACTTCATTGAGAGGCTGATTGTTACACACCTGTCCTGGGTATCCAGGGTTCCAGTTCCCTCCCCTAGGTCCACTGCCCTTTGCTGTGCTCCACACTGGGTTTGTCAAGTTGCTCGGAGTGGATAAATCTCCCAAGACTTATTTAAGGCCTAATAAGACACACAACTGTGTCTTAGGATCGAGACTTTAGACTTCGATGTTTGGTGTGCGCCACCTTCTGTGACTACTGTGCTTTTTGCAAGCTTCCTTCCTTTCTGGGATCCACTTCATCCTTTCTGCTGTTCCTGACCGTGCCAAGTCTTCACTGACCGTGTCTTTCTGCCTACTTCATCAACGTCCAGGGCCGTGTGCCCACCTGGACCTTCGGTTTAGGATCCACCTCATCTAATGAGCTTAACCCTAGTGGGTCAATGCTCCACAAGCCAATAAACATACCATGCACCACATAGCGGTTTTTAGTCCATCATGCATGAGGATACAGGTTACAGCCAGTGATGAGCGAATGTGCTAGGATAAGGTGTTATCCGAGCATACTGGTGTTGTAATTAAGCATTTCGGCGTCCTTGAAAAATTTACTTGAGTTACCACCACTGCATGTTTTGCAGCTGTTTGACGGTTGCAACACTTACAGGGATATTGCCTGTTAGGCAATGGCATGTGCTGCGGCTGTCGAACATCAGTGACACATGCAGCCACAGCGACTTGAGCATTTTTTTTAATCGAGAACGCCGAAAATACTGGATTTGGACACTAGCATTCCCAGATAACACCTTATCCGAACATGCTCACTCATCACTAGTTATATAACTTCTGAGTAAGGCCACCATCATGGTATGATAAATGTCCTATTTTTTAGTGATTTTTTTCCGCCTGAAAGAATCTGCAAAACTGTACAGAATGATGCACAAGAATGAGGTTTAGGAAAACATTTTGAACTAAAATTAAGGATAAGAAAAAAAAAAAAAAACTTTTGCAAATGTACAGACCTTCCCTGACATTAAATAACATCACATATGAATCTTACACAAAATTAGAACTGTCAATTACACACTCGAAGCACAGACTGCATGTGTGGCTGAAAGGTGGAAAAAAAGCAGACATTTAAGAGATGAGACTGAATGTGCCTAATAGCCTGAGGGATACAGCAAGAGAGGTTGAAATCAGTGACGCTAATACATTCAGTCCATTAGTACAAGAGAATGGCCGAGTTAATTGGTGCTTATCAGTGGATTGCCTCTGAAGAGCACATGTGTAAATGGGTCCTATTGGATTTTATACAACATTAAACCAATATACAGTCATTACTTGTACACTGAGCAATATATCAGCACTATATGTTTAAGGTGAATATCAGGAAAGTATCTCAGTTCAATGGCCATGGGCATCAATCATGGGTCATATTGGGAAGCACTATGGAAGGAGATGATTAAACAGCAATATCAGATCAAAGACTCTGCATCTCCAGAGAATCCAACAAGACTGAGAAAACACTGACAGTCTAAGCTGGACAAGAGAAAAACAAATGAATAGCACAGAGTATAAGCACACTGCATGTGTGCCACAGAAACAAAAACCAGACACTTATCTTTGCTGAATTGACAGCTGAGCAGAAGCCAGAAAGTGATCCAACACTTCAGAAGAAACATTGACAACTGGCAAGGGCTAATGAAGCCTGCACACTTAAATATCCCAACTGCAATCAGCAGATACACCTGGCCAGGACTGTGACTCAGACAACTGCATTCCCACCTACAACCACTGGAGGGAACCCAAGAGCAGAATTCACAACAATGGGGGCCATAAACCTTTATGGAACAGCGTACGGGGGCATATACTATGGAGCATCTTATGGGGGCCATAAACCTTTATGGAGCAGTGTACAGGGGCATATACTTTGGAGCATCTTATGGGGGCCATAAACCTTTATGGAGCAGTGTACGGGGGCATATACTATGGAGCATCTTATGGGGCCATCAACCTTTATGGAGCAGTGTACGGGGCATATACTATGGAGCATTTTATGGGGGCCATAAACCTTTATGGAGCAGCGTATGGGGCATATGGATGGGAGCAGCAAATTAAAGAACGGTGGCGCAGGATGGGAGCAGCACATGACAGAACGGGGGCGCAGGATGGGAGCAGCACATGTCAGAATGGGGGCGCAGGATGGAGCAGCACATACCAGGATGGAGACCATATACCAATATAAATGCTCGCCACCCAGGCGTGGAACGGGTTCAATAGTATATATATATCTTGGTTCCACATACCACAGGGCACCTTGAGAAGTTTTGTGGAGTCCTCAATGGGTTAGAGCTGTGTAGGTCTCCTTGTGTTGCTAGAACAACTGGGACCCATTGAAGACAACAAGACCTTTCCTTAGGAGATGTCTTGTTGAAGACTCAACAAGACCTCTCCTACGGAATCTGGGACCAAGATGTCCGTAACAGATCCATTAAGTACAATAGGTAGAGAATTGGGTCTTGTATGGAGCGGAACCTCCTCAGGAATTTTTTTTTTTTTTTTACATACACATCATTATTGTAGAGGTCCTCTTATGCTGCCAAAATTGCTCTGATCCATTGTGGTCAGAAGAAGACCTCCCAAGGTGTCCTGTTGTATCTGGAACCAAGGTGTTTGCTGCTCTTGTGTGAGGTTCAGAATTTCAAGAATTATTTTTATAAAAAAAAAAAATTTACACAAAATGTTTTAAAAACATTAATTTCATTTAGCCAATAGGCAATTTTTAAAATCACCTTTAACCAATGACTTTATTCATTTTTGTAGAGATTGTACTGTCATTATTTTGGAAGTATTACATATTATGCCTTGGTTAGAATGGTTTTGCTTTGTTTCTTGATTCTCAGCCTTGGGAATATTTTGGTGCTTGGAAAATAACTATAAAAATAAAGGAAATACATGTACTTCTATATAAATGATTAGCTAGTCACTATGCTAGAAGAGCAGATCGTTCTTCATACGCTTCATTTCAGGGTCAGATTAATAACAGGCAGACATGAAGGTTTTAGACTGAATTGAACAAGTACGTTAAGAAAGAAACCTTCATTTCAAAGAAAGAGGGAATAAAATGTGACACATGACAAATGGCATTGTTACCACAAAGAGGCTCAGCGGACTCCGTGTCGATATTTTGTTTGACAGGATCAAAACAAGAAATGAATGACTTAAAGATCAAAGTGTGTTCACAATAAAAGGCAAAGTGGAGATGAGAAATGGCAATGACTAGAATCTGTACAATCGGCTTTCCATAAATAAGTGGCTGGAAATAGGGAGAAAGTTTTCATGGATGTTAAATGGGTTCTCTGGAAATAATTGCCTTACATGCTCTCTATCTCCAGGGCCAATGTAGCGAAGGGCAGGAGGCCACTGGCGTTAATATACACCGTGTAAAAGAGATATTTATATACTCCCCGACATCCTTTTAGAGAACAGAGATATTTCTTGACCAGGAAAGGGTGGTCTGATTATGTTCCGTACAGTCATATGCAGCCTATGATGCAGCAAAAAACTGGTGCAGAACGTAAGAAAAAGCAAAATGTTAGGTCAAGAGGATGGACCAAGACATATAATGCTATGTTATAATACTAGCCACAATGCCACAGTGTCACCATTACTGTGTCGGCCTCAGTGGTCCCATAAGTGCCAGCATCACTTCTCCAATATCAATGATGGGCACATTGCTCTACAACGGTGCCAAAGACCGTCAAAGAGCCCTATACACCAGAACAGAAACAATGTCCCCATAACAGTGACAGCCGTAGACCCCCTAGCAGTGCCAGGAGCATGATTGATGATTGATGATTATGATGATGATGATGATGATGATGGTGAATTACGGGTTCAACAACTGAAAAGAACAACTTGAAAGCATAGGGATAAAAATTGGTTTATCCTAGAAACACGTTTTGGAGAGTAGGCGTTATTCCTTCAGGCATAAAGGAGTAAGTCCTACTCCGAAACTCGTTTCTCGAATAAACCAATGTTTATCCCTATGGTTTCGAGTAGTTCTCTACAATGGCAGCCCCTGGGATCCACCGCCCCTCTCTCCCTTCTCATTCATTTGGTCACACAACCGATCTATTAGGCCTGGCAAATTAGTGTCTTCTACTGGGGCAAAGAACTGTAGTAAGAATGTTCGGCAATGACTTAGTTTGTGTCTGACAACACAAGGGGCACCATCATGCTGCTCAACCTGTCGCAAAGTTGATACAACCATAATTCTACAGATTGTGCAATTTTTTGGAGGGTTTTCTTTTTTGACAAACATGAAAAATGAGTTGCTGTCAACAGCTCATTGTACAGTAATAGGATCCTACCGATGTAACAAGTTAGTTCATTAAATTTCTACTATAAAAACTTGACTCAAGCTCACCCCAGTTGCTCTATGCTCATCCACATGGAGCTTAGACACCGGCCTCACATCAAGGATAATAGAAAAAATTGGAAACCGACTCAACAGGACTCATGAGTAAGACTGCTTAGTGCAGTCGAAACGCATCGACTGTCATGTTGACCATGTAAATTTTTCTTTTGTATGCACTATATTTTCTTTTGAAAAATAAAAAAAAAAGTAAAATCCAGTCCTGTTGAGCCGGACTCCATTTTTTTTCTATTAAATTTCTACCCTCCTAAATACTCCACAAATTCACAGGACGTGTCGTTGGGTGGTGAGCGGCATAGTGCAGGATAGCCGCCAACACTCTGCTGACTCAAAAACTGCAGAGATACAAACTTCCCCTGGCTTTAATATGGTCTAAAAAAGTGGATGCTGGGAGCTTCATGGCATGGGTTTCCAAGCCTTCAATCACCAAGCACAATGCTAAGTGATATAAAGCATCCCTTTTGATACAGGAAAGAAATATATCTTGGTACCGTGTTAGCCAGTAGATAGAAAAATATTCAGAATTGAGAGTCCCCAGTGGTTGATACCTTTTAATGGCTAACTGAAATGATGGCAACAAATTGCAAGCTTTCGAGACTACACAGGTCTCTTCATCAGGCAAATACTAAAACAAATTCTGAAGAATCGCATATTTATGCACAACATAACATAGAAAAAAAAAAAAAAAAAGGAAAAACCATGGATAAGACAGGTGACATGAAGCAGAATTACCATGCGTGATAAACAGTTATGTCCATAAATATTGGGCCAGTTCTTAGATAAGGAATGTTTTATTGGGGTCTGGTTCTGTTGTGATGACCCCTCATAATCTGAGGGGCAAGTTCCTTAGTTGATGTAAAAAGACATAAATCTGTGCGACACATTCATTCCTGCAGTGAGTGAGTGTCAAAGGTCGTCATCAGTTTATATTCCCAGACTATTCTGTCTCTCAGATTTGAAGCTACCTTTTAACACATGTAATTTCATGTCCATAATGTTATGATTTGGGAGACAAAAATGTATTGCCACAGGTAGATCCATTATTTTTTCTCTTATTGTGTGGCGGTGAGAATTCATTCTTGTTCTAAGCTTTTGCCCTGTCTCCCCCACATACAGACCCTCAGTTGGACATTTAGTACAAATAATTAAGTACACCACATTAGAAGTGACACTGCTGAAAGTACCTGGGATCTTGTAGTCCTGATGTGAGTTGGGGATCTTTATCTTGTCCGTGGTCATTATAAATGGACAGGTTTTACAATTTTTCTGATTGCAAGGAAAGGTTCCTGCAGCTGTTGGAGAGGACAGGGAGCTATTAACAATGATGCTTCTTAGATTTGGGGGCTGCCTAAAACACAGTAGTGGGGGGTCTGGAAAACTGGATTGTAAGCGGGCATCTTTTTGTAATAAAGGTTGTGATTTCCGTGCAGCTCCCCTTAGCACCTCTAGATTTGGATTGTAGGTAACTACTAGAGGTACCCGGTTATTTTCTTCTTTAGCTTTATAATGTAGCAGGTGATTCCTTGATATTCTGGTGGCTCTTGTAATCTGGTTTTCAATTGTTCTTGGATGGTAGCCCTGGTCGCCTCAGAAAGACCTTTTTGAATCAGGGCTACCATCCAAGAACAATTGAAAACCAGATTACAAGAGCCACCAGAATATCAAGTAATCACCTGCTACATTACAAAGCTAAAGAAGAAAATAACCGGGTACCTCTAGTGGTTGCCTACAATCCAAATCTGGAGGTGCTAAGGGGAGCTGTATGTGGGGGAGACAGGGCAAAAGCTTAGAACAAGAATGAATTCTCACCGCCACACAATAAAAGAAAAAAGAATGGATCTACCTGTGGCAATACATTTTTGTCTCCCAAATCATAACATTATGGACATGAAATTACTTGTGTTAAAAGGTAGCTTCAAATCTGAGAGAGACAGAAGAGTTTTGGAATATAAACGGATTACTACCTTTGACAGCCTTAGTGGAGGAATGAATGTGTCGCATGGATTTATGTCTTTTTACATCAACTAAGGAACTTGCCCCTCACACTATGAGGGGTCATCACAACAGAACCAGACCCCAATAAAACATTCCTTATCTAAGAACTGGCCCAATATTTATGGACATAACTGTTTATCACTCATAGTAATTTTGCTTCATGTCACCTGTCTTATCCATGGTTTTTCCATTTTTTAT